>NW_024096609.1:1800000-2353718 GCF_016545835.1 Crotalus tigris | reverse complement strand
TGATTACAAGTGCACTCTGAATAAGGCATTGCAGCAACATGCCTATCCTGTTCCTGTGGTCAGTCATATCCTGGCCTCCCTCAAGGGGGGGCGTGTTTTTGCGAAGCTTGACCTAGTTCAAGCGTATCAACAGCTGCTTGTTGATGATGATGCTGCTATAGCTCAGACTATTGTGACCCACAGGGGAGTCTTTAAGGTAAAAAGGCTACAGTTTGGAGTGAATGTCGCTCCTGGGATTTTCCAAAGCATAATGGAAAACACACTACGGGGCATACCGGGGGTTTGCCCCTACTTTGATGATGTCTTAATTGCAGGAGACTCCACACACATTCTAGCTGAAAGGCTAAGGGCTGTTCTGTTAAGATTCAGGAAAACAGGCCTCAAGCTTAAAAAAGACAACTGCAAGATTGGGGTGCCTTCTACTGAATTTCTGGGGTTCAAAATTGACGCTGCTGGAATTCACCCTGCTGAATCCAAACTAACTGCTATTTTAGAAGCACCTAGGCCAAAGTCTAAGGCCGAACTTCAGGCCCTCCTGGGCCTCCTGAATTTTTACAATTCCTTCCTTCCACATAAAGCCAGTGTGGCTGAGCCTCTTCACAGGCTACTAGACAAGCAAGCAGTGTGGCACTGGTCACAAACACATGAGGCTTGTTTTAACAAAGTCAAGGCCTTGCTCACTTCTAACAGTGTCCTTGCACATTTCAACGAGTCCCTTCCTGTGTGCATCGCTTGTGATGCGTCCCCCTACGGGGTTGGAGCTGTCCTGAGTCACCTCAGGTCTGATGGAACTCAGGTTCCTATTGCATACTACTCCAGAACACTGTCTTCTGCCGAGCGCAACTACGCTCGGATAGACAGGGAGGCTCTGGCTGTTGTTGCTGGAATTAAAAAATTCCACGATTTTCTATATGGCAGGCATTTCACGGTATTCACTGACCATAAGCCTCTGCTGGGACTGTTTACCACACGTAAGCAGACTCCCCACATCATTTCCCCTAGAATGCTTAGGTGGTCTATTTTCTTGTCTGCATATGATTTTTCATTACTCCACAAGCTGGAAAAGAAATGGGCAGTGCTGATGCCCTCAGTAGATTAGATTCGCCTCTGCCAGTGTAGAAGCTGACCCCGCGCCAGCTGTCAACATTCTATCAATCCAAGCCTTGCCCGAGCTCCCTCTTAGTGCCAGGGATGTTGCCGCTGAAACAGGTACAGATCACACACTTTCACGTGTCCGTTCCTGGGTTTGGTCTGGTTGGCCTGAGCACTGCCCTAGTCCTGAGTTTCAGAGTTTCTGGTCCAAAAGGAACGAGCTGTCCCTTTCTCAGGGTTGTCTGCTTTGGGGAAACAGAGTTGTCATTCCCACCTCAATGAGGACTAGGGTCTTAGAATCCCTCCACAAGGGTCATCCTGGCATTGTTCGTATGAAGGCTCTTGCGCGCAGCCACTTGTGGTGGCCTGGTTTAGATAAGGACATTGAGGGTAAGGTGCATGCATGCCACCTGTGCCAGCGCTCTCGCCCAGAGATGCCCCAAGCTCCTGTGCATAGATGGGAGGATACACAGTCCCCATGGTCTAGGGTGCACATTGACTACGATGGGCCCTTTCAGGGCCAGTTCTTCTTGGTCCTCGTTGACAGTCATTCAAAATGGCTTGAGGTTGTACCTGTCTCATCCACCACCACTGCAAAGACTATCCAGGTACTGAGGGGGATTTTTGCTGCACAAGGGCTCCCAAATGTCATCGTGTCTGACAAAGGCCCTCAATTTACTTCCTCCGAATTCCAAGCTTTCTTACAGGCTAACATGATTCGTCATGCCACGTCTGCACCCTTCCACCCGTCCACCAACGGTATGGCTGAAAGTATGGTGCGCATCACGAAGGACGCATTGAAAAGACTCACCTACGGGGACTGGCATCACAGGTTGGCTGACTTTCTCCTTTCTTATCGCACCACACCGTCCACTTCTACAGGGAGAAGCACAGCTGAACTTCGTTGGGGGCGTCAACTTACTACTAAACTTGACCGGTTGCATCCGGACAGACTGCCTTCATCTACCTCACATCCTAGGGCACCTAGACAACTACTTGTGGGTGCCCCGGTTTGGACTCGCAATTACGGGCCTGGTCATACATGGGTCCCCGCTTCTATTTCCAAGGTCACAGGTCCTCTATCCTACGAGGTAGCCCTGGACAACGGTCGTGTCCTGCGTCGGCACATCGACCAACTCCGCCCTAGGCGGGACCTTTCAGATGAGACTCCTGGGACTTTTCCAGGGGGGGAGGGGGACCCTTTGGAGCAAAGGGAAGGGCACGAGTTGCTGCCCATCTCCACTGATGGAGCCACTGACGGCCCATTTCAAGCTTCCGCAAGTGCTCCGAAAAGGAATTCATGGAGCTGACCCACACAACAGGCACTCACGCCTACTCCAGCCAGGGAGTCACCCCGGGGGCATACTCACTTTCCACACACATCACACAACGCTCCAGTCAGGGAGGATACCCGGGAGCATCCCAACAAATCATTCCCCGCAAGAGAGCTGGCACACAATCCCCAGAGTTGGCCTGACCTTACCCCTAATCCTTCAGGGGGTCAAACTTACAGGGAGGTGGTCGAGGAACCAAGTCCCGACCGCAACACCTCTAGCCCAAATCAGGAAGTAACTGAGTTTTGGGAAGGTACAGAGACCCACACGAGCCCGGACACAGAACGGGGCTTAGGGATTGGACAGCCTCCTGACAGGTCTTGGACAGACCTAGGAGGTTCTATAGAGACGCCCAGCAGTGGCTATCACTTCAAGGGGCCCGAGGGCCTACAACTAGGCAGGTCAACCAGGTCACAAAGTGACAGAAGCCCTGGCCTGACGAGCCCGGTGGACGAGCAAGCAGGCCAGGCATTGGGGCAAAGTCCTTGGAAGGCACCAAGGCATGATAAGGGGAACAAGCTCTTGTCACCCCTCAGTCAGGGAACACCTGTCAGAAACCCAGAGCTGAGAAGGTCACAGAGAGCAAAGAAGTCTCCTAAATACTTAGAGGATTATATAACATTGCTGGCTAAACAAAAGCCAGGTAACGGTAGGAGCACTGAGAAGCAGAACACTGTATAAAATAATGATTATATGTTGGTAGTAGTTTTAGCCCAGGGGAAAGGGGTGTTATGTCCCGAGCCTTGCAAACGGCTCGGGGCGTTTGCAGGCGGTCCCGGGCAGGTGCAAAGCTGCCCGGGACCAGACAGGCTGTCGCCAGCGCCGTGCGCATGCGCGGGTGCTGGCGCGGGAAAAGTATCGCAGTGACCCGGGAAATGTCTATATAAGAAGCTGAGAGGTTTTGGGAGTTGCTGAAGCCATCTACTTGTAAGCTGAACGCAGAATAAAGAAAACTGAGAACTACAACTGCTTCTCGTGTCTTACATTTCCGCGAAGGACTCAACAGTTTCTGTTTGAAGAGGGAATAGAAATGAAAGATGACCTGTTTAAGGCTTTGTCTTGTGTTGTTCTCTCTGGGATTTGATTTAGGGTTTTGGCAAGGTTTGTAAGAAACATTCTGCATTCTTAATGTAAATATAGCACCTCCCCCATTATTGACTTAGCAACTCATCACATTATATAATAAGCCTCTATTCCATTTTTAAGAGTGCTACTAAAATAGTTTCAGCAGCATCATTTAAGGAGAAGGGAAGACAAAGACAATTTTTATTATTCTTTAGGATGCTTAAAAGTTACTTTAAGAGTAAATTTAAGGAAATCTTATATTGCTCAAACTCAGATTTGGTAAATAGTTTGTTGAGGCCTTAGGTAACATGCTCCATGAACTGTAATACACTGTGCAGTGCTATCCCAAGGATACAGATAGTTCAAAAAGGGGATACAGATTGAAGCTTCCTGGGGCATGTTTTGCTGGTCTCAGAGGCTCCATTGTCTACATAAAACTGAGCTTTTCCATACTTGAATGGCACCTTGCTATTAAATCAACTTGTGAGATGTTGAGAACTTATCATAGTATTGCTGTATTTCAGAAAACTGTTTTTAACATAATAAATTGTACAGTGTTTGTTTGTTTACCTGTCTTATCAATGATATTTACTGTGGATGTTTATCATTTGTATATAAGAAGCTGGAATGACATTAAGAACATACACATCTGATAAATAAATGACACTCTTAAATCAATATTTTATTTCATTTCATTTATTAGATTTATTTGCCGCCCATTTTGTTTTGAACATTTGCTTTCTTGTAAGAAGCATTCAGCTTCATCTAGTTTATTTGTCCTTCTCTAAGCATTAGCATATTGACAGCGATGGCCCTGAAGTTTATACCTTTCAACAAATTTCAGTGCAGTCCCTACCAGCGTAACCGGAGAGGTACATTTTCCGTCTTTCACTTATTTGAGCCCACGGTTTTGCAAAAAAGCACTTTCCGATTTCAGCATAATTTCCATTAAATGACCCTTTTGAAACAGAAAAGATATATAAAAATGGAGTCAATATGTGACTGTAAAGATTGCAGGTTTCCCACTGAAGTGGTACCCATTTATCTACTTGCAATGTTGTACACTTTTTGAATGGCTGGGTGTGAAGGAGCTAGGGATCTAGTTATGGGATCTCACTGCCTCACAGAGCTGGGCTCTAACCACCGGAATGCAGGCCATTTCTGGCCAGCAGTTCCAGTGTCATTAAACCACTGTGCCACCCCATCCACTTTTCTCAGAAAATCTGTAGTCTTGTAAAGCAAGCTTCATGTCTCTACAGGAACTGACAATACCTCACTGACACTTGCTTATCCCTCCAAAAATGGGATGGAAAGTGACAAAGAAATAACATAGACTAGATTTCGAATAATGATAATGTTGAAAGTATTGGTATGCAATGTGCCATCCTTTTTAATTTATATATGTATTAATTGTGTTGTTACTAGTTTCTAGTTACTAATTTCTTTACCTGAAATTAGGTAGTCATCTTCTTGGAAAGGGCCCTTATGTTTATATCCACAGTCAAACACTGATTCTGGCGAGTAGAGAATCTGTGCATTTGCTGCTCTCCCTGAACCCTTGAATACCTCCAGAAAGAAAAATAATTCAGTATTTGATAAGGGCAAGAGTAGGGCAGGAGAATTTGTCATGAGAGGAACAATATCCCTTCACAAAAGATTGAATATCTGCCAATTTGCTCTTTGTCATATGTTTCAGGAAGATGAGAGGCTTACCTGAATAACCCGAACAGAAAATTTATTCATCTGCAAATACGAAGGAGAGTCAGGATCCCGCTGGACACCCAAAAATAGGACTCTCATCACTAGAGAAGGAAGGAGAGAGAGAGGGTGTGAGAGAGATTTTCCCGTAAGCGGTTTTAAATTGCAGATTTTTCAATACAGAACAAACTCATTGGTGCTGGTTAGTCTTATTCACAAAGGATTCTGAAATAAGCCATATACAGTATTCGGCTTTCATGACAGGAATGGTTTTGCTACAACTGGAAGGATTAATGCTGGCAGCAAAACCTACAAAGTAGAGAAATGGGGAGTGGTAAGGGATGGGAGAAATATATTCATTTTCAAAACTCACCAAAGTTATGTTCGCAACATGCTTTCCGGATACTTGGTCGCTTACATTGGCAGGTCTCAGTGAGATCCCCCAAGAGCATGAAGACAAGGAAGCTGGCTAGGAAAAATATATATGGTTTTGTAGTATCCATTTCTGGCTTTGCATGAAGCCTCTCGCTGAGGACAGAGGTAATGTTTCCTTTCTGCAGCAGTCTTTCTGGAAGAGCGTTGAATGAGAGAGCACCAGCTAAAGATTAAAGACAAATTGTGACCATTGTGTCCTGTAATTGTGACAATTGTATCCTACAGTTGGTCATAGAACAGGATGATTCAAGTACTGAAATATAAGCTTTTTTTCAAAGTGTCTGAAGGCAGGACAAGAAGCAACAGATGGAAACTAACGAAGAAGAGACGCAACCTAGAACTAAGGAGAAACTTCCTGACAGTTAGAACAATTAACCAGTGGAACAACCTGCCTCCAGAAGCGGTGAATGCTCCAACACTGGAAGCTTTTAAGAAGAGACTGGACAGCCATTTTCCGAAATGGTATAGGGAAGGTCATGGGTGTTTCATCCTGTGGAAAAACTTCAGATTTTAAGCTTGGGTCCTACCTGTCTTGCCCACTACACCAAACTGGCACCCCTAGAGAGTTTGCTACAAAAGGTATTGGCTGTTTTTTCCTCACCTTATTCTCTGTTGCTCCTGGGTCCTTCTCCAGAAGCAAACTTTGTTCCCTAGTGTATTCTCCTGGTATTTAAAGCTTCCCCTCACCCCTTCTCCCAAATTTTCTCTTGCCTTCATCTTAATGGTTGCCATTCAAACTGGCCACACTTGATTTCTCAAAGAACTGGCAGCATAATATGTCCCCATTTGGTTTGCTGCATACATTAGATTTCTGGAAGAGAGGTTTGGACACAGCATATCTTACGTTATCTGACCATAAAAATTAGCCATTTGTGTTTCTGGCATCAGCTCTCCTCTTCAAGTAATTAATGGGAGAGGATGAGGAAAAAATATCTCTGCTAGAGAGAAGTTCCCTGAGTCCAAAAGCTTGGAAGATTAACCCTCTGCTCTCAGTGACTGAGCCAGGTGGGATCCTGCAACATTATCCTGGGACACGTATATTCATCTTCATTCGAAAAAATAACTGTCCAAGACTTTTTCAGACTTCATGATATAGGGATCTTGGCTGCCAAACCTATTTGTTTATTAACAGATGAGCAGTTATGCTTTAATCCCAAATCATATGAGAAACTCAAGTTATGGAATAACCAGATTTGAAAATGACAGAGAGGTTTTGCTAGAAATCTTGGCCTAAATAAGAGATCAAAATCAGTTGATTTCAAATGTTTTAACAGTTTGAGTGATTCTGAGTTGAATATTATCTACTGTACAATCTTTGCTTGGCTAGATATACAGCTGAAACATAAGCATTGAACAGTATGGCCCAGATCTTTTAATAGCCACCTGCAACTTTAGAAGCTTTAAGAAAATTTAAAAAGACATAGATGGTCAATTATTTTCATGCTGGTGTTGTAATAAATCAGGTAACTAATTCACTAAAGTTCCTTAAAAAAGGCTCTGTACCCAAGGCTGGACAATTGCAAGAGGAGGCTACTATTAGATTTGAGATCCCGGTGGATTATATTCTTAGCATGAAGGTAAGTGGGGGGGAAAGATAATGAGTTATGACTATGTTTTCTTTACATAATCATTCTTAGGTGTGCCGCTCATTTCTCTGTGTGCTTGGCCTGCATCTCTGTTGGGGAATAGATTATATGGAGTAAGCGGTTCTTTTTCTTGTTGATTTATGCACCTCACCATTCTCTGTTGTGTCAGATCGATTTCTCAGAGTTCAGATCCCATGAATATAAACGTGGTTCCCAGGTTATGTCTTCTTGTTCAGCAACTGTTTAAACTTGTGGCAGCATTGGGCAAAGGGTCCTGGTGATGGGTCTTTAGTATTCCAGCCATTGCAATGTCCCAGCGGTCATGACATATTAGCAGAAGAATCCTTTTGCTACCTATCCTTGTATTCAGTTCTCTCTCCTTAGAAGCCTTGGTGCGCAGGTTCCATATTTCCTTCAGAAAGGCAGCTCAGTTGCTTATTGAATGTTTGCACTGAATTGCACTGCTGAATTTTCATTGGACCTTGGATCCCCTTGTAGACATTCTTCAGATGTTCCAATGTTACAGTAGATACAGAAAAAGAGATCTCCCTTTCTTTGCTGCCAATAGCTGGGACACAATAACACATGGAAGGAGACTGCGATACGCCCCCTCTTTAAGAGCCACAGCCCACATCTGGCCCATTGGAAGACCACCCCTTTCAAAGCCTTCCTTTTGGTGAGAAGATACTGACAAGGCAACCACAAAACTGTGGAGAAACTGCGATTTTGGGAGGGTCCCTTTCAGTCAGGATTTATTCCCAGGCCGGGGACAGAAACAACATTGGTTATATAGTTAATGATCTTTTCCAGAACTTTGTTTGGCGTAGTTCCCCACTTCTAGTTCTGTTGTACTACTCATTAGCTTGGCTTATTATCAGCCTGCTATCCTTTAGATCACCTGCAAAGTTTGGGGACTGTTTTATGATAATTTAACTCCTTTCTTAGGCAGTTGCCATGTGTTCAATGCCCTGCACAAGTTACTAATTGTTGTGTCCTGGGCCTGATGAGGAAACTCAGCAGGCCCAGAATTGTTGCAAATGTTCCCAGGCATTCTAAAAGCTGCCCGGGACCAGACAGAGAGGCACCAGCCTTGTGCGCATGCGCAAGGCGTGAAAAAGGAAGAACTCTTATTTGTTCACTCTGTTCTGGTTTCAAGCCCTATAAAAAGGCCTGCGTCACTTTTGCTTGTTGCTTGGAGTTGGAGTAGGAGAATAAAGCATTGTTAGTTGTCACCATGTGTCTTCATCATTCGCATGCGAACTACGGATTTAACACTAATAATTTTCTGAGTGAAAATCCAAGGGTTGGTTTTGTCTAATAAAGCCCCACATGGCTTGCACTACATTGTCTTTAGGACCAGCTTCTCCAACCAGGATTGACATCTACAATACATAGATCATAATCACAGCAATCCCAGATTTCTATGAAGTAAATGGGACTGAGGGGAGATTAGGAGATTATGTCTTTCCATCACAGCACCAATCCTAGGGAACAGCTTCCCTTTGGTGAAAAGATGGTTTCTCCTACTTAACCCTTGCAGAAAGTGATAAAACTGAGCTGTTCCATAATTGAATGGCACCTTGCTATTCAATTAACTTGTGAGTTGTTGGGAAGTTATCACAGTATTACTGTATTTCAGAAAACTGTTTTTAAGAGAGTAAATTGTACAGTGTTTGTTTGTTTACCTGTCTTATGAATAATATTTACTCTGGATGTTTTATCATTTGTATATAAGAAGCTGGAGCGACATTAAGGACATATATATCTGATAAATAAATGACACTCTTAAATCAATATTTTTTTTCATTTCATTTATTAGATTTATTTGCCGCCTATCTTGTTTTGAACATTTGCTTTCATCTGGTTTATTGTCTTCCTCCATGCATTTGTACGTTGACAGTGAAGGCCATGAAGTTTATAAGTTTGCACAACTTGTACTGCAGTCCTTGTTCAGTTTTTTTTTCTTTTTAGAATTTACTTTATTCCATGGTTTTGCAAAATTGCACATTGAGATTATAGAGCGATTGTCAAAAATTGACCCTTTTGAAATAAAAAAGGTAAAGGTGGTGTCAATATGTAACTGTAAAGGTTTGTTGACATCCCTAACCTTAACCCTCGAAAATTTTTGGATGTTTGCTCTACATATTAAGTAAGGAATAATGTCAGTTCCATTTAAGCCAGCTTTCTCCTTTTCTCAACATTTATTATTTGTTTAGCCTATGGCATACAATATCAGGGAAATCTACACATGCTAGACCCAATGTAGTCTTGGCAGTTTAGATTGCTAGTTCATCTATTCAATGCTTGAGTGCATATCCTTGGTACACCTTGGGGGCAAACTAGCTTTACACCAGCTAACTAGCACTGATCAGTTTGCTGGCTCATCCGGATGCATCCGCTGGTCTCACTTCGCCTCATCTCATGTCGTGATGCGTCACATCTGGGCAGGTCCAACACCGGCTTCGACTCTTTGCACACACGAATGCAGCTTTCCCACTGAAGTGGTACCCATTTATCTACTTGTAATATTGTATGCTTTGAAACTGCTGAATGGGCAGGAGCTCGCAATCTAGTTATGGGATCTCAATCTGTCTCAAGGAGCCAGGCTCAAACCACCGGAGTGCAGACCATTTCTGGCCAGCAGTTCCAGTGTCATTAAGCCACTGCACTACTGCATTCCCTTTTCTCACCAAATTTATAGTCTTGTAAAGCAAGCATCCTATGTCTATGGGAACTGACAATACCTCACCGATATCGGCTTATCCCTCCAAAAATAAGACGGAAAGTAACCAAGAAATAATATCAACTAGGAATAATGGTAATGTTGAAAATATTGGTTTGCAATGTGCCATTCTGTTTAATTTATCTATGTATTAATTGTGTTGTTACTAGATAATTGCTATTCTCTACCTGAAAATACATAGTCATCTCCTTTGAGAGGGCCTTTGTGTACATATCCATAGTATTCACGTGAGATTGGGCTGTAGAGGAACTGTGCTCTTCTTAGTTCCTCTGGACCCTTGAATACCTTCAGAAAAAAAGATAATTCAGTATATGATAAAGGCAAGAGTAGATCAGGAGAATTTGTCATGAGAGGAATAATATTCCTTTACAAAAGATTGGATGCCTGCAAACTTGCTGTTCCTGATAATGTTTCAGGAGGAGGAGGGGCTTACCTTAATGGGCTGAATAGTATAGATATTTTTGGGAAAATATGATGGAGATTTAGGATCCAGCATGACACTCATAAATTTGGCCCTCATCACTAGAGAGATAACAAAAGAGAAAGAGATTTTCTAGTAAGACAGGGGTGTCAAACTGCCGGCCCACAGGCAGATTGCATCATGTGGAGATCGCGCCCACCCCAGCTCCAGTAATGCGAAAAAAAGTCACAATACATTGTGACACGTCACATGACGTGACAAGTTTGATACCCGTGTAGTAAGAGGTATCTTCAGATTCTCAGTACAGAGCAAATTCAGTGGTGCTGGTTAGTCTAATTTACAGACGCTTATGAAATAAGTAATATATTCAGCTTTCATGACATAGGAATAATTTTGCTGCAACTGGAATGATTAATGCTGGCAGCAAAACCTACAAAGTAGAGGAGTGGTAAGAGATGGAAGGGAGAAATATATTAATTTTCTATACTCACCAAAGCCAGCTGAGCAACATGCTTCCCGGAGAGATTTTTCTACACATATGCAGCTCTCTGTGAGATCCCCCAAAAACATGAGGACAAGGAAGCTGGCTAGGAAAAATCCATGTGGTTTTGTAGTATCCATTTCTTGCTTTTTATGAAGTCACTCACTTAGCACAGAGGTAAGTAATGTTTCCTTTCTGCAGCAGTCTTTCTGGAAGAGCGTTGAATGCGAAGCACCAGCTGTAGATTAAACACAAATTGTGACTCCTAGTTCAAAATTGTCCTATAATTGATCTTAGAACAGGATGATTCAAGTACTGATATAAAAGGAAGGATCATGGGTGTTTCATCATATGGGAGAAATTCAGATTTAAAGCTTTGTTCCTATGGGTGATCACTCTCTATAGGAACAAAGCAGAGCCAAAAGACCAAGTCTGAGTTATAAAGAAGAAATGTATAACAAGTTAGGCTCAAAGAAACATCAATTCTCAACAAAATCAGAGGTTCCTATGCCAGCCCAGGAAAGACAGTCATCTTCTAAATGGAGATGGGGCTACAGCATGAAGGAAGACCTTACAATAAGAATGATTATCTAGATACAGGTATTTTATTTTTGTAAGTTTCAAATCATGCCTTCTGGTGTCTGCATGTTCAATTCCATGCATTTTCTTGATAACCTTTCCCAGAAATATTTTGCTATGGACTTCTTCCTAGGTATTATTTCATTCATTCATTCATTCATTCATTCATTCATTCATTCATTCATTCATTCATGTCCAGATCAAACCTTAAACTGCCAAAATGAGGCCATCTTTTTAGCTTTATTACTGGCTGAAAACAAATCACTTTTTGTGCACTCTATTGGTAGTAATCGTCAGACTAACAAATGGGCCTGCCTCTTGTCTCCCATATTTACACTGTGTGTTCTTATCCTACTGCAATCCCCATTTGAGCATATTGGTCTTACATTTAGGCATCCCACCCTCATTCTGTTCAATGTCTTCCAAGTAACATAGAAGATATCAAATCCCTCAGTCATGTTCTCTTCTGGGATTATTTCTTGTTCTGTAAATTCTCTCCTCCATCTTCTAATTTGGTTTTTCTCCTGGGTGCCTTCAAGAATATTTGTTCTGGCCACAAAACTCTTCCTAGATCTAAATCAATGACTTCGGGGCACATATCCATTTAGAGGATGGTTGATCGGCTGGTTGATCATTTGTATATACAGTGCATTCAGAAACTATTCAGACCCCCTTCACTTTTATCAATTTTGTTATGCTGCAGCCTGATTCTACAGTTGTTGAAATTCATTTTTTTCTCATTAATCTACACTCAGTACCCATAACGACAAATTGAAAAGAGAATTTTAGAAATGTCTGTAAATTTATTAAAAAGAAAAATCTGAAATATCACATTGGCATAAGTATTCAGATCCTTTACTCAGTACCTTTTTGGCAGCAATTACAGCCTCAAGTCTTTCTGGGTATAATGCAACAATCTTGGCACACCTGGATTGGGGGATATTCTGCCATTCTTCCTTGCAAATCCTCTCATACGTCAGTGGACAGACATTTTCAGGTCCCTTCAGAGATGTTCAATAGGGTTCAAGTCAGGGCTCTGGCTGGGCCACTCCAAGACATTGACAAAGTTGTCCCTAATCCACTCCTGGGTTGTCTTGGCTGTTTGCTTAGGATTGTTGTCATGTTGTAAAGTGAACCTTTGGCTCAGTCTGAGGTCCTGAGTGATGTGGAATAGATTTTCATTGAGGATATCCCTTTACTTTGCTCCATTCAGCTTTCCCCAAACCCTGACCAGTCTCCCAGTCCTTGCTGCTGAAAAACACCCCCACAGCATGATGCTGCCACCACCATGCTTCACAGTTGGGATGGTATTGGGCAGGTGATGAGCAGTGCCTGGTTTCCTCCAGACATAACATTTAGAATTGAGACCAAACAGTTCAATCTTGGTTGTATCGGACCAGAGAATCTTGTTCCTCACAGTCTGAGAGTCCTTCGGGTGCTTTTTTGAAAACTCCAAATGGGCTTTTATGTGTTTTGCATTGAGGAGAGGCTTCCATCTAGCCACTCTGCCAGAAAGCTCCAATTGATGGTGGGCTGCAGTGATGTCCCATCTCCACACAGGAACTCTGGAGCTCAGTCAGAGAGACCATTGGGTTTTCTCTCCCGATTGCTCAGTTTGACCAGGAGACCAGCTCTTGGAAGTTTAGCCAAACTTCTTCCATTTGAGAATTATGGAGGCCACTGTGCTCTTAGGAACTTTCAGTGCAGCAGAAATTTTATTATAGCCTTCTCCAGATCTATGCCATGCAATAATCTTGTCTCTGAGCTCTGCAGGCAGTTCCTTTGACCTAAGATTTTTGCTCTGCTTCAGTATGCATTGTCAGCTGTGAAGCCTGCTATAGAGGTATGTGCCTTTCCAAATCATGTCCAAGCAATATAATTTACCACAGGTGGACTTTAATCAAGGTATAGAAATGTGTCAGCAATGATCAAGAGAAATGGGAGGAACCTGAGCTAAATTTCAAGTCTTTTTGCAAAGGGTCTGAATACTTAAGCCAATGTGATATTTCAGCTTTTTTCTTTTTAATAAATTTACAGACATTTCTAAGACTATATTTTTACTTTGTCATTATTGGGTACTGTGTGTAGATTAATGGGAAAAAATGAATGTCAACTGTAGAATCAGGCTGCAGCATAACAAAATTGACAAAAGTGAAGGGGGTATGGATGCTTTCTGAATGCATTGTATGTGATACAACATACCCCTTTATGGATTACTGCCTTGTCATGGCGAAGGGGCTTGCGTAACTCAATGAAGCTAAAAGCTATGCCATGCAGGGCCACCCAAGATGGACAGGGTATAGCAGAGAGTTCTGACAAAATGTGATCCACTGGAGAAGGAAATGGCAAACCACTCCAGTATCTTTGCCATGAAAACCCTATGGACAGTACTAAAAGGCAAAAAGATATGACCCTGGAAGATGAGCCCCTCAGGTCAGAAGGTGTCCAATATGCTACTGGGGAAGAGCAGAGGGCTAGTACTAGTAGCGCCAGAAAGAATGAAGCGACTGGGCCAAAGCCGAAAGGACGCTCAGCTGTGGATATATCTGGTGGTGAAAGGAAAGTCCGATGCTGTAAAGATTTTTTCTCCATAGGAACCTGGAATGTAAGATCCATGAATCAAGGCAAGCTAGACGTAGTCAAAAAAGAGATGACAAGACTGAACATCGACATCTTAGGAATCAGCGAACTAAAATGGACAGGAATGGGTGAATTTAACTCAGATGACCATCAGGTATACTACTGTGGGCAAGAATCCCTCAGAAGAAATGGAGTAGCCTTCATAGTCAATAAAAGAATAGGAAAAGCAATACTGGGATACAATCCCCAAAATGACAGAATGATCTCAATTCGAATCCAAGGCAAACCATTCAATATCACAGTAGTCCAAATCTATGCCCCAACCACTGGTGCTGAAGAGGATGAAATTGACCGGTTCTATGAAGCCCTACAGCACCTTATAGAATTAACACCAAAAAATGATGTCCTTATCATCATGGGGGATTGGAATGCTAAGGTAGGAAGCCAAAAGATAACCGGAATAACAGGCAAGTTTGGCCTTGGAGTACAAAATGAAGCAGGGCACAGGCTAATAGAATTTTGTCAAGAGAATACGATGGTCATAACAAACACTCTTTTCCAACAACCCAAGAGACGGCTCTACACATGGACATCACCAGACAGTCAACATAGAAATCAGATTGACTATGTGCTCTGCAGCCAAAGATGGAGAAGCTCTATACAGTCAGTAAAAACAAGACCAGGAGCTGACTGTGGCTCAGATCATGAGCTTCTCGTTGCAAAATTTAGGCTTAAATTGAAAAAAGTAGGGAAAAGCACTAGGCCACTCAGGTATGAACTAAATCATATTCCTGATGAATATACAGTAGAGGTGACAAATAGATTTAAGGAATTAGATCTGATAGACAGAGTGCCTGAAGAACTATGGATGGAAGTTCGCAACATTGTACAAGAGGTAGCAACTAAAACCATCCCAAAGAAAAAGAAATGCAAGAAAGCAAAATGGCTGTCTGAGGAAGCTTTGCAAATAGCTGAGGAAAGAAGGGAAGCGAAAGGCAAGGGAGAAAGAGAAAGATACACCCAATTGAATGCAGAATTCCAGAGAGTAGCTAGAAGAGATAAGAATGCCTTCTTAAATGAACAGTGCAAAGAAATAGAAGAAAACAACAGAATAGGGAGGACCAGAGATCTCTTCAAGAAAATTGGAGATATGAAGGGAACGTTTCATGCAAAGATGGGCATGATAAAGGACCAAAATGGCAGAGACCTAACAGAGGCAGAAGAGATTAAAAAGAGATGGCAAAACTACACAGAAGAACTATACAAGAATGAGCTTAACATCCCAGATAACCACAATGAGATGGTCACTGACCTCGAACCAGACATCCTAGAATGTGAAGTGAAATGGGCCTTAGAAAATCTGAGCAACGGACTTCCGGTGGTTAAAGCGGTGGAGATGGCGGCTACTTTGTAGCCGTCCTCCTGAGAAGGTGTCAGATCCGCGGAGCACAGCGTTTACCAGCTGGCCCGCGGCTCGCAATCCCCTTCCCGGGCGAAGGGAAGGGGCAGAGATCGCATGAATAGAGGTAGAACCTCTTAACTCTCCCTGGATTTTTATTTTTAGGGGGGTAGAAAGAGGGTTCCCTCGGAGTTCATTGCCTTCTCCGCCTCTCAGCTGTCTTTGTTTCTTCGGAAACAAAGCGAGACGCCGCTACCATCTCCGTACTTAAAGAAACCGTGAGTAATCTTAAACCGGACAGAACTGTTTAAAGGATTTTATTTATAGTTTAGCTTCATTTTATTTTTTTTTAGTTTATTTAGTTTATTTAGTATATGCTGATTTTTTTTTATTTTTTTAAGCTTTCTCTTTTTTTTCGGGCGGAAAAGTGAGAGTGAAAGTAAAATGGCGTTTTGAAAGTTTTTTTTTCCTTTAAAAGACGGATCGGCTGAATTGTTGTTTAATACTGCTTTTTTTTTACTTTTTTTACTTTTTTATTCTTGGGGACTTTTAGATTGATCTTATTTTATTCTATTTTATCTTATTTTTAATTTTTTTTTTGGATTACTTATTTTTATCGGTATTTTTAAGAAGAAAGGAAGATAAATTAAAATGGCTTCAAAACGACAACCAGCTACTGCAGCTTCTAAAGTAACTTCTTCTCCTGCTACTTCTACTGTGCAACAACAACTTAAAATAATACCCTCAGTGCAGCAACCTAAATCCACTCCACCTTCACCTCCCCCATCTGGCACATCAGCACAAGACATTAAAGAAATAATGGTAAGTGCTGTCTCACAGTTTAGGGAGGAAATGAAACAACTTTTGGACCAGAATAAATCTGAAACTAAGGAGGAAATGAAGAAAGAGATGAAGGAGCTTTTAGAACAGAATAATGCTATTTTGAGGGATGATATACTTCTAGCTCTATCTGGAATGGCCTCAGTGGTTGTGAAGCTGGACTCCAGAGTAGAGGAAATTGAAGAAACAGTTGAACTTTTGGATTATAAATTTCAAGATATGGAGAAAAAAGTGGAGACTTCACAAGATGATATTCTTATGTTCCAGTATAGACAGATGGAATATGCTTTGAGAATAAGGGGTCTGAAAGAAGATAAAACTCAAGATTTGATGGAAATGGTGATTAATGACTTGGCTGTTATTTTGAATATTGATAAAGAAGAGTTACGTGGGGATGTGGAAAGAATTTATAGAGTTAATTCTTGGATTGCAAAACAGAGGAATTTGCCTAGAGATGTGGTGATATATTTTGCTAAGAAGTCTTTGCGAAATCAGATTCTACAAACTTTTTATAATAAAAGATTTCAGATTGCTGCCCAAGATATTATTATTTTAAAGGAAATTCCACCTAAAATTTTAAGAAGCAGAAAAGATTTTGCTTTTTTAGTAAATGAACTTAAAGCAAGACAAATGCCATTTAGATGGGAGATTCCGATGGGCATTGTTTTGAGCCATGCGGGGACACGTTATAGACTTAATACAGTTGCTAAAGCTAAGGAATTTTATAAAACGGTCCTGGGAGCAGGCTCTCCTTTGCCCATGATGCATAAAGTCTTGAGTGACAAAGAGATGGAACAGAAATCTGAAGGTACAGGGATGATGACTGCTGGACAGGTGGTATGGATGTCTCAACCAGAGGTTAAAGAACAGAGAATGACCCGTGCAGCACATAAACGTAAAGAAAAAGAACAACAGAAAAAAGAAAAAGAAAAAGAAATTGAAGAATCTACTCAGCAAATTGCTTCAGTGCCGGTGGGAGGAGCAAGACCCAAAAGCTCTGCTACATATTCATCAGCAGCAGAATTTGAGCGGATCTTCTCCAGGCTGAAGGCCAAGGGAGATGGCAAAGCTCCTGTCCTGGAATGTTAATGGATTAAACATTCCTCAAAAGAGAAAAAAAATTTACCACTATTTGAAACAACACAACAATGATATTATTTGCTTGCAAGAAACTCATATTACAGCTAAAGATCAAAAATATTTAAATAATCCTCGCTTGGGATCTCATTTTGTATCTCCCGCCCCTGGGAAGAAAGGGGGTGTGGTAATCTATGTTAAACAGAATTTATCCGCTACCTTGTTAGAATCAGACCCTTACGGAAGATATGTTATGCTTGAACTTGGTTTATATGGCAAGAAAATTCTTATTGTGGGGTTGTATGCACCAAACCAGCAACAGGAGCAATTTTATAGGTTACTACATCAGAAAATAACTTTGTTGGACTATAGATCTGTGATTTTAATGGGAGACTGGAATGGTGTTTTAGATATACAAATGGACAAAAAAGGCTCTTCTACCTTTTTTAAACAGGCTAAATTACCTAAAGCCTTTTTTGATATGAAAGAAGATTGGGAATTGAGAGACTATTGGCGTGAACGTAATCAAGAAGAAAAGGATTTTACGTTTTTCTCAGATAGACACCAATCTTTCTCTAGAATTGACTTCTTTTTGATCACAACAGATTTATACAACAGGGTGAAGAATGTAAAAATTTTTCCTAGGACATTGTCCGATCATAGTCCAGTTTGGATGGAACTGTTTGTAGAGAAGGAAGATAGGAGATCCTGGAGGGTGAATGAGAATTTATTTAAACAAGAAAAAAATGTTCATAAATTAAAGGAATGTTTAAAGGAATATTTTACTTTAAATATGAACAAGGGAACATCAATGTCAATGGTCTGGGATGCAAGTAAAGCTTTTATGCGTGGTATTTTGATAAAAATGAATAATTTGCATAGACAGAAACAGACTCAGAAACGGAAAGACTTGGAAGAGGAGATTAAATTAAAAGAGAAACTTTTAATTTCAAATCCCTTAGATGAAAAGGTTAAAGGAGCTTTAAAATTGTTAAAAACACAATTTAACATGCTGATGGCTGATCAAGCTGCAACTAATTTGCTATTTATGAAACAAAATACATTTTGTAATGCTAATAAACCAGGGAGATGGTTGGCTTATCAGTTAAGAAAAAAACAGAAACAGAGGAATATAGATAAAATAAATTATAATGGTAAATTGGTTTATCAGAAAGAATTGATTAAGAAATCTTTTTTAGAATACTATCAAAAATTATATAAGGGTACTAATATTCAAATTACAGATATAAATAATTATTTAGGCAAAGTTAACTTTCCTAAATTAACAGAAGATCAGGAAAAAAAGATTAACGGTTTAATTACTAAGGAAGAAATTGTTACAGCTATTAAACAATTGAAATTGGGCAAAGCGCCGGGTACGGATGGGTTGACATCTATTTATTATAAAGCTTTAGTAGAAGAGATGACTCAACCGTTGTGTGAACTGTTTAATAATTTATTACAGGGGTTAGAGATCCCTCCATCCTGGCGTAATGCATTTATATCATTGATTCCAAAAGATAGTCAAGATCTTACTTTGCCTAAAAATTATAGGCCTATATCTCTTTTAAATGTGGATTATAAAATTTTTGCAAAAATTTTAGCTAACAGGCTTATGGGGATCTTGCAGCAGTTTATACATAGGGATCAATCGGGTTTTATAACTGGAAGGTATATGAAGAATAACGTTAGACAAATTATTAATTTATTAGAGTATTTAGAAAAGAATAACCAAGTCTCTGCAGGCCTGATATTTTTGGATGCTGAAAAAGCCTTTGATCAAGTGAATTGGCAGTTTATGCTGTGTTTAATCAAGGAGATGAATTTTGGACAAAATATATTACAAGTATTATCCAATATATATCAAAAACAGACTGCTCAAATTATTGTAAATGGGGGTTTGTCAGAGGCTTTTGTAATAGAAAAAGGAACAAGACAGGGATGCCCGTTGTCTCCGTTATTGTTTGTTTTAACACTGGAAATTTTGTTGATTAAAATTCGGGAGTCTCAAGAAATAAAAGGAATAGAAATTAATAAAAAAGAATATAAATTAAGAGCCTTTGCAGATGACTTGGTTGTTACTTTGTCTCAACCTGTTTCTTCGGTGGTGAAATTATTACAATTGATTCAACAATATGGACGTGTTTCTGGCTTTAAAATTAATAATAATAAGACCAAAATATTAGCTAAAAATATGACTAATGGTGATAAACAGGCTTTAGTTAACTTAACAGACTTTGAAATTGTTGATAAGGTAAAATATTTGGGGGTTACATTATCTGCTTCTAATGTAAAATTGTATAAAAATAATTATGAAAAGCTGTGGATGGAGGTACAGAAGGATTTAAAAAACTGGAATAATTTACAGTTATCCCTTATGGGCAGAATTGCAGTTATTAAAATGAATGTCCTGCCAAAGTTTATTTTTTTGTTTCAAATGTTACCTATCTTAAAGAACGAACGTAATTTAGATGAATGGCAAAAAGGTATTAATAAATTTGTTTGGGCAGGGAAAAAACCAAGGGTGAAACTTAAAATAATGCAAGATTTTCGTGAGAGAGGTGGACTCAAGGTACCAAATATGAAATTGTATTATGATGCTGTAGTATTGACATTGATTAGCGACTGGGTGAATTTAACAAATACAGAAATACTTCATTTGGAAGGCTGGGACCTATTTTTTGGATGGCATGCCTATTTAATATTTAATAAAAAAGTGGATTGGGTTTTTAAGTCTCATATTATAAGAAACTCTTTGCTAAGAGTGTGGAGAAAGTATTATAAAAGTGACTTCAAAATACCATTATGGGCTATACCTCGGCATGCCATAGAAGGTATAAGGAAAGGGGTAAATATGGACAAGGTCTCTTACGTACAGTTATTAAGATGGGATGGCCAAGACTGGCAGTTAAAATCTTTGGAAGAATTAACACATGAAAACTTAACTTATTCATGGTTCCAATATAGACAAATAGTGGATAGATGGAAGATGGATTGTAAAATGGGCTGGCTTAGAGAAGATGAAATTTTTTTAAAACAAGTAAGAGATCAAAGGCCAACCCATATTAAGAGAGTTTATGGGGTTTTAGTGGAATTAGATTCAGAACTTGAACTAGTTAAAGATTGTATGATTAAATGGGCACAGAATATTGGTGAAACGATTTCAATGGATACTTGGGAACTTATTTGGATAAGAAATGTTAAATTCACACAAGCGCAAAATTTAAGAGAGAATTTTTATAAGATGTTTTATAGATGGCACCTTGACCCAAAGAAAATGTCCATTATGTACCCTAATCTACAGCCGAAATGCTGGAGATGTGGATATTTGGATGCTACCTATTACCATATTTGGTGGACGTGTAAGCATATAAAAGCTTTTTGGATTAAGATATGGTGGAATATTCAAAGAATTTTTAAAAGGAGGGTAAAATTTACTCCGCAATTATTTTTACTAGGTATTGTTATTGACTGTGATGCTAAGGAGGTTATATTGATGTTAAATTTGATTACAGCCGCTAGGTTGTTAATAGGACAATATTGGAAGAAGGAATCTTTGCCTACTTTACAAGAATGGTTTCATAAAGTTTCGTATTTGGCAGAAATGGCAAAGATTTCGGCTTTCTTAAAGGAGCAATCTCAAGAAAAATTTTTGCGGTATGGGAAAAATGGATAAATTTTATACAACATAATTTGGATATGGAAAAATATTATTTAGCCTTTTTATAATTTGTAATGATTGTTTTTTCTTTCTTTCTTTCTTCTTTTTCTTTTTTTATATATATACATTTTTTATGTATTATTATTCATATATTTTTTTTTTATATATATATATATGCTTTATTCTTCGTCTACTTTCTTCTTTCTTCTTTCTCTCTCTCTTTTCTCTTTTTATTTTTTTTTTTTTTTTTTCTTTTTTCTTTTTTAGTATATATTATTCATTTTAAAGTTTATGTTATCTATATTATTATTATATATATTATTATTGTGATTTTTATTATTATTATTAATTATTTTATAAATTGCAAATGTTATTTTTAAAATATTTGTTAAATAATCCTATATTCAGTTCTGGGAAGTCGGGGGGGGGTGGGGTGGTTGGGGAGGGGGGGTGGATTTTTATTTGTAAAACTTTTGAAAAATTTCAATAAAAAAAAAAAAAAAGAAAATCTGAGCAACAACAAAGCTAGTGGAGGTGACAGTATTCCAGCTGAGCTATTCAAAATCTTAGAAGACAATGCAGTAAAAGTGCTACACTCAATTTGCCAGCAAATTTGGAAAACTCAACAGTGGCCACAGGATTGGAAAAGGTCAGTTTACATTCCAATTCCAAAGAAAGGCAATGCCAAAGAATGTTCAAACTATCGCACCATTGCACTCATTTCACATGCTAGTAAAGTTATGCTTAAAATCCTACAAGCTAGACTCCAGCAGTATGTGGATCGAGAACTACCAGAAGTACAGGCAGGATTTCAAAGAGGCAGAGGAACTAGAGATCAAATTGCCAACATATGCTGGATCATGGAGAAAGCTAGGGAGTTCCAGAAAAACATCTACTTCTGCTTCATTGACTATGCTAAAGCCTTTGATTGTGTGGATCACAACAAATTGTGGCAAGTTCTTAAAGAGATGGGAGTACCAGACCATCTCATTTGTCTCTTGAGAAACTTATATGCGGGTCAAGAAGCAACAGTGAGAACTGGACACGGAACCACTGATTGGTTCAAAATTGGAAAAGGAGTCCGGCAAGGCTGTATGATATGCAGATGATACCACTCTAATGGAAGAAAGTGAAGAGGAACTAAAGAGCCTCTTGATGCGGGTGAAGAAGGAGAGTGCAAAAGTTGGCTTGAAACTCAACATTAAGAAAACCAAAATCATGGCATCCGGTCCTCTCAATTCCTGGCAAATAGATGGGGAAGAAATGGAGGTAGTGACAGATTTTATTTTTCTGGGCTCAAAGATCACCTCAGATGGGGATTGCAGCCAAGAAATTAAAAGACGCTTGCTCCTGGGGAGGAAAGCTATGGCAAATCTAAACAGCATTCTAAAAAGCAGAGACATCACCCTGCCAACAAAAGTGCGTATAGTCCAGGCCATGGTTTTCCCAGTTGCAATGTATGGCTGTGAAAGTTGGACCATAAGAAAGGCTGAGTGCAAAAGAATTGAGGCCTTTGAATTATGGTGCTGGAGAAGACTCCTGCGAGTCCCTTGGACTGCAAGGCGTTCAAACCGGTCAGTCCTAGAAGAGATCAACCCCGACTGCTCTTTAGAAGGCCAGATCCTGAAGTTGAAACTCAAATACTTTGGCCACCTAATGAGAAGGAAGGACTCACTGGAAAAGGGCCTAATGCTGGGAAAGATTGAGGGCAATAGAAGAAGGGGACGACACAGAATGAGATGGCTGGATGGAGTCATTGAAGCAGTAGGTGTGAACTTAAATGGACTCCAGAAGATGGTAGAAGACAGGAAGACCTGGAGGAACGTTGTCCATGGGGTCGCGATGGGTCGGACATGACTTCGCAATTAACAACAACAACAACATTGGAGACAATACACTTCCTTTCTTAAGACTGAAACTGAGTGAATGGCATATGTCATCAGCTACTTTTATGCCTGACTAGAAGTTCCTAGGCTACCTGCCTCACCCACTACACCAAACTGGCACCCCTAGAGAGTTTGCTACAAAAGAAATTGGCTGTTTTTTCCTCACCTTATTCTCTGTTGCTCCTGGGTCCTTCTCCAGAGGCAAACTTTGTTCCCTAGTGTATTCTCCTGGTATTTAAAGCTTCCCCTCACCCCTTCTCCCAAATTTTCTCTTGCCTTCATGTTAATAGTTGCCATTCAAACTAGCCACACTTGATTTCTCAAAGAACTGGCAGCATAATATGTCCCCATTTGGTTTGCTGAATAGATTAGATTTCTGGAAGAGAGGTTTGGACACAGCATATCTTACCTTATCTGACCATAAAAATCAGCCATTTCTGTTTCTGGCATCAGTTCTTCTTTTCAGTAACTATTGGGGTGGGGGGAGGATGAGGAAAAAATATCTCTGCTAGAGAGAAGTTCCCTGAGTCCAAAAGCTTGAAAGATTAACCCTCTGCTCCCAGTGACTGACCCAGGTGAGATCCTACAACATTATCCTGGGACACGTATATATATCTTCATTCGAAAAAATAACTGTCCAAGGCTTTTGCAGACTTCATGATGTAGGGATCTTGGCTGCCAAAACTATTTCTTTATTAACAGACGAGCAGTTATGCTTTAATCGCAAATCTTATGAGAAACTGAAGTTAAGAATAACCAGATTTGAAAATGACAAAGAAGATGTCTTGTTAGAAATCTTGGCCTAAATAAGAGATCAAACTCAGTTGATTTCAAATATTTTAACTCTTTGAGAGAGTCTGTGTTGAGTATTATCTACAATCTTTGCTTGGCTAGATATGCCGTTGAAATATAAGCATTGAAGAGTATGGCCCAGATCTTCTAACAGCCACCTGCAAATTTAGGAGCCTTAAGAAATGCAGTGGTTGAACCAACAATTCATTTTTATCAAAAATTTAAACGTAAGATGGAAGTATTAGCTATATATCTGAATTTTGGTATGAAGAATTGGACTATCTAGTTTTGGAGACTCAGTGGTTTCAAGTGTTAAGAAATGTCAAATATACTCATGACCTAAACATGACATTAACTGCTCAGGAAATATTATTTTTCCTTATTGGACCCCATGAAAGTATATCAAGACTCATTCATAGCGTATATAGGCACAAGGCCTTCCATCAGTATTTCTCATATAAAGGCAATGTAATGTATATATAATGTATATAAAGGCTATGTAGCACTTGGAGGAAGAATAACTTTATTATGATCATAGACCAGCAATAGCCATCACTTTTTACAATATAATAATAGTAATAATAGTAATAATAGTAATAATACTAATAATAATAATAATAATAATAGACAAAATGCCAAATCCAGTCTGAACATCTGGCTGACTGTGCGATGATCCATAAATAGTACTAACATTAATAATAAATAATGGACTTCCGGTGGATCAAGCAGCTACGATGGCTGCTTTTCACAAAGCAGCCTGTTCCTGGGTTGTGTAAAAGCCGCGGGACTTTGACAATCAGCTGTCCTGCGGCTTGAATCTCTTCCCTGGGAGAAAGGGAAGAGAAGAGCTGCTCAGATAGAGGTAAGAACTCCCCTGGTTCCCTATAATTTCGGGGATTGGAGGGTAGAGCTCCCTCGGAGCCTGAGCCAACTCCGCACTCCAGGACGTCTTTGTCCCGAAGTTCTGGGATGAAGCAAGGCGCCACTCCCACATCTGCTTTTTTTGGAGGCTTGTGAGTATTCAAATGCAGACGGAGCAGACCAGGAGAAAGGGGATTTAAGATTGATTGTGACTTTAACTCCTGCAAGCATCTTCTCCGCCTTTTTTTTGTTTACTTTCCCTTTTGAAGAAAGGGAAAGTGAAAGCAAAATGGTGACTGTCTTTCTTGTTTGACTTTGCAACAAAGTTAAAAGTTCATGTTTTAAATATAGAGGCAAGAATTTTGTTCTTCTTTCTTTCTTTCTTTTTATTATTATTTAAAGAACTGTGATATTATAGAGGCAAGAATTTTGCTCCTTTGAACTTAACAGAATGGCTTCGAAATGTTTGGTCTCTGTCCCTAAAGCTTCCATCTCCTCCCCAATGACTCAGCCTGCTTCTCAGTCTAAACCAAAATCACCCCCACCCTCTCCTCCTCCTGCAATCTCTCTCAAAGACTTACAAGAGGCTTTAAAAATGACTGCTTTGGATATTAAAGAGGAGGTAAAAGATCTTATAATTGCAGAGAGGGCTATTACAGAAGAATTATTGGAGAAAAAGAACAAGCAAGTCAGAGAAGACATATTATTTGCGTTTTCAGGTCTTGCCCTGCATATTGAAAGGATTGACGATAAAATGGAAGAGATTACTGAAAATGCAACAAAACTGGAATTTAGAATGGAGGAAGTAGAGAATAAAATAGAAGTTACACAGGATGAACAAACTATTTCACAATACAGAGAAATGGAGTTCACATTGCGTATCCGGGGATTGAAAGAAAATTCCCAGGAAGATTTGAAGATGCTTATTGTTAGAGATATTGCTTTGAATTTTGGATGGAAACCAGAAGTAGCTGGGAATGAGATAGAAAAAAATTTCAGAGTCAACTCACGGGTTGCCAGACAGAGAAATTTACCAAGAGATGTGGTTATTTACTTTTCCAGAAGATCTATTCGTAATGAAATTATACAGGGTTTTTATAAAAAGAGGTTTCAAATTGCAGCTCAAGTTGTGATAATTTTAAAAGAAATGCCTCCAAAAATTTTAAGAGGTAGAAAAGATTTTACTTTTCTATCTGATGAGTTAAAACGTCGTCAAATCCAGTTCAGATGGGAGATTCCAAGAGGAATAGTAGTGAATTATGATGGGATACATTACAGATTAACTACAGTTTTAAAGGCAAGAGATTTCTATCACTCTATTTTAAAGGCAAGACCGTCTTCACCTCCACAAACAAGGATAATTGTTATGGCAGGAGCTTCCTCATTGATGGTCATGGAACAAGCGGTGTTGCCTGTACAGAATCTTGAGATAAAAGATCAAAGGATGACACGAGGTGCCCATAAACGCAAAGAAAAAGAGCAGCAGCAGAAGAGTGGCGATAAAGTAGAAGGAATGGTTACTACAGAGCCTGTGGGAGGGGCAAGACCTAAAAGATCTTTGACAGTTGATCTTCAGGCTATGCTTCAAAGGCTTCAGGCCGGTGTAGATGGCCAAGTTCCTGACCTAGAATGTTTTTTGTTTTTTTTATAAATTTTTATTTTTAACCAACAAGACAAAACAAAACAAAGCAAAACATAACACACATACACACACAATATATACTCCTCCTTTTTTTACAGCAATTACATAACAGTAATCTAATATTTACATTTTCCCCTTATTCTTCTTTAAATATTTGTCTTTATAGCCCCATTATTTCTTATTTACATTTTTCTTCCTTCAAGTTCTATTTCTTAGAATAATTCATATTATTATTATTATACATTATTGTACACATATTTTCACTTTTGACCTTTCCATATTTATTCTCCTCTATTATTTCTAGTCTCCAACCAGACATACACCTTGTTCCATACTATATAATACTCTGTGTCTTCCTTTTCTTTTATCTCTTTTGTTAATTTGTCCATCTCAGCACAGTCCAGGATTTTTCTTATTACTTCTTCCTCTGATGGTATATTCTCATTTTTCCAGCACTGTGCATATGCTATTCTTGCCGCCGTTATCATATGTAAAATTAAGTACCATATTTCTTTACTATATTTTCTATTTAAAATACCCAACAAAAAGATCTCTGGTTTCCAGTCTACAGGTTGGTCTATTATTTCTTGGATCCATTTTCTTATTGTAGACCAGTATTTTTTTGCAACTGGGCATGTCCACCATAGATGATAATATGTTCCATGTATTTTTTACATTTCCAACATGTTGGCGAATTATTCTGGAACATCTTGGCAAGCTTTGCAGGTGGAAGATGCCATCTGTAAAACATTTTCAACTGGTTTTCCTTGAATGCCACCGACATAGTCAATTTTATATTTATTTCCCATATTTTTTCCCATTTCTCCAATTCTATATTATATCCGAAATTTTTTGCCCATCTAATCATTGTGTCTTTGACAACCTCGTCTTCCATTTTATATCTCAGTAGATATTTGTATAAATTGCTAATTAATTTTATTTCTGTTCCATGTATAATTTTATCCAATTCTTGCGGCTCTTTTTGGATTTCATATAATTTTTTGTCCTCTGTATATTTAGACTGAATTTGTGTAAATGTCCACCAATCAATCTCTCTGCCAATGTCTTGTTCCAATTCTTGTTTTGTTTTCAAATTTCCCTGTTCATTTACTAATTCCTTGTATCTAATTATCTTATTTATATCCATAGGTTTGGGTATTTCAGAGCTTCTGTTGGGAATAACCACATTGGAATTCTTGTATAATGTTTTTGTTTTATTTTTTCCCAAGTCTGTAGCAATGCATTCCTAACTATGTGTCTTTGAAAATATCTGTGTATTTTATGTTTTTCGTCCCATAGGAATGCATGCCACCCTGCTTGCAAATCATTTCCTTCTATTGTTAAGACTCTAATATTTTTCAAATCCATCCAATCTTTTAGCCAAGTTAAGCTTGATGCTTGATAGTATATTTCCCACTCTGGTAACGCCAATCCCCCTTTATCTTTCGTGTCTTGCAAAAGTTTTAATTTAATCCTGGGTTTTTTCCTTTGCCATATAAATTTAGTGATCAATTTATTTAATTCTTGAAAGAATGTTTTCCCTAATTTTATTGGAATAAACTGGAACAGAAATAATATTTTTGGCAATACATTCATTTTGACCGTAGCGGTCCTCCCTAAAAATGAAATTTGCAAATTTTCCCAATTTTCTAAATCTTTTTTTATCTGGTGTAGTATTTTATCATAATTGTCCTCCTTAATCGAGGAGCATTTCGCTGTAAGCCAGATCCCTAAGTATTTTATTTTCTTGGTTATACTTATCTTTGTTTTATCTTCCAATTCCCTTTCTTCTGCCTTTGTAAGATTTTTTGTTATTAATTTGGATTTATTCCTATTAATCTTAAGTCCGGCTACCTCGCCAAATTCTTCTATTTTTTGAATCAATTTAAAGCCAGTTTCTAATGGATCTTCCAAAATAAATACCAAGTCGTCAGCAAAGGCCTGGACCTTATATTCTTCCTTTTTAATTTTTAAACTCTTTATTTCTTGGTCCTCTCTGATTTTTCTAAGAAGTATTTCTAATGATAAAATAAATAGAAGAGGAGAAAGTGGGCATCCTTGTCTTACTCCTTTGGTTATATCAATTTTTTCTGTCATTTCCTCATTTATAATTACCCTAGCTGTTTGTTTAGTATATATTTTCTCAACCATCTTTCCAAATTTTGTCCCAAAATCCATATAGTACAATTGTGTTATAATAAAATTCCAATTCAAATTATCAAATGCCTTCTGGGCATCAAGAAAAACCAGCGTAGCTTGTCTTTCAGGATGGATTTTGTAAAATTCTAAAGTATTCAGTATTATCCTCATGTTATTTTTTATTTGTCGTCCTGGTAAAAATCCATTTTGATCTGGGTGAATATAATTATTCAAAATTTTCTTTATCCTTTCTGCTATTATTGTTGTAAATGTCTTATAATCTGTATTCAGTCAAGAAATCGGTCTATAATTTTGAATTTGTTGTAGGTCTGAGTCTTCCTTAGGAATGAGGGTGATGATTGCTTCAGTCCAAGTTGTCAGTATCTTCGCCTTTTCCAACACCTCATTGTAAATCTCCAACATTATCCATTGTAGTGACTCTTGTGTATTTTTATAAAACTTGACCAGAATTCCATCTGGGCCTGGTGATTTGTTGTTTTTTTGTTTTTTTCAATGCTATTTCTAATTCTATTGCAGTTATTGGTCTATTCAACATTTCCTGTTGTTCTTCAGTAATTTTACCCATTTTTGCTGCCTCAATATATTTTTTGACTTTATCATCTGGTATATCTTCCTGATGGTATAGCTTTGAAAAGAAATTTTGTATTATTTTTTTTTCTTCCCGTCTATATTGTACTGTTCCACTTTCATCTTGTAGTTGGTGTATTGTTCTTTTGCCTTTTTCTTTTTTTAATTTATAAGCCAACCATTGACCAGTTTTATTCGCATTGTCAAAGTAATTTTGTTTTGCCATCCTGATTTTCTGTGCCATTTCTTTTTGTGTTGTCAGGTTAATCTTGTGTTTTATAATATTCCATTTTTCTTTTATCTTTTTATTTTGTGGGTCCTTCTGTAGATCACCTTCTATTTTTTTTTAATTCTTCTTGTAATTTCCCTTGTTGAAGTCTCCTATCTTTATTTTTCTTTGAGTTGTATGCGATTGTCAATCCCCGTATGTAAGCTTTTGTAGTATCCCACAAATTTTGTATTGATGTCTCTTCCTTTTTATTTACCTGAAAAAATAATGTCAACTCCTTTTCTAGCATCTGTATATATTGTTTATCTTTACATAGTCTTTGGTTCATTGACCATCTTTTTCTCTGTTTCTGGCCTTTCCATTTTATTATTATTGGGTTGTGATCCGCCCAATCATTAAGCCCTATTTCAATTTCCTCTATCCCTTTTTGTACATCTGTTGTTGCCCCGGCCATATCGATCCTAGACCAAGACTGATGTGGATACGAATAGAACGTATATTGTTTGTCTGATCTGTGTGTCTCTCTCCATATATCCTGAAGATTGAGTTCTGTTACCATGTCAAAGAATGATTTTGGTAATATATTTTTCTTCTTTTTCTTCTTTTTACTACTCTTATAATCTTTCTTAACATCAACTATTGCATTTAGATCCCCAATCATACAAATATTTTCATAATCCAGATCCACTAGTTTCTTATGTACCTTTTTAAAAAAATCTTGTTGATTATTATTTGGTGCATATACTGCCATTAATAAAATTTGTTTTTGCTCTAATTCTATTTCCAACATTAAAATTCTCCCCTCTTCATCCGAATATATTGATTTTGATTTTATTTTTTCTTTGACATATATAGCAATTCCTCCTTTCTTGTTTTGTGCTAAGGTTATGTATAGTGTTCCTAATTTTACATTCTCTAGTAATTTTCTATAATCCTTTTTTATATGAACTTCCTGAAGACATATCACATCTGCATCCAATTTCCTTAATTTGTTAAACGTTTGTGCTCTTTTTGTTGGTATATTTAATCCATTAATGTTTACAGAGAAGAGCTTAATTGCGTCTCCCATTTTTTACTTGATCTATTTTCTTTATGCTTCTTGTCTCTATTACTCTTCCTTTTGCTCCTTCTCTTTCTAACCGTTCTCTTTCTTGCATCTTTTGTATTTCTCTCTCTCATTCGACTTCCTCTAATACTTCTTCATCTTGACTTTTACTCTCTGACTCTTCCCTACTTTCTTGTTCTTCTCCCTGTGTAAAGTAACGTTCATAAAAGTCCTGCGCTTTCTCAAGTGTATCTATCTTATATTTTTTTTCCTGCCAAGTTAGAAATATACCTTCAGGTATTAACCATCGAAACATAACTTTATATTTAATTAATTGGGTCGTTAGAAATTGGTATTCTCGTCTCTGGTTTCGTATACTACGTGGTATTTGTTTTAATACAATTATTTCTTTACCCTTATATATTATTGGTTCATCTCTTGTTTTTTTATATATTTCATCCCTTATTGATCTTCTAGTAAACCTTATATGGACCTCTCTTGCCAATCTATGCCTTCGTGCATAATTTGTATATACTCTCTATATTTCATCTATGTCTCTTCTTACTTCCTGTTTTTCCTTGCCTATTATCTCCGCCAACATCTCCGCCATCTTCTCTCCCAAATCTTCTTCCTTTTCCTCCACAATATTTTGGAATCTTAGAAAGAACGAAGCTTTATTCATTTCCCAAAAAGCAATCAATTCAGTCAACTCCCTATTTACCTGCTCAGATTTCTGTACCATCCTTTCTATTTTGCTATCAACATGCTCCATCTTTATTTCGACTTTTTGGATTCTTTGTTCATTTTCCATCATTGTTTGTTGTATATTGCCTATCTTATCATTCATGTTTTTAATTTCATCTCTCATTTCTCCAATATCATTCTTAATTTCTTTGTGATATGTTTTCATTTCTTCATGATTGTTTGCTATTGCCTCTTGGGTCATCATCATTGTTTCCTGAATCATTTGTAGAGTTATCTGCATGCTCTGTGGGTTCATTGCCAATTCTGCTTTTTCTTTTTCTTTCCCCAACATGGTCGCTATCATTCTTTGACCTGTAGGAGAGGCCATTATAGGTGTGGGATTTGTAACTGGTTTTTTGCCGACTTTAGTTGTTGTTGCAGTACTTGTCATTTTTATTATTTGAATAATATTTGAATAATATTTCTCCACTTTTGCATATACCAATTTATGGCAAGTTATTTTTGTTGATCAAGTTAGTTTTCAATCTATATAGTCTAAGCTTAAATATGCAAATGTATATATAATATAGATAGTAAAGAATATATGTAGGTCTTTGGTTGTTCGGGTTTTCTCCCGTGTAAAATTGGAAGTGTCTTGGCGACGTTTCGACGAAGTCCCATTCGTCATCTTCAGGCTGGTGCTTTCAGCTTCGTGCTTCGAGGAGCAATGTGTGGTCTTAGCTGTTTCTTCCTTTTAACTGCCAGTGGGGGTATGAACTGATTGGGTGGAAGCTTGGCTGGATATTCTTATTCTTGAAGGGTGGGATTTAATGTATGGTTAATGCATATTTAATTTTTAATAAGAAAGTGGACCGGACTTTTAAATCACATATTTTGAGGAGTGCCTTACTTCGAGTTTGGAAAAAGTATTATTATAGGTTAAACTATAAAATACCTATCTGGGGATTCCTAGACATGCAATTAAGGGGATTTCTAAGGGGATGAACTTTGATAAAATTTCATATAAGGAATTATTAATTTGGTCAGGTTCGGATTGGCATTTAAAATCTCTAGATGTATTAAGGCAAGAAAATATTCTACAGTGGACAGGTGGACTGTAGATAAGAAAGAAGGAATAACACTAGAAGATGCAAATCTGGTTATTCAGATTAAAGATCAGAGTCAGGCCCATATAAAAAGAATTTACAATGCTTTAATAGAATTAGACTCTGAAACAGAATTGGTTAAAGACTGTATGATTAAATGGGCTCAGAATATCCAGGATCCGATCCCATTGGACTTATGGGAGACAATTTGGATTAGAAATGTTAAATTTACACAAGCTCAAAATTTGAGGGAAATTTTTTATAAAATGTTTTACAGATGGCATTTAGATCCTAAAAAATTATCTTGTATGTATCCAAATTTACAACCCAAATGTTGGAGATGTGGTAATATGGATGCGACATATTTTCATGTTTGGTGGAATTGTAAAAAGGTAAAGGCTTTTTGGATTATGATTTGGTGGAACATTCAAAAGTTTTTAAAAGGAAGATAAAGTTCACCCCTCAATTATTCCTATTGGGTATCTTTGTGGATTTAAATGACAAAGAAACTACTTTAATGTTGAATTTATTAACTGCAGCAAGGTTATTAGTAGGCTCGTATTGGAAGAAGGACTCGTTGCCTACTTTAGAAGAATGGATATTTAAAGTTTCTAACTTTGCAGAAATGGCAAAAATTTCTGCTTATTTGAAGGATCATACACAAGAAAGATATATTATTGTATGGAGAAGATGGATAGATTATATTCAGAAAAAAATATGGGACTATAAAGTTTCATTTATTTTATGAGTAAATTTTATAGTAACTGTTGTAGAGATTTGTTTATATGACTTAATTTAAGGGGAGTTAAAGGTTAAGTATGATTTTTTTTCTTTTTTTTTCTTTTTTCTTTTTTTATTATTGTTAACTTTCTTATTAATAACCCTGCACTCTGTTCTGGGAAGCGAGGGGGGGGAGGGTTGAGGGTGGGTGGGTGAGTGGGTGAGTGGGTGGGTAATGATAATATAGTCATGGTAAATGCTTGGGCATTTCCCCTATGCTGTGTTCATGTGTGTGAGAGGGATGAGAGGGGAGGAAGGAGTAGGGAGGAAGTAGGATGGTTAGAAGAGAAGGGGAGAGGAAGAGAGTAGGAGGGGAGGAGAGAAAGAGGAGGGAAATAGGGAAGGATTAGAGAGGGTGGACGCAGCCTGGGGGGAATGGGCAGGTGGTACCAATGGTTAGGAAGTTATTTTATCTTGTATGAATAAATGGAAAATAAAAACTTTTTAATAAGATTAATAGTAAATAATAACATCCCTGTTAAGAAAATATATGTTCTCAAAATGTTAGGGTCACTCCCTAGTTTACGCGAGTGGATAGCCGATTAGTGTGTGAGTAAATATAACGTTCCAAACATTATTAGAGATATCTCCCAAAAATTGGCACAAGTTGATGACTATAAATCTGTAACCAATGTTTTTCTTGTGGACATTGCAGCAACACAGCATTTTGCCACTGCATGCGTGATAGAAGGGTTTGAGTCCCATATAGAATTTGCGCCAATGTTTGGCCTCGAAATGTTTTAAGGCAGCAGGTACTAATTGACCTCCGCCTGTGTAAAAGTAATGTTTGATTGCATTTAAGGACCTATTGGCTGCTTGCAATGTATGATCCAGGTGTGCCTTCCATATCCCTTACGAGTGGAAAACTACCCCAAGGTATCTAAATGTTGTAACCTATTCCAAACTATGTCCTTCTATTTTCCAGGAGTATTGGCTGGGTCTTTTAGCAAAAACTAAAATTTTTGATTTACCAAAGTTAAGGACTAACTTGTTCTGTCTGCAGTAGCCAAATGTTGCCCTAATTGCTCTCTTCAGTCCTACAGGAGTTTGCAAAATAATCACTGCATCATTGGCATACAGAAGAATCGGGATTTTGCGATGTGCTAGGTTGGGCGGATGCAGATCACGGTTCTGTAAGAGATCGATCAAGGGGTTGATATAGAAGTTAAAAAGGGAGGGAGACAGGATGCAACCCTGCCGTATCCCTTTTTGTACCCTTACTAAGCTGGTTAAAGTCCCTCGGGGATTACACCTCACTTTCAAGGTGGAATTGGCATACAATTTTTGTATGAGGAAAAGGAGGCGTTTATCACTAGTAGTGCCTTCTAATTTCTCCCATAGGGTGTTCCTAGATATTGAGTCGAAGGCCTGTTTAAAATCGAGGAAGGCCACAAACAGAGAGGACTTTTATAATATGTGAATTTTTGTACTAGATGGTGAAGTACCAAGATATGATCCACTGTTGATCTTCCTTCTCTAAAACCAGCTTGTTCATCTTTAATTATCCCCCCCTCCCCGAAATTAGCCAATCCTGAAGTTTATAGTTTAGATGTTTGGCATACATTTTACTAATAACACTCAGAAGACTAAAGGGTCTATAATTTCCTGGGTCATTTTTTATAAATTGGTATGATAATTGCTAATCCCCAATCTCTTGGCATATGGCCCATTCTATCTATAAATGTAAACAGAGATGCTAAAAGTGGAGCCCACCAACTGGAATTATTTTGTATTATTTCTGGCAGGACATTGTCAGCACCAGTTGCCTTATTAGCCTTGAGGGCTCCAATCAATTGGGATATCCCGCCTGGTGTAACAGGAGGCCAATAAAGGGTTTGGTCCAAATTAATTTGGCTCTCATTAGTTACATAGTCAGGGTCTGCATATAGCTCTCTAAAATATTCTTCCCAGCATGAATGGGCAATAGAAACGACTAGGCAAAACATTCAATACAAACCTGAGACATTACTATTAGGAATACTAGAGAAAAATGTAGAAAAATTGGAGGTCACAGTGAAGAGATAAGTTGAGATAGAGACCAGAAATGTATAGTTGTATATAGATATATTACATGTAATTAATGTACAATATGGACTAAGATGTCAGTCAAAGACGATTTACCATGTTCAATGTTTTTAATCCTTTTTTTCTTTGTACTCAATAAAAGCTTATAAAAAATAAAAAATAAAAATAAAATATTCTTCCCAGGCATGAATCGGTACCTGATTAGTTGGCAGTAGGGGGGATTTCCCCAATCCTCTGGTAGTGTGCCAAAAAAGGGATGTATTTTTTGTCCTGACTGATGCAATTAGTCTATGCCAAGACTCCTTCAGAGCTGCCCTTTTCTTTTCTTTTCTTTTCTTTTCTTTTAGAAGAGTCTTATATTGTGCCTTCAACTGCTTTAAGCAGTAAGTGTGATCCTCAGAAGGGGCATTTTTACTTTTTCTGCATTCCTTGTTATATACTTTTTTTAGTTGCACGCAATCCCTGTCAAACCATCTTTTATTCTTTAAAACCGGCTTTTGGGGGTGAGCTAGTATTCTGTTAATGAGAACCGATTTCAAATTTCAAATTAAAGTTTCAAACCCCTCTAAGTATGATCCTTCAAACTTATTCCTTAATAGAGAGGTATGTAATTCTATGCTTTCTGAGGCTAACCTCCATTCAGTAACTTCCTTTGCATGTTTCTCTGTCCATTTAATTTTTATCTGGGTATTTTGGTTCTCTAATCGAGGTAGATAGGTTGAGCCAGCCCTTAGCAGTTTCTGCTGCAATGTAAAAGTAAGGATTAGTGGATTGTGATCGCTTTCCAGTCGCAAGTCTACCTCCATCTTCTGCAGGAAGTTCAGGAGGCCGTATGATGTTATCCAATAATCAACTGTGGGTGTTCTTCCTGCTCCCCGATAGGTATAATCTGCTGGGTAGTCATCCCATGTGGAGCCATTAAGGACACAAAGGTCCAAGCGTACAGTGTCTTACACACAGAACTGCCCGATTTGCCTTGGTGTCTTTAAATTGTCTGGCAAGCAGGGGTTCTCCTGGTACATTCGCATCATAATGGATCTTAAATTGATTAAATAATGCTTGATCATTTGGGCCCATCCTAGCATTTAAGTCCCCCCCAATAATTATTGCTGCTGTGGGATATTTATCTAAGGAGCTCAGGATAAAATCTTCTATACCCTCCCAGATCTTATTGATCAGATTATTCTTGTTGAATGGGGGAATATAGATATTAAAAAACAAGATCTCCACCTGTTTAAATAAAAGTAGGGTAGTCACAACCTATGGCTGAAGAGGTGTCAACGGTACACATTGAAAATGCAAAGATGTATTCACTAATGTCACCATGTCCCCTTTAGCTCTCCCACCCATCTTACTTGGAACTGCTGGGATAGAGTTACCCCAGTAACCATCTAACTGTATCTCTGTAGGGGCCCAGGTTTCCTGTAAAAAGAGAATGTCAAATTGTGATATATAGTCCAAAAAATGTTGGTCTTTTGATGGCACAGACCAACCCGCTATATTCCAGGTTATAATGGAGAGGGCATCATCTTTTGCAGCTCGTCAGGAGATTTGATTTATACAAAGGGAAGTTGTAGGGTTGTTGCAATGGCTTGAGGTGTCATCCTACATGAAATTGGCCTTCTCTAAATGGAGGGGAGCCCCATCCAAATTCTGTGTAGACTCCTGGGACATTTGTTTGAGGTATGAAGATTTAGCACCGGCTAACAAGGCTCGCCATTTGGAACCTCTTCTCTAGGTGTAGAGCAGGGGGTTATTAGGTCATGCTCCATTTGGCTTTGCAATGATGGCATTGACAGGGGTCCTTCCTGTTGCAGAAGGTATCATCGGAAAGTCATATAAGGATGCTAACATCTCCTTCTCTATTGGGGCCTCTACTGGCCCCTGTGTATCTTGGCTTCTGCTTTCCATGAACTCATATTCTTGCAAACTCTTGCCCCCTGGGGGAGGGGGAAGTAAGAGGCTCAATTATAGGGGAAACCAAATCAATAAGTGGTTCAGCTGTATCGATTGTGACCAATAAGGATTTCTTTAGATTTTCTAACTTGAGCAGTATATTATCTTGTTCACTCCTTGGGAGAGCACCAAAAGCATTAATGAGCCCAGTTTCTGTGCTATTAAGTACATCTTCTGTAAGTGCTGGCTTATTCCCACTTTCTCCCTCTCCCTTTCTCTGGGTTGAGGATGTGGAAGAGACAGCAACATTGGGAGCCCGCAGGTTAACAATTAAGGGTTTAACCCTTTCCTCGAAGAAAACTCTGATGGGAGAGATTTGAAAAGAGGCTAGATAAGCCTTCATCTTAAATAGCATCAGTGGTGTGGTGGGCTGTTTAAAGGAGAGAAATATCCGCTTCCACTTTGGGGCCTCAGGGAGCCACTCCACAGTATGTAGATCAGTGGTTCTCAACCTTTCTAATGCTGCTACCCCTTAATACAGTTCCTCATGTTGTGGTGACCCCCAACCATAAAATTATTTTCGTTGCTATTTCATAACTGTAATTTTGCTACTGCTATGAATTGCAATGTAAATATCTGATATGCAGGATGTATTTTTATTGTTACAAATTGAACATAATTAAAGCATAGTGATTAATCACAAAAACAACATGTAATTATATATTGTTAAATATTTATTTCTAATTACAAATAAATGAAATTTTGTCTTGAAGCATGGTGTAGCATGGGTAACGGTCTTAATATAACAACAGTAAACTACATTGCTACATTTTTCAACAGTATGCATAAGAAGCCAATGTCAGTGCGAAGGTTGAGATTGCTTCTTTCGCACCAGATCAGCAATTCTCAGGGCAGTCTTTGCAAGAGCACAATGAAAATCATCTTCCACAACAAGTCTATTTCTGTATTTAGACTTGATAACCAACAAGCTGGAAAACGCTGTTTCACAAAGATATGTTGTTGGAAATGGAAGAAGAAGGCGCAACACAGTCTCAGACAGAACAGGATATGACTGCAAACATTTGATCCAGAATTTTATAACTGGCATTGCAGTGAAATCAGTTCTCGCTGCATCGCTGTTAATAAGTTCAATGAACTCCTCTTGTGCTGTCTCAGGAACATTTTCAACTTTGATTGTGAATGGGCTTCTGGCAAGTGCAAGTGGGGTGTCAGGTATATTTGGAAAGTATGGTGAAATTTCATCTGCAAGCATGTGCAAGTGTTCTTTCACAGAAATTATCATCGTAATCCTTTTGTCTGGTTCTATGTTATGTTCCTCAAAGAAAGCAGATAAGATAGGCAACATGTAAATTTTATTTTCATCCAATTATTATTGCCAAAGCTGAAATTTCATTTGGAATGATCAGATCTTTTCAGACAAATCGAGGCACGTTGCATTTGGTTCTTGCAGTGATAAATTTAACTCATTCAAGATGGCAAAGATGTCAACCAAGTAAGCTATTTTCTGCAGTTCACTGTTAATCGCTGAAAAGTGCTTTGAAGTGCGGTCTTGCTTTCCGACTAAAAAACATTTTGAGTTCATCACGAAGCTCAAAACACATTTTAAAACTTTTCCTCTTGACAACCATCTCACTTCAGTGTGAAATAGCAGAGCATTGTTCGGCGCATCCAACTCGTTGCACAGTTGCAAAAACAGTCGACTGTTTAAACTGCTCGCCTTTACAAAGTTGACAGAATTTATGATGCTTTTCATTACTTCTTGTAACTTTGTGGCAGCGTCTTTGTTGCTAATATTTGCCAATGAATGATATAGTGAGTTCCAATGACTTTTGCTGACTCATTCAGAACCAAACATTGAAATCCAGAGCGACATCCTAGCATAGCTGGAGCACCATCTCTGCAAACACCACAAACCTTTTCCCAAGAGATTTTATGCTCTTTCAGAAATGAACCAACTGTCTCAAATACATCACGTGCAGTAGTTGTCGTTTCAAGAGGTTTGCAAAAAAGAAACTCATCTTTAAAGTCGCCATTATTAATATACCTCACGTAAACCAGTAACTGTGAACAGTTTGGAACGTCTGTAGATTCACCAAGCTAGATACTAAATATTGGAAGTGGAGCAGATTTAATTTCTTGGATTACCTGATTAAGAATATCAGCAGACATGTCATCTATTCTTCTGCAGACAGTGTCGTTAGATAAGGAAATTGCACTCAATTTCATCACAAATTCATCTCCGATCATAAGTCGAACAATGTCTTTGGCTGCTGGCAACAGTAACTCCTCTGCAATGGTGTGAGGTTTCATAGCTTAGTGCCATCACATATGAAGCTTCAATGGCTGCCATGTTGTGTTTGTAGTACTTGCCACCAGTGTCAAGTCTGGCTTTCTTGAGTCCATCAGCCTTGCATCTAAAATATTTGGTATCCTTGCCAGCAAAGCTCAGATGCTTGCTCTCAAAATGTCGTTTCAGTTTGTTCGGCTTCATAGATTCAGCTGATAGGACTTCACAACAAATGACACATTGTGCTTTCTCATTTCCAGCTGCAATTATTGACGTAAAACCGTATTGTAGAAAATCCTCACTATATTTTCTTTTCTTCATGTTCTTCTCTACATGATCCATTGTCATGGGATGGTTTGCTAATGAAAGTAATATATAACAATAGCTTTAATAATACAAAAAATGATACATGGTGTAGTTCTGTCAATACAGTTCATTAAAGTTTCCTATGATTTACCATTCTCTGTGTTGTTATTTTTACATACCTGTTACTATAACCCAGTGTTTCTCAACCTTGACAATTTTAAGGCATGTGGACTTCAACTCCCAGAATTCCACAGCCAGCAATGTATAACCCAAAATAAATGCTTAAAGTGATGTTTGAATCCAGTCATTGCAAAGCAACATTTATGACATAGTGTATGTCTTAAATAAGTCAGTTTGGGGCATGCTCAGGAAACTATGGCCTAATAATATGTGTGAACTTATATAGAATATCCTCCCCTTCTGCTTGCAAGGAAATCTGATCTTAACTTGTACTGAGGAAAGCCCAAGTCTGATCCGGGCCTGACTCGGAAGCCCCTCGGACATCCCTGGAGCAGAGAAGCACCCAGCCACTTGTGGGAAGCTCAGCTTGGCCCCATGGGGGTCATCAGCCTCCCCTAACTCCCTTCAGGGTCTGGGTGGAGCCCTTAAAGCCTGGAGACTTTAGCAAGGTGGTCTCTCTCCACGGTCAGTGGTGCCGCTCGCCCCGGGCTGCCGAGAGATGCCCAAGAGAGGCCAGTTTTTGTTCGCGCCCCGGGAAGCCCAGCTTGGCTCGGCTGGGCTCCTGAGAGGGAACCCCCATCCAGCATTGTCAGCCCGGGAGGGGCACAGGTGGGGTCCCCTTGACGTCCCCCCAGCTTTGGCCACTCTCTGCTCAGCAGCAGCACCGCCGCCACTCTTCGGCAGAGCCTTTCCTCCCGTAGGGCATTGGCCGCGGCCCGGCACTTGCCTTCCTGCCTGCCTGCCTTCCTCCATCGGGGACTCACGGGAACCCAACCTGCGCCGTCAGCTCACCAGGACCGCGGCCCCGATGCTGCAGGCATGGATGATGCGGAGCTTGGCTGGCTGCTCACCCATCCGCCGTGCCCCATGCACACCGCCTTCCCACCCAGCACCTGCTGCTGCCCCACCAGCACCACCTCCGCCACCGCCTGTCCCGTGAAGCCCCACTATGTGAAGCAGGCCCCACAGTTCCCATTGTGCCACCCGCACGCCACACGATGGCGCAGCGCTTGCATTTTCCGAGCCAGATGCCAGTGGGGGGGGGGGCGGCAGGAGGGTGCGAATGGCAGGCAGGCCCAGGCGGCAGCAGGCGTTGCGGGCCAGGCACTCTCAGGCGGCCATGTAGGCACAGGATGAGGCAGCGGCAGCACAGGTCCAGCACCGGCCAGGCCACCAACTGGCCCGGCCCAAGGAAGGTCAGGCATCTGCCGTGCTCCATGCGTGCCACCTTTGCACCCAGAGTCAGCCGCTTCCCCACCAGCACCATCTCCGCCTCCGCCTGTCCCACAGAGCCCCGCTGTGTTAAGCAGGCCCCGCGGCTACCACGACACCACCCACACACCACACCGATGGTGCACGAGGTGAGCACGAGGCAGGAGTGCACATGGACTCAGGATTAATAATAGGTTAAAACAGGATAAAAATAGGTAGGTTAAAAATGCAGTGTTAAAAGGGATTAAAAAGTTAAAATAAAAATAAAAGACCCCGTGAAAGAAAATTTAAAAAGACGTAGATGATCAATTTTTTTATGCTGGTGTAACAAATTAGAACAAGGCACTGTACCCAAGACTGGACAGGTGCAAGAAGAGGATACTATTAGATTTGAGATCTCAGTGGATTATGTTCTTAATGTAAAGGTAACTGAGGGCAAAAGATAATGAGTTATGACTATGTTTTCTTTACATAATCATTCTTTGGTGTGCCCCTCATTTCTCTGTGTGCTTGGCCTGCATCTATGTTGGGGAATAGATTATATGGAGTAAGCGGTTCTTTTTCTTTTTTCTTTTTCTTTTTGCTGATTCAGGCACCTCATCATTCTCTCTTGTATCAGTTTGATTTCTCAGAGCTCAGACCCCATGAATATAAATGTTGGTTCCCAGGTTATGACTTCTTGTTCAGCAACCATTTAAACTTGTGGCAGCATTGGGCAAAGGGTCCTGGTGATGGGTCTTTAGTATTCCAGCCATTGCAATGTCCCAGCGGTCAAGTGATTGCAAGTAAGTCTCTTTCTGATTACAGCCTTACATATTAGCAGAAGAATCCTTTTGCTACCTATCCTTGTATTCAGTTCTCTCTCCTTAGAAGCCTCGGTGCACAGGTTCCATATATCCTTCAGAAAGACAGCTCAGTTGCTTATTGAATGTTTGCACTAAATTGCACTGCTGAATTTTCATTGTACCTTGGATGCCCTTGTAGACATTCTTCAGATGTTCCAATGTTACAGTAGATACAGAAAAGGAGATCTCCCTTTCTTTGCTGCCAGTAGCTGGGACACGATGACACATGGAAGGAGACTGCGATACGCCCCCTCTTTAAGAGCCACAGCCCACATCTGGCCCATTAGAAAACCACCCCATCAGAAGCATTCCTTTGTGGGTGTAAATACTGACAAGGCAACCACAAAACTCTGGAGAAACTGCATTTTTGGGAGGGTCCCTTTCAGTCAGGATTTATTTCCAGGCTGGGGACAGGAACAACATTGGTTTTATAGTTAATGACCTTTTCCAGGACTTTGTTTGGGGTAGTTCCCCACTTCTAGTACTGTTGTATTGCTCATTAGCTTGGGTTATTATCAGCCTGCTATCCTTTAGATCACCTGCAAAGTTTGGGACTGTTTTACAATAGTTTAACTCCTATCTTAGGCAGTTGCCGTGAGAGGGTAATGTGTTCAATGCCCTGCACAAATTACTGATAATTTTCTGAGTGAAAATCCAAGGACTGGTTTTGTCTAGTAGAGCCCCACATGGTTGGTGTTGTGTCCTGAGCCTGCAAAGGCAGGCTCGGGACGTTGCAATGGTCCTGGGCAGTTGCAAGCTGCCCGGGACCAGACTGAGTGGCGCCGGCTTCGCGCGCATGCATGAGGTGCAGAAGCACACCAGAATGTTACCTTTTTGTGCAGGGATTCTATTAAAGGCGTCAGAGAGGCCTGCGAGTCTCAGAGCTGTGACGGAGAGAGAACTACTGAAATAAAGGGCTGTTGGAATTACAGAATGTTCTCTATTCATTCATCGTTGACTCGAGGATACAACACTGGCGACGAAGGTGGGATGGCTTACAAAAACAAAAAAGAAAAATTGTAAGTTTACCCCCAAGAGTCCTGGAGAGAAGATGGCGTTAAACTTAGCACCTGGCCTGCCAGTGCAGCGTTGCTGGAGGTAAGCTGGCTGATAGACCCCTTCCTAGCATAGAAGCAAGAGTGGCGAAGATAGTGAGACTGTCTGAATTCGATGTCACTCACCCAGAAAGATGGGAGTCTTATGTGGCCAGAGTAGAAAATTACTTTAGAGTAAATCAAGTAAGAGAAGATGGCTTGAAGGCCGCTATTTGCTGTGTGTTTGTGGTCAAGATGCATTTGAATTTGGAGAAAATTTGGCAGCCCCTGCTCCTCTTGAATCTGTCACTTACACAGATTTTAAAAAATTATTGAAGGAACATTTTCAGCCCATGTTGTCTGTTATTGCGTGGAAACACACTTTTGAACAGAGGGATCAAAGAGCTGGTGAATCAGCTAAAGAATACATTGCAGCCTTGAGAAGAGCAGCTGAGCCTTGTGATTTTAAAGATTTAGAAGAAAGGTTGAGAAACCGATTTGTATGTGGGCTTAGGAACAGAGACTTGCAACAGAGACTCTTTGCAAAGGAGGACATTTCATTCCAAGATGCCTTGAGAGAGGTCACTGCAGAAGAGGCAGCAAGTAGGGCAGTCAAGAACATTAGGCCTATCAGGAACAACCCAGAAGCCATCTCCATGCACCATGAGGGAGTCCAGGAGAGCTCGGAAGAAGATCCTGAAGATGAGGTGGATCATCTTTACCCAGCCAAAGAAAGAAAGCAGAAGGAAGGCAAAGAAAAGTCTTCAGCTGTACCCAAGTGCTTCGGGTGTGGAGGTCGCCACAAGAGGACTGACTGCAGGTTCCGTTCTGCAACCTGTAGAGCATGTGGAAAGCAAGGCCACATAGCAGCTGTGTGTCTGGGCCGTCAGAAGGTACAACCCCGAGAAGAATTGCGCCTGAAAGGTACCTGGGTCCCCAGCCAAAACAGGGTGGGTTTTTGTGCTTCACGAAGAAGCATTTATAGGACAGGCACACATAGGCCACTTAAAAAGAAACTGTCACTTAAGGTGAAGTTGCAAGGAGTTCCATTGGTTATGGAACTAGACACTGGGTCTACACTTTCAATTATCTTCATTCACACATTCAGAAAGATTTGCTCTAGCAGTGGGTTCCAGGCCAAGCTTAGGCCATCCAATATAGTCTTAACGGACTTCCAAAATTCCAAGGTATGTGTTAAGGGGGAGGCCACCCTTAAAGTACAATACAAGGATTTTGAAGGTCCATTAGATGTATTGGTAGTTGGGGGTGAACGAACGAGTCTCATTGGACTCGATTGGTTTGAGGCCTTGGGAATACAAGTTACACAATTTGCAAACATTAGGTCTACAAGAAGTCTGCAAAGAATTTGCAGATGTCTTCAGCCCCCAGCTGGGAGAATACAAAGGCCCCCCAGTTTCCTTGAGACTGGACCCCACTGTCACTCCCATTAGGGTGAAAGCAAGGAGTACCCTTTGCTTTGAAAGGAAAAATTGATGCTGAATTGGACAAATTGATTTAGTAAGGTGTTTTAGAACCTGTTGACTCAAGCCCATGGGAAACTCCCATAGTCACGCCTCTCAAGGCTAATGGGGACATTCGCATCTGTGCAGATTACAAATGCACACTAAATAAGGCATTGCAACAGCATGCATATCCTGTACCTGTAGTCAGCCACATTTTGGCCTCCCTCAAAGGGGGGGGGGGCGTGTTTTTGCAAAGCTGGATTTAGCACAGGCTTATCAACAGTTACCTGTTGATGAAGCTGCTGCTGAAGCACAGAGTATTGTAACCCATAGGGGAGCATTCAAGGTCAAAAGACTACAATTTGGAATAAATGTAGCTCCTGGAATTTTCCAAAGTGTAATGGAAAACACTCTGAGAGGTATACCAGGGGTTTGCCCCTATTTTGATGATGTCCTGATAGCAGGACAATCCACTCAAAATTTAGCTGAGAGATTGAGGGCTGTTCTGCTGGGTTTCAGGAAAACAGGTCTAAAACTTAAAAAAGACAAATGCAAAATTGGATTGTCTTCTACAGATTTCCTGGGATTCAGAATAGATGCCAGGGGTATTCACCCTGCTGTGTCTAAATTAAAGGCTATACTGCAAGCTCCTAGGCCTAAGTCTAAAGCTGAGTTACAAGCTTTTCTGGGCCTCTTGAATTTTTACAATGCATTCATACCTGATAAAGCTAATGTAGCAGAGCCACTTCATAGATTCTTAGACAAACAGGCAGTGTGGCAGTGGTCACAAGCACATGAAGAAAGGTTCAATGAGGTCAAGGCCTTACTTACATCAAATGATGTGCTTGCACATTTTAATGAAACTCTTCCTATGTGCATCGCTTGTGATGCTTCCCCTTATGAGGTGGGGGCTGTACTTAGCCATTTAAGAACTGATGGAACTCAAGTTCCAATTGCATATTACTCCAGAACTTTGTCCTCTGCTGAGCGAAACTACGTTCAGATAGACAGAGAAGCCTTGGCCATTGTTGCTGGAATTAAAAAATTCCATGATTTTCTATATGGCAGACACTTCACGATCTATACTGACCATAAGCCTCTGTTGGGGTTGTTTACTACAAACAAACAAACTCCCCATATCATTTCTCCTAGAATGCTGAGATGATCCATCTTTCTGTCAGCCTATGACTTTTCTTTGGTTCACAAACCTGGCAAGGAAATGGGCCACGCTGATGGTTTTAGTAGATTACCTTTACAAATAGTAGAGGCTGACCCTGCCCCTGCCATCAACATTCTTTCCATTCAGGCGGTGCCTGAGTCACCCTTAAATGCCAGGGATGTGACTACTGAATCAGCCACGGATCTCATACTCACTCATGTATTGTCCTGGGTTTTGTCTGGATGGCCTGAGAGTTGTTCAGGTACTGAGTTTCAGAGTTTCTGGCTCAAGAAGCATGAGTTATCCACTTTTCAGGGTTGTCTGTTGTGGGGCAGCAGAGTTGTTATTCCTACCTCAATGAGACCTAGGGTCTTGGCTTCCCTTCATGAGGGTCATCCTGGCATTGTCAGAATGAAGGTGCTTGTGCATACCCATTTATGGTGGCCAGGGTTAGACAGGGAAATAGAGGCTCAAGTGCATGAATGCCACTTGTGTCAGCGCTCACGCCCTGAAATGCCTCAGGCTCCTGTGCATAGATGGGAGGATACACAGTCACCTTGGACTAGGGTGCATGTAGATTACGCTGGGCCCTTTCAGGGTCAATTCTTCTTGGTCCTTGTTGACAGCTATTCAAAGTGGCTTGAGGTTGTACCTGTCTCTTCCACCACTGCTGCCAAGACCATTCAAGTACTGAGAGGGATTTTTGCTGCACATGGGCTCCCAGATTTCCTGGTGTCTGACAATGGTCCTCAATTCACTTCTTTCGAGTTTCAGGCTTTTCTTGCAGGCCAACATGATTTGTCATGCCACCTCTGCACCATTCCATCCTTCCACCAACGGTATGGCTGTGCGGATGGTCCGCATCATGAAGGATGCTTTAAAGAAACTGACCTACGGGGACTGGCACCACAGGTTGGCAGACTTTCTTCTTGCTTACCGCACCACACCTTCAACTTCCACTGGGAAGAGCCCAGCTGAACTCCATTGGAAGCACAAACTGATCACTAAACTTGACAGGTTGCACCCGGACAGACTGCCTCCTAAGGTCACCCAACCCAGGGCACCACAGTGTCTGCAAGTGGGTGCCCCCATATGGACCCGGAACTATGGGCCCGGTCACTTGTGGGTTCCTGCTGTAGTATGCAAGGTCACTGGTCCATTGTCCTACGAGGTCTCCTTGGACGACGGTCGTGTCCTTTGGTGGCATATCGATCAGCTGCGTACGAGACTGGACTTACCCTCTTCAACTCCTGGGCTTTCTGCAGGGGGGGAGGGGGACCACTATGGGCAACGGGAAGGGTGTTGGCAGCAGCCGGGGCCAAACGGAGAGGCCGAAGAAGGCCTGTTCCAGGGTTCCGCAAGTGTTCCAAACAGGAATTCAGGGGAACAAGAAATAATACAGGCACCAGTGCCTACTCCAGCCAGGGAGTCACCCAGGGGGCATACTCATCACTCACAACTACCATTCATCACTCCAATCAGGGAGAATAACCGGGAGCATCCAAATAACCCAAACATTGCAAGAGAACTGGCACATAAACAGTCAAGCTGGCCCAGTACTGCTACTGCTTCCAAAAGGAAGTCTTCACACAGGAAAGGTAGTCAGAGAGGCAAATCCTGATTCTGGCACCTCCGGCATAGAATGGGGGGCAACTGAGTATTGGGGCACTGCAGAAACCCCAGACAATCCCATTACGGGGCTTGGGAGTGAAGGGATGCATTCCCTTGATAGGTCCATTATGGACTTGGAGAATTCTACAGCAATGCCAAACATTGGCAGGCATATAGAGGGGCCCGAGAGCCTACAGTTAGGCAGGTCAACCAGGTTCAGTGGGGAGCAAAGTCCTGGTCTGACGAGCCCAGTGGGCAAGCAAGCAGACCAGGCAACACAACACAGTTCATGGGGACTACCAGGGTTTGAAAGAGGGGGCAACTCCACTCCATCCGCTGCACAAGAGGAAGTAGGGGGTTCTCAGAATCTGAGGAGGTCACAGAGAGTAAAAAGATCTCCCAAGTACCTTGAGAACTTTGTAACCCTGTTGTCAAAGCAAGGAAAGTGAGATGGTACCTGCCGTTGTTGGAAAACTGGGAGTGTGAGTATTGGGCAATTAATTCCAAAACAATAGCCCGGTACCATTCTGTGGTATGGCTAGTGAACAGCTGCAACAGATGTGCAGGTTCTTGGGTTGGCACACCACGCTTGTGTTGAGGTCGCGTATAACTACCTATATAGTTAATAAGTCTCATCCGGGGGGGAAGGGGTGTTGTGTCCTGAGCCTGCAAAGGCAGGCTCGGGATGTTGCAACGGTCCCGGGCAGTTGCAAACTGCCCGGGACCAAACTGAGTGGCGCCGGCTTCGTGCCCATGCGTGAGGCGTGGAAGCACGCCATAATGTTACCTTTTTGCCCAGGGATTCTATTAAAGGAGTCAGAGAGGCCTTCGAGCCTCAGAGCTGTGACGGAGAGAGAACTACTGAAATAAAGGGCTGTTGGAATTACAGAATGTGCTGTATTCATTCGCCGTTGACTAGAGGACTCAACAGCTGGCACTACAGTATCTTCAGGACCACCTTCTCCAACCAGGATTGACATCTACAATACATAGATCATAATCACAGCAATCCCAGATTTCTATGAAGTAAATGGGACTGAGGGGAGATTAGGAGATTATGTCTTTCCATCATAGCACCAATCCTAGGGAACATTTTCCCTTTGGAGAAAAGATGGTTTCTCCTACTTCACCCTTACAGAAAGTGATAAAACTGAGCTGTTCCATACTTGAATGGCACCTTGCTATTCAATTAACTTGTGAGTTGTTGGGAAATTATCATAGTATTGCTGTATTTCAGAAAACTATTTTTAAGATAATAAATTGTACAGTGTTTGTTTACCTGCCTTATCAATGATATTTACTCTGGATGTTTTATCATTTGTATATAACAAGCTGGAACAACATTAAGAACATACACATCTGATAAATAAATGACACTCTTAAATCAATATTTTTTTCATTTCATTTATTAGATATATTTGCTGCCCATCTTGTTTAGAACATTTGCTTTCTTTTTTTTTTTATTAAAGAGTTTTATAAATTTTACAGAAAATAAAAGACAATACAAAAACAAAAAACAACATATACAAATAAAAAACAAACATTACCCAACAAAACCCCCCTTCCCCCACCCCTACCCAAACCCCCCCTTCCCCCCCCAGGGCCTCCCAGAGCAGAATATAGGCTTAATTAAAAAAGTTAAAAAAATTTATATTTATAAAAAAAAGAATATAAAATAGAAAATATATATATATATAAGTTAAAAATTATGAAAAAACTATATAGTATTTTTTATATCAAATTTAAATTGTATGAATTTTATCCATTTATCCCAAACAGCAAGAAATTTCTCTTGCGTTTGACCCTTTAAGAAAGCCGAAATCTTTGCCATTTCCGCCAAATGAGACACTTTAAGAAACCATTCCTGCAATGTAGGCAAAGATTCCTTCTTCCAATATTGTCCTACTAACAGCCTCGCAGCTGTAATCAAATTTAACATCAATATAACCTCCTTTGTATCACAATCAATAACTATACCTAACAAAAATAATTGTGGAGTAAATTTTACCCTCCTTTTAAAAATTCTCTGGATATTCCACCATATCTTAATCCAGAATGCTTTTATCTCTCTGCACGACCACCAAATATGATAATAAGTAGCGTCCATACAACCACATCTCCAACATTTAGGTTGTAAGTCAGGGTACATAAAAGACATTTTTTGTGGATCAAGGTGCCATCTATAAAACATTTTATAAAAATTCTCCCTTAAGTTCTGTGCTTGTGTAAATTTGACATTTCTCACCCAAATAGTTTCCCAGGTGTCCAATGGAACTGGCTCACCAAAATTCTGCGCCCATCTAATCATACAATCTTTAATTAGTTCCGTTTCTGAATCCAATTCAACTAAAACCCATAAATCCTCTTAATGTGGGTTTGTCTTTGATCCTTCACTTGCTTAATAAGATTTTCATCTTCTCTGAGAAAACCCACCTTACAGTCCATCTTCCATCTGTCTAATAATTGCCTATATTGGAACCAAGAATAAATAATATTTTCTTGTGCTAACTCTTCCCGTGATTTTAACTGCCAGTTTTGTCCATCCCATTTAAGTAACTGTCTATAGGACACCATATCCATTTTAACCCCTCTTTTTATTCCTTCTATTGCATGCCAAGGTATAGCCCATAATGGTACTTTGAAATCACTTTTATAATATTTTCTCCAAACCCTAAGTAAAGAAATTCTTAAGATATGAGATTTAAAAGCCCAATCCATTTTTTTATTAAATATTAAATAGGCATGCCACCCAAAAAGTAAATTCCATCCCTCTAAGTGAAGTATATCAGAATTTGTCAAATTTACCCAGTCACTAACTAATGTTAAAACCACCGCATCATAATATAATTTCAAATTCGGCACCTTGAGTCCTCCCCTCTCACGGAAATCTTGCATAATTTTAAACTTAACCCTTGGCTTTTTCCCTGCCCAAATAAATTTATTAAGGCCTTTCTGCCACTCAGTTAAATTGATCTCATTCTTCAAAATCGGTATCATTTGGAACAAAAAGAGAAACTTGGGTAGAATATTCATTTTTATCACTGCAATTCTTCCCATGAGGGATAATTGCAACTTTTCCCAATTCTTCAAGTCTCTCTGTACCCTAACCCACAACCTTTCATAATTATTTTTAAATAATTTTGCATTAGAAACAGATAGCATCACCCCCAAATATTTTACCTTATTAACAATTTCAAAACCCGTCAAATTAACCAAAGTCTGCTTCTCCCGACTAGTCATATTTTTAGGTAAAATTTTAGTCTTATTAACATTAATCTTAAAACCCGAAACCAAACCATAATTATGAATCAACTGTAATAATTTTACTACAGAATAAGTAGGTTGCGACAAAGTGATAACCAAGTCATCCGCAAAAGCTCTTAACTTATACTCTTTTTTATTAACTTCTATTCCTTTAATTTCCTGCGACTCTCGAATTTTGATCAACAGTATTTCCAGTGTTAAGACAAACAGCAACGGTGATAATGGGCAGCCCTGTCTAGTACCTTTCTCTATTGTAAAAACCTCTGACAAACCTCCATTAACGATAAGTTGTGCCGTTTGTTTTTGATATATTACCATAAGAGCTTGCAATATCTTTTCACCAAAATTCATCTCTTCCATTACTCTTAACATAAAATGCCAATTCAATTGATCAAAGGCTTTTTCAGCATCTAAAAATATCAGCCCTGCAGGAACTTGGTTATTTTTATCTAAATATTCTAATAAATTAATAATTTGTCTGACATTATTTTTCATGTACCTTCCAGTTATGAACCCAGATTGATCTTTATGCACAAGGTGGTGCACCACCCTCATAAGCCTATTTACTAAGATTTTTACAAATATCTTATAATCCACATTTAAAAGAGATATAGGCCTATAATTCTTTGGTAAAGTAAGATCTTGATCTTCCTTTGGAATCAATGATATAAAAGCAGTACGCCATGAGGGAGGAATCTCTTGACCCTGTAAAATGCCATTGAAAAGATCACCTAATGGTTGAATCATCTCCTCCAATAAGGCTTTATAATAAACAGCTGTTGGCCATCTCCCTTGGCCCGCAGCCTGGAGAAGACACCTTGGAGATCTGAAATTGCAACATGTGTTGCATGACTCTTGGGTCTTGCTCCTCCCACCAGCGGTGATACATTTCCAGGAGAAATCTCTTTGGCCTCTTTCTTACGTTGCTCCTTCTCTTTACGTTTATAAGCTACACGAGTCATTCTCTGCTCTTTAACCTCTGTCTGGCGTTGCCCTTCAGCTTGCAGCATCCCAGCAGAAACCAAACCGAATGCCTCAGACTGCTGCTCCGCCTCTTTGCCACTCAGGGATTTCTGAACAGGTAAAGTTGAGCCTGCACCTAGGACTGAAGTATAGAATTCTCTAGCTTTATCAACCGTATTCAATCTATAACGTGTCCCTGCATGGCTCAAAACAATACCCATCGGGATTTCCCATCTAAATGGCATCGATCTAGCTTTAAGCTCATTAGCTAAGAAAGCAAAATCTTTCCTGATTCTTAAAATTTTTGATGGGATTTCCTTTAGTATGATGACATCTTGGGCAGCTATCTGAAATCTTTTATTATAAAAGGCTTGTATGATCTCATTACGCAGAGACTTCTTCGTAAAATAAATCACCACATCTCTAGGCAAATTCTTCTGCTTAGCAATCCAAGAGTTAAGCCTGTACACTTTTTCAACTTCTCTGCGTAATTCTCCTTTATCCATATCCAAAACCACAGCCAAATCAGTAAGGACCACCTCCATCAGATCTTGATTCATATCTTCCTTGAGGCCTCTAATCCTCAAGGCATATTCCATCTGCCTATACTGAAACATCAGAATATCTTCTTGTGAAGTCTCCACCTTCCTTTCCACATCTTGAATTTTGTCATCAAAGGAATCAACTTTATCTTCAACTTCCTCGAGTCTTGCATCCAACTTAACCACCACTGTAGCCAAACCTGAGACTGCTGCAAGTATATCTTGTCGCAAAATATTATTGTTATTTTCCAATTGATCCTTTATCCCACTTATCTCTTCTTTGAAGTCAGATTTAATTTCTGATTTAAGCTGTATAGAAAATTGCTTCATTTCCTCTCTCATTTGAGCTACAGCCTCTCCCATTATACCTCTAACCTCTTGTGCTGAAAGTCCAGGCAAAGGAGGGGAGGGTGGTGGCTGTGCCGGTGGTGCATGTTTAAGTTGTTGTTGTGGTTGTGCAGTAGAAGTTATAGGAGAGGAAATCACCTTGGATGTTGTAGAAGGCGGCTGTCTCTTTGAAGCCATTTTAAATGACACAGTTCTCACTTCCCTTCCCCCCCCCCAAAAAAAAGAAATGAGGGGGAAAGAGAAAAATTTTTACTTTTAAAAGAGGCAGCAAAAACACTATAATCCTTGAAAATCCAGAGAAAAAAGACCAAGAAGAAAAAATCAAAAAAGAGAATTCAATACCAAAAGCGAAAGTAAAGTCCAGTCCTTAAAAGGAGAAAGTAAAACAAAAGACAAGGGAAAAAAAACTCCGTCACTTTCAAAACGCCATCTTAATTCCTTCTCCACAGTAATAAAAAGAAAAAAAAGGAGAAATAATCAAAACTAAATAAAAAAATAAACACCTAAATTATATAAGAAAAAATCCTTTAAACTGCTCTGTCCAGTTTTTTAGGAATTACTCACCAACTCTCTATAAGCACGGAGATAGAAGCGGCAGTTTCTTTTGCTTCCTAGGAAGCAAAAACAGCTGGGAGGCGGAGACAACAAGAGCTCCGAGGGAACACTCCTTTCACCCCCTCTAGAATTAAATCCAGAGAGGGTTCAGGGGTTCTACCTCTACTCTTGTACTCTCTGTCCCTTCCCTTTGCCCGGGAAGGGAATTCAGAGCCGCGGGCCAGCTGATGCGCGCTGCGCTCCGCGGCTCTAACACTTTCCCAGCTGGACGGCTAAAGGATAGCCGCCATCGCTGTCGCTCCGTACCGGAAGCCCCGAACATTTGCTTTCTTGTAAGAAGCATTCAGCTTCATTTGTTTTATTGTCTTTCTCCAAGCATTGGCATATTGACAGCGATGGCCTTGAAGTTTATAAGTTTGCACAACTTGTACTGCAATCCCTACCAGAGAGGGATTCCTTTTCTGTTTACCACTTACTTGATCCCACGGTTTTGCAAAGCTGCACATTGAGATTTCAAGACGATTTTCATAAACTGTCCCTTTTGAAATAGAAAAGATACATAAAAATGGAGTCAATATGTGACTAAAGATTTGTTCACAGTGACTTGTCAAAACCTCTTGAAAATTTGTTGGTGTTTGCTCTACATGTTAAGTAGGGAATGATGTCAGTTCCAAATAAGCCAAATTGCTCCTTTTCTCAACATTTATTATTTGTTTAGCATATGGCATACAATGTCAGGGAAATCTACGCATACTAGACTCAATGTAGGCCTGGCAGCTTAGATTGCTAGCTCATCTATTTGATGCTTGAGTGCATATCCTTGGTGGCAAACTAGCTTTACACCAGCAAAGAAGCAGTGCTCGGGTTGCTGGCTCTTCTGGGCTCATCCATTGGTCTCGCCTCACCTCATGTCACAATGGCTTGCATCTGGCCAGGTCCAGCTTTGACTTCTGCTTTCTGCACACAGAAATGCAGGTTTCCCACTGAATGTTGTACACTTTTGAATGGCTGGGTGTGAAGGAGCTAGGGATCTAGTTATGGGATCTCACTCTGTCTCACAGAGCTGGACTCTAACCACCGGAGTGCAGACCATTTCTGGCCAGCAGTTCCAGTGTCATTAAACCACTGTGCCACCCCATCCACTTCTCTCAGAAAATCTGTAGTCTTGTAAAGCAAGCTTCATATCTCTACAAGAACTGACAATACCTCACTGACACTTGCTTATCCCTCCAAAAATGGGATGGAAAGTGACCAAGAAATAACATAGACTAGATTAGGAATAATGATAATGTTGAAAGTATTGGTATGCAATGTGCCATCCTTTTTAATTTATATATGTATTAATTGTGTTGTTACTAGTTTATTGGTATTCTCTACCTGAAATTAGGTAGTCATCTTCTTGGAACGGACCATCATGTATATATCCACACAAAGAATCTGATTCTGGCGAGTAGAGAACCCGTGCATTTACTGCTCTCCCTGAATCCTTGAATACCTTCAGAAAGAAAAATAATTCAGGGCAAGAGTAAGTCAAGAGAATTTGTCATGAGAGGGACAATATCCCTTCACAAAAGATTGAATATCTGCCAACTTGCTCTTCGTCATATGTTTCAGGAAGATGAGAGGCTTACCTGAACAGGCCGAATAGAAAATTTATTTATGTCTATATACGAAGGAGAGTCAGGATCCCGCTGGACACCCATAAATAGGACCCTCATCACTAGAGAAGGAAGGAGAGAGAGAGTGTGTGAGAGAGATTTTCCCGTAAGAGGTTTTAAATTGCAGATTTTTCAATACAGAACAAACTCATTGGTGCTGGTTAGTCTTATTCACAAAGGATTCTGAAATAAGAAAAATATTCGGCTTTCATGACATAGGAATGATTTTGCTACAACTGGAAGAATTTATGTTGTCAGCAAAACCTACAAAGTAGAGAAATGGGGAGTGATAAGGGATGGGAGAAAAATATTCATTTTCAAAACTCACCAAAGTCATGTTGGCAACATGCTTTCCGCAGACTTAGTGGCGCACATGTACAGGCCTCAGTGAGATCACCCAAGAGCATGAGGACAAGGAAGCTCGCTAGGAAAAATCCATATGATTTTGTAGTATCCATTTCTTGCTTTGCATGAAGCCTCTCGCTTAGGACAGAGGTAATGTTTCCTTTCTGCAGCAGTCTTTCTGGAAGAGCGTTGAATGAGAGAGCACCAACTACAGATTAAAGACAAATTGTGACTCCTAGTTGAAAATGGTCCTACAACTGGTCATAGAACAGGATGATTCAAGTCCTAAAATATAAGGGAAGGTCATGGGTGTTTCATCCTGTGGAACAACTTCAGATTTAAAGGTTTGGCCCTTAGCAGAACCAAAACACCAAGTCTGAGTTGTAAAGAAGAAAAGTGAGACAAGTTAGGCTCAAGGACACATCAACTCTCAACAAAAGCAGAGCTTCCTATGCCAGCCCAGGAAAGACAGTTTTGCTACTTACGTCTTCCTAGGGCAGGGGTAGGCAACCCAAAACACTCAAAGAGCCACTTGGACCCGTTTCCCACCAAAAACAAAACACCGGGAGCTGCAAAACCCTTTTGATATCTAAAATGAAGATAACACTGCATATATCCTTTTTTACCTTTATTATAGGTGTGTGTGTGTGTGTGTGTATGTGTGTGTGCATGCGTGTGTGTATGTATGTATGTATATGTATGTATGTGTATACACACACACACACACACACACACATTAAAAATAAAAGTAAAAATATGACTCTTGGGAATATCCATACTATTAAAACAATGATCACCAAGAGAATGCTTTAAGAGAATAAAATTACATACACACAAAGGTAAAAAAAGGATATATGCGGTGTTATCTTCATTTTAGATGTCAAAAGGGTCTCTCCCTCCCTCTCTATCTACCCTTGGTCTGCCACTCCTCTTCCCCCACTCTCTTTCTTTCTCTCTCTCTCTCTCCCCTCCCTCCCTCTTTCTCTCTCTCTCTCTTTCCCCCCCCCTCTTATCTGCTGCTCACCTGGCAAGCTTCAAGCTGTTGTCCAACAAGCTCAGGGGTAAGCAACCTCGTCTCTTTTATGACTCATGGACTTCAACTCCCAGAATTCCTGAGTCAGCCTAGCTGGGCTAGCTAGCACTCTCCTGCCCTTCCTGCTTCCTGCTTCCTGCAGAGATGCAGCAAAGGGAGGAGCTCCGCCCAGTAAGCTTTTCAGCTCCTCGGAGAACACTGTGAGTGCACTCTCTTTTACACACACACACATACACACAGAGAGAGAGACAGAGAGAGGGAGAGAAGCAGGGAAGCGCAATTGCCTCTCTCTGTCTCTGTCTCTTTCTGCAAAGGCAGAGGAGGCTGGGAGCCACAGGGAAGGCTCAAAGAGCCGCATGCGGCTCCGGAGCCGCAGGTTGCCGACCTGTGTCCTAGGGCATTATTTTATTTCTTTATTTATTTTGTGTCCAAAGCAAACCTTAAACTACACCTTTTTAGTTTTCTTGTTTGCCAGGAACAAATCTCTTTTGGTGCACTCTATTGGTAGTAATGGACACAACAACAAATGGACCAGATTCTTGTCTCCCCCATTCACACTGCGTGTTGTTATCCTGCTGCAATCTCTATTTGAGCATATTGGTCTTACATTTAGGCACTCCCATCCTCAGCCTATTCAATGTCCTCCAAGTAACATAAGGGATATCCTACCTACTTTGCCCACTACACCAAACTGGCACCCCTAGAGAGTTTGCTACAAAAGAAATTGGCTGTTTTTTCCTCACCTTATTCTCTGTTGCTCCTGGGTCCTTCTCCAGAGGCAAACTTTGTTCCCTAGTGTATTCTCCTGGTATTTAAAGCTTCCCCTCACCCCTTCGCCCAAATTTTCTCTTGCCTTCATGTTAATAGTTGCCATTCAAACTGGCCACACTTGATTTCTCAAAGAACTGGCAGCATAATATGTCCCCATTTGGTTTGCTGAATAGATTAGATTTCTGGAAGACAGGTTTGGACACAGCACATCTTACCTTATCTGACCATAAAAATCAGCCATTTGTGTTTCTGGCATCAGTTCTTCTTTTCAGTAACTATTGGGGTGGGGGGAGGATGAGGAAAAAATATCTCTGCTAGAGAGAAGTTCCCTGTGTCCGAAAGCTTGAAAGATTAACCCTCTGCTCCCAGTGACTGAGCCAGATGGGATCCTGCAACATTATCCCGGGACACGTACATTCACCTTCATTAAAAAATATACGGTAACTGTCCAAAACTTTTTCAGACTTCATGATATAGGGATCTTGGCTGCCAAACCTATTTCTTTATTAACAGATGAGCAGTTATGTTTTAATCCCAAATCATATGAGAAACTGAAGTTGTGGAATAACCAGATTTGAAAATGACAGAGAGGTTTTGCTAGAAATCTTGGCCTAAATAAGAGATCAAAATCAGTTGATTTCGAATGTTTTAACAGTTTGAGTGATTCTGAGTTGAATATTATCTACTGTACAATCTTTGCTTGGCTAGATATGCAGCTGAAACATAAGCATTGAACAGTATGGCCCAGATCTTTAAATAGCCACTTGCAACTTTAGAAGCCTTAAGAAAATTTAAAAAGACATAGATGATCAATTATTTTCATACTGGTGTTGTCATAAATCAGGTAACTAATTCATTAAAGTTCCTTTTAAAAGGCTCTGTACCCAAGGCTGGACAATTGCAAGAAGAGGCTACTATTAGATTTGAGATCCCGGTGGATTATATTCTTAGCATGAAGGTAACTGGGGGGAAAAGATAATGAGTTATGACTATGTTTTCTTATCATAATCATTCTTAGGTGTGCCCCTCATTTCTCTGTGTGCTTGGCCTGCATCTATGATGGGGAATAGATTATATGGAGTAAGTGGGGTTTTTTTTCTTGCTAATTTAGGCACCCACCATTCTCTGTTGTATCAGATCAATTTCTCAGAGTTCAGATCCCTTGAATATAAACATGGTTCCCAGGTTATGTCTTCTTGTTCATAAGGTGACCAACCGTCCTCTTTTAGGGAGGACAGTCCTCCTTTTGTAAGTTCTGTCCTCCCTCAAAAAGTTTCCTCCTTCATGTCCTCCTTTTCGATATTTGAAGACTAATCTGCAGGGTTTTTTTTTTCCCTCATAGAACACTCAGAACGGCATTCCGGCACCTGTTTTTGATGGTTTTTTTTTTTCAATTTTTGCATGAGCTGTGCTACTCCCACTATTGGCTTTCGAAAGCCAACAAGAATTGCTGGTGAGCGCGCCAAAACACCCGGCTGGCAAACTTTGCATATGCACGTTGTCTGTATTATTGTTGCAATGAATAAAATGTTTCTTTTATTTACAATTTTTTTTCTTCAATTTATTTGTGTCCTCCTTTTCATTGTAAAAAAGTTGGTCACCTTATTGTTCAGCAACTGTTTAAACTTGTGGCAGCATTGGGCAAAGGGTCCTGGGGATGGGTCCTCAGCATTCCAGCCATTGCAATATCCCAGTGGTCATGTGATTGCAACTAAATCTCTTTCTGATTATGACCTTACATATTAGCAGAAGAATCCTTTTGCTACCTATCCTTGTACTCAGTTCTCTCTCCTTAGAAGCCTCGGTGCACAGGTTCTGTATATCCTTCAGAAAGACAGCACAGTTGCTTATTGAATGTTTGAACTGAATTGCACTGCTGAATTTTCATTGTACCATGGATGCCCTTGTAGACATTCTTCAGATGTTCCAATGTTACAGTAGATACAGAAAAGGAGATCTCCCTTTCTTTGCTGCCAGTAGCTGGGACACGATGACACATGGAAGGAGACTGCAATATGCCCCCTCTTTAAGAGCCACAGCCCACATCTGGTCCATTGGAAGACCACCCCATCAGAAGCCTTCCTTTCTGGGAGAAGGTACTGACAAGACAACCACAAAACTCTGGAGAAACTGCATTTTGGGGAGGGTCCCTTTCAGTCAGGATTTATTCCCAGGCCGGGGACAGAAACAACATTGGTTGTATAGTTAATGATCTTTTCCAGGACTTTGTTTGGAGTAGTTCCCCACTTCTAGTACTGTTGTACTACTCATTAGCTTGGGTTATTATCAGCCTGCTATCCTTTAGATCACCTGCAAAATTTGGGGACTGCTTTACAATAGTTTAACTCCTGTCTTAGGCAGTTGCCATGAGAGGGTAATGTGTTCAATGCCTTGTGACTTGGGCCTGATGAGGAAACACAGCAGGCCCAGAATTGTTGCAAATGGTCCCAGGCATTCTAAAATCTGCCCAGGACCAGACAGAGCGGCGCCAGCCTTGTGCACATGCGCAATGTGCGAAGAAAGAAGAACTCTTATTGGTTCAGTCTGTCCAGGTTTCAAGCCCTATAAAAAGGTCTGCATGCCTTTTGCTTGGAGTTGGAGTAGGAGAATAAAGCATTGTTAGTTGTCACCATGTGTCTTCATCATTCGCACATGAACGAAGGATTTAACAGAGATGGAATTCCTATGTAGCACCGGTGGAGAACTACTTCAGAGTAAATCAAATTAGAGAAGATGGCCTGAAGGCAGCAACTCTTTTGTGTGCCTGTGGACAAGAAGCTTTTGACATCGCAGAAAATCTGGTGGCCCCTGCACCTCTAGAGTCAGTAACGTATGCTGACATAAAGAAAATGTTGAAGGAACATTTCCAGCCGAAGTTATCCGTCATCACTTGGAGGCACATGTTCAAGCAGAGAGAGGCCGGGTGAATCTGCTGTGGACTTTATTGCGGCCTTAAGGCAAGCAGCCAGACCTTGTGAGTTCAAGGATCTGGAAGAAAGCCTGCGAGATGGCTTTGTCTATGGCTTAAGGAGCAGAGACTTACAACAAAAGATTTTTGCAAAAGAAGTTTCCTTCCAAGACGCGTTGCGAGAGGTGGTAGCTGAGGAAGCAGCAGGCGGGGCTGTAAAGGCCTTGTGCCTCGCCAGGAATCCTCCAGTCACATCTACCATCCATCAAGAGGATGCTTGAGAAGTGTATCCTGAAGAGGAGGTTAACAGACTTCACCAGCCAGCTGAGAGGAGGCAGAATGGATGTCGGTCGTACCAGGGTCCCCAGCCAACACTGGGTGGGTTTTTGCGCATCGCGCAAGAGCATTCTGAGAACAGGGACACACAAGCCCCTTAAGAAGAAACTTTCCATTAACATAAGGTTGCAAGGGGTTCCCTTGCTGATGGAGTTGGACACTGGGTCCGTTCTTTCCATTATTTCAATTAATACCTTCAAAAGGATTTGCAACAGTAGTGGCTTTCGAGTTAAACTCAGGCCATCGAATCTAATGCTCACTGATTTTCAAAATTCTATAGTGTGTGTTAAGGGGGAGGCCACCCTTAAGGTACAGTATAAGGATTTTGAAGGTTCCCTAGATGTGGTGGTTGTTGGGGGTGAACGTACAAGTCTTATTGGACTCGATTAGTTCAAGGCTCTGGGAATCCAAATAACTGGGCTGCACAGCTTGCAAACGCAAGGAATTTGAAGATGTGTTTAGTTCAGATCTAGGATCCTACAAGAGGCCTCCCATTTTGCTACGGTTAGACCCAACCATCACATCCATCAGGGTTAAGCCTAGGAGGGTATCTTTTGCCCTCAAGGGTAAGATAGATGCTGAGCTGGACAAATTGCCCCAGCAGGGCACTTTAGAACCTGTGGATTCTAGTCCATGGGAAACCCCCATAGTAACACCTTTAAAGGCTAATGGAAAATACGTATATGTGCAGACTACAAGTGTACACTGAATAAGGCATTGCAACAGCACGCTTATCCAGTCCCTGTTGTAAGCCATATCCTGGCCTCCCTCAAGGGCGGGGGGGGCACATTTTTGCGAAACTTGACCTGGCACAGGCCTATCAATAGCTACCTGTTGATGAGGCAGCTGCAGAGGCCCAGACTATTGAACTCACAGGGGGGCATTCAAGGTCAAGAGACTGCAATTTGGGGTCAATGTAGCCCCTGGCATATTCCAAAGTGTCATGGAGAGCACACTTTGAGGTATTCCTGGGGTCTGTCCCTACTTCGATGACGTCCTCATTGCTGGGGAGTCATCTCAAAATTTAACAGGAAGATTAAGGGCTGTCTTGCTTCATTTTTGAAAAGCAGGCCTTAAGCTAAGGCAGGATAAATGCAAGATAGGAGTCACTTCCACTGACTTCTTAGGTTTCAGGATTGATGCCCAAGGCATTCACCCTGCTGAAGCTAAACTACAAGCTATTCAACAGGCCCCAAGCCCCAAGTCCAAGAGTGAGCTGCAAGCCTTCTTGGAGCTCTTAAATTTTTACCATGCATTTCTCCCACACAAAGCTGCAGTGGCAGAACCGTTACATAGGCTCTTAGACAAGCAAGCTCCTTGGCACTGGACTAAAGTCCATACAAGAGCTTCAATGAGGTTAAGGCCTTGCTCACATCTAATGCTGTTTTAGTGCATTTCACTGAGCAACTGCCTGTTTGCATCGCATGCGATGCATCTCCTTATGGGGTGGGAGCAGTATTTAGCCATCTGAAGGCTGATGGGACACGTCCCTGTGGCCTATTATTCAAGGACTCTGTCATCTGCAGAGAGGAATTACGCCCAGACTGACAGAGAAGCCTTGGCCATAGTGGCTGGCATAAAGAAATTTCATGATTTCTTATATGGCTGCCACTTCACGGTCTATACAGACCATAAGACTCTGTTGGGTTTGTTTACTACTAACAAACAGACACCACATATCATTTCTCCTCGTATGCTGAGATGGTCCATTTTCCTGTCAGCATATGACTACACTTTAGTTCACAAACCTGGAAAAGAAATGGGCCATGCAGATGGCCTAAACAGATGGCCTTTAACTCAGGTAGAAGCAGACCCTGCTCCTGCCATAAATATTCTTTCCATTCAGGAGTTGCCTGAATCTCCCCTCAATGCTAGGGACGTGGCTGCTGAAACTGCCACTGATCACACGCTTACACGCGTGCTGACATGGGTGTTGTCAGGATGGCCTGACACATGTCCAGATGCGACATTTCAAAGTTTTTGGCAAAGGAGACACGCACTGTCTACTTTAATGGGTGCCTTTCATGGGGTAGCAGGGTAGTCATCCCAGCCTCACTGAGATCTAGAGTCTTGATCTCTCTGCATGAGGGACATCCTGGGATAGTCAGGATGAAAGCGCTTGCGCGCAGCCATCTTTGGTGGCCTGAGCTTGATTAAAACTATAAAGGCTCAGGTGCACGGGTGCCAAGTGTGCCAACAATCACGGCCTGAAATGCCTCGGGCCCCTTTACACAAGTGGGAGGAGACACACATCCCTTGGTCTACATTTAGATTATGCTGGGCCTTTCCAGGGGCAATTCTTCCTTATCCTTGTTGATAGCCATTCCAAGTGGCTAGAGGTTGTTCCTGTTTCCTCCAGTACTACTGCCAGGACTATTCAGGTGTTGAGAGGAATTTTTGCATCACATGGACTTCCAGATGTCCTGGTTTCAGATAATGGCCCTCAATTTACCTCTTCTGAGTTCCAGGCTTTTCTTCAGGCCAACCTGATCCAGCAGGCGACGTCAGCTCCCTTCTACCCTTCCACCAACGGGCAAGCTGAATGGATGGTGCGCACCACCAAGGACGCACTCAAAAGACTAATGTTTGGTAGCTGGCATCACAGGTTAACTGATTTTCTTCTTGCACACCGCACCACACCTTGCGCTACCACTGGGAAGAGCCCAGCTGAACTCCGCTGGAGTCGCAGACTCATTATTAAATTGGACAGGTTTCATCCAGACCAGGTGGCTTCACAGCTGTTGCAACTGCGGGCACCAAGGAGACTACAGTTGGGTGATCTGGTCTGGGCTAGGAATTACGCTCCTGGTCATCTGTGGGTTCCTGCCTTCATCTGTAATATCTCTGGACCTCTATCATACGAAGTGACCTTGGGAGATGGCCGCGTCCTGTGGCGTCACATCGATCAACTAAACTGGCGGTTATCCCTTGTAGATTCTGACCCTGCCTCTGCTCTCAGGGGAGGGGGCCCAGGAACCACGTCACACTTCAGGTCAACCTTCTGAGACACAATCTCACTGTTCCTGGGAAGTACCACAGGTCGCTAGGCATTTCCCAGGGGAGGTGCAAGGGCATCCTTAGAGTTCAGCTATTGCGTATCCGCAAGAGCTCCAAACAGGAATTCACCTGAGGCAGGGTTTGCCATAGAGGCGGCTCCTGACTCTGGCACCTCAGCCACAAGGAACTGGGAGTATTGGGGCACACCTGTAACGCAGGTCACGTCCGAGACTGGTCACGGGCTCGAGGGACTAAGTTCCCTGGAGCCATCCAGAGTAGTTGGGGAATCCTCAGCCAATTCAGAGGGTTGGGAAAATTCAGCTGCTCTCACGGACCCTGGGGAGAGCTCTGGCAATTCTGCCGGCACGCCTCACCAGGGGTCACCTGCAAAATTTGTGCATAAAAGTCCTGGTCTAGCGAGCTCAAGAGATGGGCTGGAACAAGTCCTGGTCTGCCTAACTGGACAGGTGAGCTGACACGCCAGCACCCTCCCTAATCTTGCATAGGCCACAACGGGCTAAGGCCCCTCCTAATCATCTAGGTGAATATGTGAGGTTATTGTCAATACAAGGGATCTTATAGGTCTAGGTTGGAGATGGGACCTATGTTGGGTAGAGGATAGACACACAAAGTCCACATTAGAGAGTGGATTGGTTAGCTAACTCTATTAGTTATAAGAAGGGTGTCTGCATGTGAGCAGACTATTATTTTCTTTTAATTTATTTTATTATTATTATTGTAAAGAAATTTGGAATTGTGTGTGTTCTATCCAGCGGGGAGGGGTGTTGTGTCCTGGGCCTGATGAGGAAACTGAGCAGGCCCAGAATTGTTGTAAATGGTCCCAGGCAGCTCTACATGTTCCATTTCCTTATGCAGTTACATCCATCCATCCCTTTAAGAACATAGCAATATAAAAGACATGCAAATCTATTAGAACAATCACCTACTTCCTGAGATCTTTCAGGAAGTCCAGCATGAGAATAGGAAGGCACCGTTTTTTTTAGTGCTTCTGATCCTGGAATATCTATATAGCATCCATTATTTGGTTAGTTGTATACCTTCATATACAGTACTATTTCTGTTCTCTTATAGAAATTTTAGCAAAAAGTTGTCACCATGTCATCCAGTAACAAACTCCAGTAACTTCATTTTATTTCTAGGAGCAAGTACCTTTCTTTTATCTGTCCTGAATTTGCTGTCGATCAATTTCACATGAGGATCCCAAGATACACTTATTATGATCAAGGGAGCGTGCAGTGTGTTCTCTCCACATTTTTTCTCTCATGTTCTGTACCAAGCACATTGGGCTACAAGAGTACCCCACAGTTCTTGGTCCCCAGTTACAGTCTCCACATCCTTCCATTTAAAGCTGACGTTTTTCAGATCTTCCTGAAAGGTTTTCTTTGTCCTTCCTCTTTTTCTCCATTTGATCCAATTAATTGCTGTCTTGGTTGGGCATTGTTCACTCCTGCAGAGCTCATTTTACATCCTGATTATTTTAGTAAACTTTTATATCTACTTCAGGTTTTTTGAAATCACTCACAAGCTTGTCACCATGGATGGTAATGGAGAAAACTGGGCTGTTAAACCTGCAGGTACAATTAGAAGAGAATATTTGTAGCTCAGGGTTGAACTGTGGGGTCCGTGGTGCTCTTGGAGCTTGGTTTTTCTCCAGCATGATTGGATGGAGACTCCACTAGTGGGTTGTCTTAATCTTGCTGCTCCAATAAGACTAAGTCAGAGTTAAAGTCACGCCTCTACTGTGTCCCCATGTCCCAGTTTTAGACTGTCTTTTGCTCCTAAGATACGTTTTTTTCATAGCTCAGACTATTTCTGATAAATAGTCTATCTATTGAAGAGAAAACTATTCCTTTCTTTCCCAATTAGCCTATTCTGATAAAATTCTTATCTATTCGAGAGAGAACTATTCCTTTCCCACTTAGCCTCTGCCCTACAGTTAGATCTTAACCAGGCCAAATTGGGCTCCTCGTGAGCAAGGAGGCCTCGGCCTCTTAGGCCTGGGAAAACAGAGCATCAAGGTCATCCAGAGACCAGCGCAGCAACAGCTTTGAGGGACATAGAGATATTCAGGTCCGATTCCAATTACCATTTAAAAGAGCCCAGACGCTTCCTGGTGGAGCAGGGCTCGTTTCTAAAGGCCTCATCTGAGCTGTGTTTCACAGTTTGAGGCAGTTTGGCCTGGAGAAGTTTTGGCCTCATCTGAGCTGTGTTTCACAGTTTGAGGCAGTTTGGCCTGGAGAAGTTTTGGCACAATTCTTACAGCCGCTATTTTGTTTGCAGCATCCATTTTATATTCAGGCCTAGTCATCGGCTGCAATCCGGCCTGGGGAGGGCAAGCTCGTCCCTGTAGGGATGCATGCCTTATTTGACCCCCCTCACTTGGGTGCAACGTTCATCGGATCGGATCTTCAGTGGCTGATTACAACACTCGAGGGGGGGGGCGCTTCACCACTGAATTGATCTACCTGAGGCCTGTTACTTCAGTTATTAATCTTAACAGTAGATAGGCCTAGGACTATGGCAGTCAATTCTTATCCCTCATCCTCACAAGATAATGCAGAGCCCCTTCCAAAAGTGAGACAAAAAGCCTCTACTGAGGCAACAGGGTGGAACACATCCAAACCCAGGGCAAAGTCCTCCAGGAAGCCCAAAAGCAGTAGCAGAGAGAATCCTGCCCCTCAGCAATCTTTGGAACAGGATTCATCTAGGTCTAGGCCAACTATTCCTGGGGCTGTGGACACCATCCCTTCTAGAGAGTCCATTTTTGAACCTCTGTCAGCTCACTGTAATTCTGCCCCAGGGGCCTGGTCTCCTCCTAGAGAAACAGTGCAGTCTGATCCTGACAGGGCAGCATTGAAATTAATGATACAGGGGTCTGCTAGCCAGTGCAGAATGGGACCTTCAGCCACCTTTAAGCCCATGGTAGCAGGACTCCGCTCCATGGAGGTTCAACCTTTAGGAGCGGAACAGGTTCAGGCCATGATCACTCAGGCTCTGAGTCAGTTCATGGCCACTTCTGTCCCACACCATCTGCCTCAAGCATCAGCCTCACAGCCTCCGCTTTGCCCAGGCTCACCAGACCTCATAGAGGATACCTCATCGGAGTCAGGATCAGAGGACTATGACTCCTTTCGTCTGATCCTATCGGATGATGAGGTCACTCCAGCACTGGATCCAGTACCACCTACCGGACTCTTCAATCACTCCCTCTTCAATTCCTTGCTTCTCAAGGCTTGCACCACAGCCAATCTTACACCAGAACAGGGGGGCGCAGCCCCTTCCACCTCAAAGGGCCCAAATGCCATATATGCTGAACCAGTGATACCACAGAACCATGTTCCATGTCCCCCCTTCTTCCTCAACGCGGTGCAGAAGCAATGGGATAATTTGGGTTCACTTCCCAATCCGGGATCCATTGAGAAGAGCATGTTCAATGTAGCCCCTGCCCTCGCCTCCTTGCTGGAGGTCCCGCAGGTGGGTGAGCCTCTGATGTCACTGTTCCCCAACATCAACATACCAGGGGACATACCCAAGGCACTTAAGGCTGAGGATAAAAGGATTGAAACGGCGTTACGCAGATCACATCAGGCGACGGCCTGGGCGATTAAGGCCTTAACATCCATGGCCTTCTTCGCCAGAGCTTTGATTCTATGGCTGCGCGAGCTTCAGGGCTTGGTTCCGCCTGACCAGCTTCGCATCCATCAGAACTTGGGCAAGCTAGTTGCCACTTCTCAGTACTTGGCTGATGCCTCATTAAATTCCGCCAGGTACTCCACACATGCCATTGCAGCGGATGTTTCAGCCCTCAGACTCCTGTGGCTTAAAAACTGACAGGCAGACCTCAAAGCCAAGTGGTGTCTCGCCACTAAGCCTTATGCGGGGGGTCATCTCTTTGGTGCGGCCCTAGAACCATACCTGATTGAAGGTAAGGATAAGCGCAAGTGTCTAGTTAATACTAATAAGGAGACAAGCGCACAGGGGCCGGTTCAACCCAGGTCTTCCATCGCAGACAGTCCTTTCAGTCCAACCCTAGTTGGGACTGGTCTCAATCCAATCACTCCTTCTATCAGAGGTCAGAGCAACATCAAGATCGTCCTGTACCTAGAACCCGACCACAATTCCAGGGCAAGCGGCCATTTCGAGGCCAGAGAGCTTGCCCCTTCAGAAGAGGCAAGTGATCCCACAAGCATACCTCCCATAGGAGGCCGGCTGTCCCTTTACTATAACGCATGGGCAGCCACAACTACAGATTCTTGGGTTCTCAACACTATATCACAAGGTTTAATGTTAGAGTTTCGGGCACATCCTCCAGACCGTTTCCGGAGTTGCCTCGCCCCCATTAGTAGGAGTAGAGCGGCCCTCATGTCGGAGGCCATTTCCCACCTGTTACAAATACGGGCCATAGAACCGGTCCCGCAAGACCAGGCAGGGCAGGGTTCTACTCAACACTGTTTGTTGTTCCTAAGTCTTCAGGGGGCTGGAGGACAATCCTTGATTTAAAGAAATTAAATCGTTACTTGATGTACAGGAATTTCAAAATGCAATCATTACAGTCAATTTTGGCCAGCATCCGGCAGGGAGACTTCCTAACATCAATAGACTTAACTGAAGCCTAGCTCCATATTCCTATTCTCCCTGGGCATCACAAATTCCTCAGATTTTGCTACAATCACCAGCACTACCAGTATAGAGCCTTACCATTCAACCTATCCACAGCTCCTAGAGTTTTTACAAAGGTACTGGCAGTGCTGGCAGTTCACCTCAGCCAGATCCCGGTCCGTGTCCAATGTTATTTAGATGACATTTTAATACAGTCCTCCTCCTTCTAGAGGGCCCAGTCTGACCTCGCCCTCGCTATTAGGACCTTTCAGGAGCACGAGTTTTCTGTAAATTTCCAGAAAAGCCATACTATACCTTCAGCTCCTTCATTTAGGGGCAGTAATAGACATCAGCAACTGCATGGTCTATTTGTCCCACGACCGACAGGACAGCATCAGGGCCCTTGTGCAGAGAATTCGCCAGGACAAGGTAGTCACCTTAGCCTTATTATCCCAGCTGTTAGGGAAAATGGTATCCTGTGTGCACATTATACCGTGGGCCCATCTTCATGCCCGGGAACTGCAGTGGGTCCTTCTTCCCTTTCAGAAACTACACATCAGTGCTTCCAGGCAGAAGGTTCGAGTTCCGCAGTGGGCATTGAACTCCCTTCGATGGTGGGCTTCTCCGGTACTGGCACAGGGCACAGAGTTCAAGGAACCAGTCAGAACTGTCCTCACCACAGACGCCAGCCCATTTGGCAATGGGCTCAGGGTCGGTGGTCCCAACAGGACCTATTAAACAATATCAACTGGCTGGAACTCAGAGCCATTCATCTGGCACTACAACATTTCAAAAATGTGATAGCGGGTCAGCACATATTAGTGCTTACGGACAACATAGCTGCCAAGGCCCATGTAAATAGATGGGGGGGGACAGATGGGTCCACACCCCTTATGCAGGAGGCCAGATGATTGGGGTCTTGGGCAGAGCTGAAGCTTGCTTCCATCAAGGCGGAGCACATATCCAGGGCGACAAATCACCAGGCAGATTCGCTAAGCAGAGCCACAGTGGACCATGGCGAATGGCATCTGGACCCGGGAGTGTTCAGGGAGATCGTGGACTGGTTTGGTGCCCCAACCTTAGACCTTTTTGCCTCCCCAACCAACTCACAACTACCAAGGTTCCTTTCCAGGTTCCTGTCTCCATTAACAGAGGGGACAGATGCCCTCCACAGTCCCTGGCCCAGGGAACTGCTGTATGCCTTCCCTCCCTTTCCGCTCCTTCCAGCCACGATCTGCAGGATTTTACATGAGCGGGTGGAAGTTCTCCTGGTCACTCCTCATTGGCCACGATGACCGTGGTTCGCGGACCTGGTGGAGCTATCCGTCTCACCCCCATGGAGGATTCTGGCAGGTCATATCGCCCTCACACAAGGGGATATCCAGCACCCGGACCCACAGTGGCTCAATCTAACCGTTTGGCACTTGAGAGGCAGGCCTTGAGCCATGACTCATATTCGTTGAGGGTGATAGCTGTGATTCAACAATCCAGGTGCATCTCGACGAATAGAATATATGATGCCACTTGGAAGAGTTTCTGCAATTGGTGCGCAGGACATAAAGTGGAACTCTCGGGTGTCTCGGTTCCTATTGTGCTGGAATTCCTGATGGATGGGTTAGATAAAGGGCTATCCCCGAGCACAATCCATGGACAGGTTGCTGCTCTCGCTACTGTCCTCATGTGCGAAAATGCCCCTCTGACTCACCATCCCTTGGTTCGTTCCTTCTTGAAGGGAGCTAACAATGCCAAGCTATCACCAGTTCATCAATACCCCTCGTGGGACCTACAACAGGTCTTACAAGCTCTGATTGCACCCCCCTTTGAACCTATGGAAACATGCTCACTTGATTTGTTATCAATGAAGATGGCATTCCTTGTGGCAATCACGTCGGCCAGGCATATTTCGGAGCTGGTTGCTCTTTCCTTCAGGGAGGACCTATGCATTTTCTTCCCAGACAGGGTAGTCCTCAGGCTTGACCCTTCCTTTGTTCCCAAGGTGAACTCTCTGTACCATAGGTCCCAGGAAGTGGTTTTACCAGATTTCTGTCCTGACTCATCCCAGGACACTGAGAGTCAGTGGAGCACACTGGACATCCGCAGGGCATTGCAGTGTTATATCAAGCGGACTTCAGTTTTCCGAAGGTCCGAGGCCTTGTTCATCTCCTTCCAACCTTTGGCCAAAGGTCAGAAACTGTAGGGAGGTGGATCAGGTCTTGTATTGCCCTGGCATACAAGAACCAGTCATTACCGGTCCCTAGAAATATTACAGCCCATTCCACTAGGGGTGCTGCTACTTCCGCAGCTTGGGCGACACAGGCTTCTATAGGGGAAATTTGCAGGGCGGCCACGTGGTCTTCCCCTTTGTCCTTTATCCGTCATTACAAAATTTACCAATATGCATCTTTGGATTCCTCCTTTGGCCTCAGAGTTTTGCAGAAAGTATTGCCATCTAGAATGTCACAGGCCCAAACTGACTCCCTCCCTTAGGGACACAGGGCTTTGGTAAGTCCCACTAGTGGAGTCTCCATCCAATCATGCTGGAGAAGGGGCGTTGTCTTACCTGAACGCCTTTTCTCAGCATGATGATGGAGACTCCACCCCCTCCCAGATAAGGTCAGTTGGTCCTGATTCCAATAATGGAAATGCAATTGCGTGGGCTAACATCTGTACATCGACTCAGTCTCAAACTGGGACATGGGGACACAGTAGAGGCGTGACTTTAACTCTGACTTAGTCTTATTGGAGCAGCAAGATTAAGACAACCCACTAGTGGAGTCTCCATCATCATGCTGAGAAAAGGCGTTCAGGTAAGACAACGCCCCTTTTCTTACAGATGTTTCATTACCAGACTAACATCTTCACTTCTAGAAGGTAGTGAGGCATGCTCTTATTTTTAAAAATTAGTCGATTGCCTATTCAGTGTTGGTGGAAGTGGCCTTGGTGGTTACTTGATTAGGCTATTGTTTACAATTAGCTTGTTTTAATTGACAGTTCCTTGTTTGGAGTATTGTTTACTGCCAAACCTATTAAACCTACACATTTTGTAGACTATAAACATATATGAATATTAGCTCCAATCACAGTAGGTTGCTTTTGAGACTGGAATTTGCAAAATTAGGTCTGGAAGTGGGATGGATGGTTGTTTCTGTTTGAAGAGGGAATAGAAATGAAAGATGACCTGTTTAAGGCTTTGTCTTGTTTTGTTCTCTCTGGGATTTGATTTAGGTTTTGGCAAGGTTTGTAAGAAACATTCTGCATTCTTAATGTAAATATAGCACCTCCCCCGTTATTGACGTAGCAACTCATCACATTATATAATAAGCCTCTATTCCATTTTTAAGAGTGCTACTAAAATAGTTTCAGCAGCATCATTTAAGGATAAGGGAAGACAAAGACAATGTTTATTATTCTTTAGGATTCTTAAAAGTTACTTTAAGAGTAAATTTAAGGCAATCTTATATTGCTCAAACTCAGATTTGGTAAATAGTTTGTTGAGGCCTTAGGTAACATGCTCCACGAACTGTAATACACTGTGCAATGCTATCCCAAGGATGCAGATATTTCAAAAAGGGGATACAGATTGAAGCTTCCTGGGGCATGTTTTGCTGGTCTCAGAGGCTCCATTGTCTACATAAAACTGAGCTTTTCCATACTTGAATGGCACCTTGCTATTAAATTAACTTGTGAGATGTTGAGAAATTATCATAGTATTGCTGTATTTCAGAAAACTGTTTTTAACATAGTAAATTGTACAGTGTTTGTTTGTTTACCTGTCTTATCAATGATATTTACTGTGGATGTTTATCATTTGTATATAAGAAGCTGGAATGACATTAAGAACATACATATCTGATAAATAAATGACACTCTTAAATCAATATTTTATTTCATTTCATTTATTAGATTTATTTGCCGCCCATTTTGTTTTGAACATTTGCTTTCTTGTAAGAAGCATTCAGCTTCATCTAGTTTACTTGTCCTTCTCTAAGCATTAGCACAGTGGTTCTCAACCTTTTTAATGCCGTGACCCCCAACCGGTCGTAAGTCAAGGACTACTCAACCAGTCGTAAGTCGAGGACTACTCAACTGGTACAGAATGGGACTTTTGGCGGGCTCAGCAGGGCAGAGACAGCCTGGACAATTCCTATTGGCTTTTAAAAGCCAATAGAATTAGACTCTATTCAAGAGAGTCTATTCTATTGGCTTTCAAAAGCCAATAGAATAAAAGGGAGTAGCACAGCTAAGGAAAAGGGGGTGGAAAATGGTGGACTGTGTTGTTTGGCGACCCCCGTGAAATGGTTGTTCGACCCCAAATGGGGTCCCGACCCACAGGTTGAGAACCACTGCATTAGCATATTGATAGCGATGGCCCTGAAGTTTATACCTTTCAACACATGGCACTGCAGTCCCTATCAGCAAAAGTGTAGAGGCTGATTTTCTGTCTTTGAGTTACTTGAGCCCACGGTTTTGCAAAGATGCACTTTCCGATATCAACATAATTTCCATTAAATGTCCCTTTTGAAATAGAAAAGATACATAAAAATGGAGTCAATATGTGACTGTAAAGATTGCACGTTTCCCACTGAAGTGGTACCCATTTATCTACTTGCAATGTTGTACACTTTTGAATGGCTGGGTGTGAAGGAGCTAGGGATCTAGTTATGGGATCTCACTCTGCCTCACAGAGCTGGGCTCTAACCACTGGAGTGCAGACCATTTCTGGCCAGCAGTTCCAGTGTCATTAAACCACTGTGCCACTCCATCCACTTTTCTCAGAAAATCTGTAGTCTTGTAAAGCAAGCTTCATATCTCTACAGGAACTGACAATACCTCACTGACACTTGCTTATCCCTCCAAAAATGGGATGGAAAGTGACCAAGAAATAACATAGACTAGATTAGGAATAATGATAATGTTGAAAGTATTGGTATGCAATGTGCCATCCTTTTTAATTTATATATGTATTAATTGTGTTGTTACTAGTTTATTGGTATTCTCTACCTGAAATTAGGTAGTCATCTTCTTGGAACGGACCATCATGTATATATCCACAGTCAAACACTGATTCTGGCGAGTAGAGAATCTGTGCATTTGCTGCTCTCCATGAACCCTTGAATACCTCCAGAAAGAAAAATAATTCAGTATTTGATAAGGGCAAGAGTAGGTCAGGAGAATTTATCATGAGAGGAACAATATCCCTTCACAAAAGATTGAATATCTGCCAATTTGCTCTTTGTCATATGTTTCAGGAAGATGAGAGGCTTACCTGAATAACCCGAACAGAAAATTTATTCATCTGCAAATACGGAGGAGATTCAGGATCCCGCTGGACACCCAAAAATAGGACCCTCATCACTAGAGAAGGAAGGAGAGAGAGAGGGTGTGAGAGAGATTTTCCCGTAAGAGGTTTTAAATTGCAGATTTTTCAATACAGAACAAACTCATTGGTGCTGGTTAGTCTTATTCACAAAGGATTCTGAAATAAGTAATATACAGTATTCGGCTTTCATGACAGGAATGGTTTTGCTACAACTGGAAGGATTAATGCTGGCAGCAAAACCTACGAAGTAGAGAAATGGGGAGTGGTAAGGGATGGGAGAAAAATATTCATTTTCAAAACTCACCAAAGTTATGTTCGCAACATGCTTGCCGGAGACTTGGTCGGTTACATTGGCAGGTCTCAGTGAGATCCCCCAAGAGCATGAAGACAAGGAACCTGGCTAGGAAAAATCCATATGGTTTTGTAGTATCCATTTCTGGCTTTGCATGAAGCCTCTCGCTTAGGACAGAGGTAATGTTTCCTTTCTGCAGCAGTCTTTCTGGAAGAGCTTTGAATGAGAGAGCACCAGCTAAAGATTAAAGACAAATTGTGACCATTGTGTCCTGTAATTGTGACAATTGTATCCTATAGTTGGTCATAGAACAGGATGATTCAAGTACTGAAATATAAGCTTTTTTCCAAAGTGTCTGAAGGCAGGACAAGAAACAACAGATGGAAACTAACCAAGAAGAGACGCAACCTAGAACTAAGGAGAAACTTCCTGACAGTTAGAACAATTAATCAGTGGAACAACCTGCCTCCAGAAGCGGTGAATGCTCCAACACTGGAAGTTTTTAAGAAGAGACTGGACAGCCATTTGTCCGAAATGGTATAGGGAAGGTCATGGGTGTTTCATCCTGTGGAAAAACTTCAGATTTAAAGCTTGGGTCCTACCTGTCTTGCCCACTACACCAAACTGACACCCCTAGAGAGTTTGCTACAAAAGGTATTGGCTGTTTTTTCCTCACCTTATTCTCTGTTGCTCCTGGGTTCTTCTCCAGAGGCAAACTTTGTTCCCTAGTGTATTCTCCTGGTATTTAAAGCTTCCCCTCACCCCTTCTCTCAAATTTTCTCTTGCCTTCATGTTAATAGTTGCCATTCAAACTAGCCACACTTGATTTCTCAAAGAACTGGCAACATAATATGTCCCCATTTGGTTTGCTGAATAGATTAGATTTCTGGAAGACAGGTTTGGACACAGCATACCTTACCTTATCTGACCATAAAAATCAGCCATTTGTGTTTCTGGCATCAGCTCTTCTCTTCAAGTAATTAATGGGGGAGGATGAGGAAAAAATATCTCTGCTAGAGAGAAGTTCCCTGAGTCTGAAAGCTTGGAAGATTAACTCTCTGCTCCCAGTAACTGAGCCAGGTGGGATCCTGCAACATTATCCTTCATTCAAAAATATAACTGTCCAAGACTTTTTCAGACTTCATGATATAGGGATCTTGGCTGCCAAATCTATTTGTTTATTAACAGATGAGCAGTTATGCTTTAATCCCAAATCATATGAGAAACTCAAGTTGTGGAATAACCAGATTTGAAAATGACAGAGAAAATGTTTTGCTAGAAATCTTGGCCTAAATAAGAGATCAAAATCAGTTGGTTTCAAATGTTTTAACAGTTTGAGTGATTCCGAATATTATCTACTGTACAATCTTTGCTTGGCTAGATATACAGCTGAAACATAAGCATTGAACAGTATGGCCCAGATCTTTTAATAGCCATCTGTAGCTTTAGAAGCCTTAAGAAAATTTAAAAAGACATAGATGATCAATTATTTTCATGCTGCTGTTGTAATAAATTAGGTAACCAATTCACTAAAGTTCCTTAAAAAAGGCTCTGTACCCAAGGCTGGACAATTGCAAGAGGAGGATGCTATTAGATTTGAGATCCCGGTGGATTATATTCTTAGCATGAAGCTAACTGGGGGAAAAATATAATGAGTTATGACTGTGTTTTCTTTACATAATCATTCTTTGGTGTGCCCCTCATTTCTCTGTGTGCTTGGCCTGCATCTATGTTGGGGAATAGATTATATGCAGTAAGCGGTTCTTTTTTTTTTTTTTTTTTTGCTGATTCAGGCACTTCACCATTCTCTCTTGTATCAGTTTGATTTCTCAGAGCTCAGACCCCATGAATATAAACGTTCCCAGGTTATGACTTCTTGTTCAGCAACCATTTAAACTTGTGGCAGCATTGGGCAAAGGGTCCTGGTGATGGATCCTCAGCATTCCAGCCATTGCAATGTCCCAGCAGTCATGTGATTGCAAGTAAGTCTCTTTCTGATTACAGCCTTACATATTAGCAGAAGAATCCTTTTGCTACCTATCCTTGTATTCAGTTCTCTCTCCTTAGAAGCCTTGGTGCGCAGGTTCCATATTTCCTTCAGAAAGACAGCTCAGTTGCTTATTGAATGTTTGCACTAAATTGCACTGCTGAATTTTCATTGTACCTTGGATGCCCTTGTAGACATTCTCCAGATGTTCCAATGTTACAGTAGATACAGAAAAGGAGATCTCCCTTTCTTTGCTGCCAGTAGCTGGGACACGATGAGAAGAGATTTGGAGAATTTGGAAAATGGTTGTAGTCCCAGAGTCTCCTATACCCCAATTGAAAATCTGTAGAGATCAGTTTGAGAGTTATTCTAAATTAGGACCACCAGATATGGGCAAAGAGTAGGCAGCAACAAGCAGTTGTCACTTTCTGTTTTCTTCTGCTGCTGAGAGCATTGAATCCAGAAAGTGGTGAATGACTCATTGTGGGTGGGAAACTTTAAGAGCCACACCCCACATCTGGCTCATTGGAAGACCACCCCATCAGAAGCCTTCCTTTCTGGGAGAAGATACTGACAAGACAACCACAAAACTCTGCAGAAACTGTGTTTTTGGGAGGGTCCCTTTCAGTCAGGATTTATTCCCAGGCCGGGGACAGAAACAACATTGGTTGTATAGTTAATGACCTTTTTCAGCACTTTGTTTGGGGTAATTCCCTGCTTCTAGTACTGTTGTACTACTCATTAGCTTGGGTTATTATCAGCCTGCTATCCTTTAGATCACCTGCAAAATTTGGGACTGTTTTACAATAGTTTAACTCCTATCTTAGGCAGTTGCCATGAGAGGGTAATGTGTTCAATGCCCTGCACAAATCACTGATAATTGTCTGAGTGAAAATCCAAGGAGTGATTTTGTCTAATAGAGCCCCACGTGGCTGGCACTACAGTATCTTCAGGACTACCTTCTCCAACCAAGATTGACATCTACAATACATAGATCATAATCACAGCAATCCCAGATTTCTATGAAGTAAATGGGACTGAGGGGAGATTAGGAGATTATGTCTTTCCATCACAGCACCAATCCTAGGGAACATCTTCCCTTTGGAGAAAAGATGGTTTCCCCTACCTCACCCTTGAAGAAAGTGACAAAACTGCACTTTTCCATACTTGAGTGGCACCTTGCTATTCAATTAACTTGTGAGTTGTTGGGAAATTATCATAGAATTCCTGTATTTCAGAAAACTATTTTTAAGATAGTAAATTGTACAGAGTTTGTTTGTTTGTTTATCCTGGCTTATCAATGACATTGTACATATTTTATCCTTTAGTATATAACAAGCTGGAATGACATTGAAAACATACACATCTGATAAATAAATGACAATCTTAAATCACATTTTATTTCATTTCATTTATTAGATTGATTCACTGCTCATATTGTTTTGACCATTTGCTTTCTTGTAATAAGCATTCAGGTTCATCTAGTTTATTTCTCATTCTTTAAGCATTAGCATATTGACAACAGCCATGAAGTTTATGACTAAGGACAGGACACATTGCAGCCCTTACCATCACCACTTTTCAGGATTTCTTTCTGTTTAGAAGTTACTTTATCCCATGGTTCTGCAAAGCTGCACATTGAAATTTTGAAACGATCATCTGAAATTGACCCTTTTGAAGTAGAAAATATATATAAAGATGATGTCAATATGTAACTGCAAGGATTTGTTCACAACCCGAACCCAAACCCTTGAAAGCAGGTTTCAGTCTCTGCAAGAACTGACAATATCTCACTGATACTGGCTTATCCCTCCAAAAATGTGATGGAAGGTGACCAAGAAGTACTATAGAGCAGATTAGTAAAAATGATAATGTTGAAAATAATGTTTTGCAATTTGCCATCTTTTTTAATTTATATGTATTAATTATTACTAGATAATTGGTATTCTCTACCTGAAAATACATAGTCATCTCCTTTAAGAGGGCCTTTGTGTAAATATCCACAGTAGTCATCTGAGGCTGAGCTATATAGGAACTGTGCTTTTCTTAGTTCCTTTGGACCCTTGAATACCTTCAGAAAGAAAGATAATTCAGTATATAATAAAGACAAGAGTAGGTCAGGAGAATTTGTCATGAGAGGAATAATATTCCTTCACCAAAGATTGGATGTCTGCAAACTTGCTGTTCCTGATAATGTTTCAGGAGGAGGAGGGGCTTACCTTGATGGGCTGAATAGTATAAATAATTTTTGGAGAATACGATGGAGATTTAGGATCCGGCTTGACACTCATAAATTTTGCCCTCATCACTGGAGAGAGAGAGAGAGAGAGAGAGAGAGAGAGAGATTTCTAGTAAGAGGTACTTGCAGATTCTCAGTACAAAGCAAACTCAATAATGCTGGTTAGTCTTATTCACAAAGGCTTCCAAAATAAGTAATAAGTTCGGCTTTCATGACATAGGAACGATTTTGTTGCAACTGGAAGGATTAATGCTGGCAGCAAAACCTACAAAGTAAAGAAGTGGGGAGTAGTAAGAAATGGAAGGGAGAAAAATATTCATTTTCAAAACTCACCAAACTCAATTAATTTAATTGAGTACTTAGAAAAGAACAATCAAATCCCCGCGGCTTTGATTTTTTTTAGATGCTGAAAAAGCTTTGGATCAATTAGATTGGCAATTTTTATTCAGAGTAGTAGAGGAAATGAATTTTGGGGATAAATTTTTATCTGCCCTTAAGGCTATATATCAACAACAATCTGCACAAATTATAATTAATGGGGGATTAACAGAAGCATTTAAAATTAAAAAGGGTACAAAACAGGGATGTCCTTTATCACCATTGTTATTTGTTTTAACAATAGAGATTTTTACTTATCAAAATTCAGGAGTCACCTTGTATAAAGGGAATAAAAATAAATAAGAATGATTATTTATTTATTTATTTATTTATTAAAATTTATAAACCGCCCCACTCCCGCAGGACTCCGGGCGGCTAACAATAAAAACACAATATAACTTAACAAGACAAACAATACAGTAACATTCATCCAGGGATCAGATTTTATAAACCCCAGGCCTGCCGGAAAAGCCAGGTCTTAAGCAGCTTGCAGAAAACCAACAGGGTGGAAGCGGTCCTAATCTCCGGGGGGAGCTGGTTCCAAGACGTAGGCGCCATCACAGAGAAAGCCCTCCCCCACAGCCCCGCCAAATGGCACTGCTTGGCCAACGGGACCTGAAGGAGGCCCAGCCTGTGGGATCTAACCAGACGAAGGGAACTATGAGGTAGTAGGCGGTCTCGCAAATAGCCTGGCCCAGAGCCATATAGAGCTTTAAAGGTAATAACCAACACCTTGAATTGGACCTGGAGACCAATAGGCAACCAGTGCAGCTCGCGGAGGATAGATGTAATGTGGGTATACCGAGGAACACTCGCTATCACTCGCGCGGCTGCATTCTGGGCCAACTGTAGTCTCCGAATACTTTTCAAGGGTAGCCCCATGTAGAGCGCGTTGCAGTAGTCCAAGCATGAGGTGACAAGGGCATGAGAGACTGTAAGGAGAGCCTCCCGGTCCAGGTAGGGTCGCAACTGGTGCAACAGACGAACTTGTGCAAAGGTCCTCCCAGCCACTGCCGTCAAATGAGGTTCCAATTTCAGCTGTGGATCAAGGAGGACACCCAAGTTGCGAACCCACTCCGAAGGGGGTATATTTTCCCCTGCTAGAGTCAACACTGGACAGTTAACATGATCCTTGGGAGGCAACATCCAAAGCCATTTGGTCTTGTCAGGATTGAGCCTGAGTCTGTTAACCCCCATCCAGACCCTCACGGCTTCAAGGCAACGGCCCATCACATCAGCCGCTTCACTGAGAGAGCTCGGAGAAGAGATATATAGCTGGTTTATCATCAGCATACTGATGAAACCTCACCCCGTGCTGTCTGATGATCTCACCCAGCGGCTTCATGTAAATGTTAAATAGGAGGGGGGAGAGGACCGACCCCTGCGGCACCCCTCATTCAAGGGGCCTTGGGGTTGACTTCTGCCCCCCCCACCAGTACTGATTGCAACCGGCCAGAGAGGTAGGAGGAGAACCACCGTAAAACGGTGCCTCCCACTCCCATCCCTCCAAGTCGTCGCAAAAGGATACCATGATCGATGGTATCAAAAGCTGCTGAGAGGTCAAGTAGCACCAAGACAGAGGAATAACCCCTGTCTTGGGCCCGCTAGAGATCATCCATCAGCACAACCAAAGCAGTTTCTGTGCTGAAGCCGGGCCTGAAGCCAGATTGAAAAGCATCTAGGTAATCCGCTTCATCCAGAGACCATCGGAGCTGGAATGCCACCACTCTCTCTATAACCTTCCCCAAAAAGGGGAGATTGGAGACTGGACGGAAGTTATTTAAATCAGCCAGGTCCAGGGTAGGCTTCTTGAGAAGGGGCCTCACAACTGCTTCCTTCAAGGATTGCAGGAAAGATCCCTCCCTCAACGAAGCGTTGATCAACACCTGGAGCCAGCCTCGTGTCACCTCCTTGGCTGCCGAGACCAACCAGGAAGGACATGGGTCCAATAAACAAATGGAGGCGCTCATCGCTCCCACCGCTCTGTCAACATCCTCAGCGATCACAGACTCAAATTCATCCCATAAAACTGGGCTAAGACCTGCCCCGGTCATCTCAGAAGGCCCTGCCCAATCGGAGTCTAGGTCTGTCTGAATCCGAGCAATTTTGTCTGATAAAAACTGCACAAATTGTTCCGCCCTACCCTGTAAGGGCTCCCCGGCTTCCTGAACATTAAGTAGGGAACGGGTCACCCTAAACAGGGCGGTGGGGCGAGATTCTGCAGATGCAATAAGTACGGAAAAATGTAAACATTTTGCCGCTCGTATCGCCACTAAATAAGTCCTAATATAAGCTCTTAAAAGTGTCCGGTCGGGTTCGGAGTTACTAGCCCACCAACGTCGCTCTAGACGTCTCTTCTGATGCTTTATCTCTCGTAGCTCCTTAGTAAACCAAGGTGCCCTCCGGGATCCACAATCACGGAGAGGTCGCAAAGGCGCAATCCAGTCTAACGCCCCTGATGCCACCTTATTCCAAGCAGCAACCAAGGACTCAGCCGGTTCGTGGAGGAGGGAATCAGGAAAACCCCCAAGCACTATTTGGAACCCCTCCAGGTCCATTAAACGCCTGGGGCGGAACCACCTAATCGGTTCTGCCTCCCTGCGGTGGGGGAGTAGGACCGAGAAATCTAACCTCAACAGGAAGTGACCCGACCATGACAAGGGAGAAGTAACTATACCCCTTAAATCGAAATCACGTCTCCACTGCCCCGAGAGGAATACCAAGTCGAGGTGTGTCCTCCCCTATGGGTCGGACCCTGAATTATCTGGGTCAGATCCATGATTGTCATGGAAGCCATGAACTCCTGAGGCGCACCGGAGGATTCATCGAGTGACGGAAGATTGAAATCCCCCAGCACCATAAGCCTGGGGAATTCCACCACCAACCCGCTACCCCCTCCAGCAGCTCGGGCAGGGCTGTTGTCACATAGCTGGGAGGCAGGTATGTCAGCAACAAGCCCAACTGAACCCTTGAATCCAACCTCAAGAGAAGGGACTCACACCCAACAACCTCTGGGGCAGGGATCCTGTGAGGTCTCAAGGATTCTCGGACAAGAATCGCCACTCCCCCACCCCTTCCCTGGAATCGCGATTGGTGCATTATCTGAAACCCGTTTGGGCACATCTCTGAGAGAGGAACACCTCCCTCTTGGCCCAGCCAGGTCTCAGTGATACATGCCAGGTCGGCCTCCTCATCCAGTATCAGGTCCCGGATGAGGGGAGCTTTATTAATAACTGACCTGGCATTAAGAAGCAGCAACCTGAACACTCCCCTCTCCAGGTATTGGAGAAGAGTCCAAGGGGCCGGAACAAGTAATCGTTTTGATGCGAGTCCTTGTTCCCCGAAAAAGGCCCACCCCTTGGCTCCCACCATATCTACCTCTCCCTACGATAACCGGGATGTTCCGGCCTACCTCCATCCCCGAAAACTCCCCACCCACCCAGCAGGTCTCCCTCCCACCATCCCTCCCTCCCGGCAGTCCACATCTCAGATTCATATCGAGCCGGGAAGTACATCCGCCCCCTCCCCACTTCTGTTTACACATTCAGCAGAGGGGGCACCAGTTCTCAATCCCAGCTCCATCACTCACACCCGTACAAACCCTAATACAATAAAACTAAAAAATAAAAACAGTCAATCATACATCATCATAAAAGTTAAGTCTCCTGCAGATATACTCATTCCAAGAATGGCGGAAGATATTATGGACTTACAGTCCCAAAATTTGAGGACAGCTGGCCAACTGTAAACAAGACCGGGCCCGCGGCTGTGTATTAAAACCAAATAAAACCAAGGTCCAATGTCCAAAGCAAGGTCTATAAATAATCATAAATAAATAGCACCATCCATTCAAGCCTCGGTCTCAATCTCAAAGTTAAATAGTGGTTTAGTTCTTGTCGTAGTCTCATCATACCCCTAGAACTGCTAGACAACCAAGTTAGGTTGCCAGATGGAACAAGACAGGTTACCAGATGGAAACAAAAACCTCCGACCGTCTGAAAGCCAGAGCAATCACAGAGACCCGTCACACATCCCATCGGGTTCCTCCTTTTATCCAAAAATTGTAAAAAGGGTGGAGATGAGTGTTGAGAAATTCTGGGAATTGAAGTCCACAAGTCATCAAAGGGTCCTAATTCCCTCATGCCGGCCAAGGAATTCTGGGAGTTGAAGTCCGCCAGTTGTCTTCCTCAGTAGAATGAGCCCCCTCTGATATGTAGATTTCCAGCTTGTGCTTGAAAGGTAGACATCGCTGAAATTTGATCCTCAAACAGAGTCTGATGAGCGTGGCCAGCGAGCAGTGGGGCACGGTGGGCGTGAAGCGGATGGTGATCAGGCTCTCGCCCAGTTGAGAGCCTTTGCTGATGATTTGGTTGTGACATTATCTCAGCTGACAGATTCGGTTAGGGCTTTGGTTGAAATTTTAATTCAGTATGGGAAGGTTTCTGGTTTTAAGGTAAATAATAATAAGACTAAAATATTAGTGAAAAATATGTGTATGAAGGAAAAGGATATTATGGTCAAATTAATAGGTTTTGAAATAGTGAGAAAGGTTAAATATTTAGGAGTATATATAACAGCTTCTAATGTTAAATTGTATAAAAATAATTATGAGACATTATGGGCAAAAGTGCAAAAGGACTTAAATAATTGGAAAAAAATTACAATTATCTTTGTTGGGGAGAATATCGGCAGTTAAAATGAATATACTTCCAAAGTTTCTTTTTTTATTTCAGATGATACCTATTTTGAAAAAAGATGCTAATCTGGAGGAATAGCAGAAGGGGATTAACAAATTCATTTGGGCAGGGAAAAAGCCGAGAGTTAAATTTAAAATTATGCAGGATACACGAGAAAGAGTATTAAAGGCGCCTAATTTAAAATTGGACTATGATGTGGTGGCTTTAACGCTGATTAGTGATTGGCTCAACTTAACAAATAAAAATATTCTTTCTCTTGAGAGATGGGATTTATTATATGGATGGCACGGGTATTTAATTTATGATAAAAAAAGTTGATCAGGTTTTTAAAACCCATATTTTGAGAAGTGCCTTGTTGCGTGTCTGGAAGAAATATTATTATAGGTTAAATTATAAAATTCCAATTTGGGGGATTCCTGGACACGTGATAGAGAGAGTATCTAGGGGAGTAAATTTGGATAAGATTTCTTACAAGGAATTACTTAGTTTGGTTGGGCAGCATTGGCAATTAAAGCCCTTAACTGAATTGAAGCAAGAAAATATTGTATATTCTTGGTTTTATTATAATCAATTGTTAGTGAGGTGGAGTATAGATCAAAAGGTTGGTATTACTTTAGAGGATGTGAATTTGGTAAAACAGATTAAAGATCAAAGTCGAGCTCATATAAAAAGAATTTATAGTGCCTTAATAGAATTGGACTCTGAAACGGAGTTAGTTAAAGATTGTATGGTCAAATGGGCTCAAAATATTCAAGATCCGATTTTATTGGATACATGGGAGACAATTTGGGTTAGAAATGTAAAATTTACTCAAGTGCAAAATTTAAGAGAAAATTTTTATAAAATGTTTTATAGATGGCATTTGGATCCCCAAAAGTTGTCTCGCATGTATCCGAATTTACAGCCCAAATGTTGGAGATGTGGAAATTTAGATGCAACTTATTTTCATATCTGGTGGACCTGTAGGGATATTAAAGCCTTTTGGATTAAGATTTGGTGGAATATTCAAAAGATTTTTAAGAGAAAGATAAAGTTTACTCCGCAATTATTTTTGTTGGGTATTATGTAGATTTTGATGTTAAAGAAATTAATTTGATGCTGAATCTTATAATAGCTGCAAGATTATTGGTGGGGCAATATTGGAAGAAAAACTTACTGCCTACTTTGGAAGAATGGATACTTAAGGTGTCTAATTTAGCAGAAATGGCGAAAATCTCCGCCTATTTGAAGGACTATTCACAAGAAAGATACATTATGGTTTGGAGAAAATGGATTGATTATATTCAAAAGAAATATGAAACTGAAAAGTATTACCTTGCTTTTGAGTAGATTTTAGATAATTATTAATAGTTTTAATTATATTATTATTATTGTTTTAATTTGTTAATATTTGTTTTGAGAAGGAGTTAAAGTGTGTTATGGTTTTGATTGATAGCATAGTTGGTTTATGTTAGTTAGATTATGTTTGTTTATTTGTTACCCTGTAATCAGCTCTGGGAAGTGGGGGAGGGGGAGAAGGGTTGAGGGGTGGGGGGGTTTATATTGTAATAAATTTGTAAAACTTTTAATAATAAAAAAAAGCTCACCAAACTTAGCTGTACGATATGCTTTCTGGAGAGATACTTGCACACATCTGCAGGCCTCTGTGAGATTCCCCAAAAACACGAGGACAAGGAAACTGGCTAGGAAAAATCCATGTGCTTTTGTAGAATCCATTTCTTGCTCTTTATGAAGCCACTCGCTTAGGACAGAGGTGATGTTTCCTTTCTGCAATAGTTTTTCTGAAGAGGGTTGAGTGAGCGAGCACCAACTGTGGAGTAAAGGCAAATTATGACTCTTTGTTCAAAATGGTCCTAGTGTTGACTACTCTGCTTCCAGCAAAGTGATCAGTGGGATGTTTTGTGGGTTGGGAAGACAAGGCAGGCTCCAAACTCAGTACAGGAAGATTCAAATATTGAAATATAAGGGAGAGCCATGGGTGTTTCATCCTGTATGACAAATTCAGATTTAAAACGTTGTTCTTGTGTGAATCACTCTTCCCAGGAACAAAGACTTAGCAGGGCCAGGATACCAAGTCTGGATTATAGATAAAAGAAGTGTAACAAGATAGGCTGAAAGATGCATCAACACTTAACAAAGGCAGAAGGAGAATGGGGCAGAGGCATGAAGGAAGACATTAGAATAAGAATTATTGTCTGGTGTTTTATTTTTATAAGCTTCAAATCAATCATGCCATTTTCAATTCCATGCATTTTCTTGATAACCTTTTCCAGAAATATTTTGCTATTGACTTCTTCCTGCGGCTGAAAGTGAGGGAATGACTTATGGTCACCAACTAGTTTTTATACTTCATTAGAACTCTAAGTTCCTAACCTACCTGCCTTGCCCATTACACCAAACTGGCACCTCTAGAGAGTTTGCTACACAATAAATTGGCAGTTTTTTCCTCACCTTATTCTCTGTCATTCCTGGCTCCTTCTCCAGAGGCAAACTTTGTTTCCCAGTGTACTCTGCTGATATTTAAAGCTCCCCCTCACTCCTTCCCCACAACTTTCTCTTGCCTTGATGTTCATAGTTGTCATTAAAACTATCATACTTCATTTCTCAAAGAACTGGCAGCATAATATGTCCCCATTTGATTTGCTGAGTAGATTAGATTTCTGGAAGACAGGTTTGGACACAGCATAACTTACGTTAATGTTATGTTAATGCTGACCATAAAAATTAATGTATTCCTTATCTACTTGTTTAATTTTGTTAAATGTGCACTCTAGCTCTAGAATTTCTTCTTGAGACAGAGAGAACAAGATATAAAGTGCAGGAATATAGAAATGGTATTTTCAATTTCCAAAGGCTCTGTCCCCATTGATCATAGCGCAATCATATCCTAACAATCTGGTCTTCTGGTTTCTCAACACTGCTCTCCTCTCATCCCCTGCTATGAGGTAGCCTTAAGTTACTATTAGATAGATTTGACAGTACTGTAGTATCTTCCTCCCTAAATTGACAGAACTCTTAATTTTTCGTCCTACCGTTTGTCGCTATTTTAACTATTCCAATCCATTTCCTCCAACTCCATCTGGCCACTTCTTTTGAGCCTCCCACCTCATTCCCCCAGTGTCATGGCCTCTGTAATCCTGAGGTGCCATGTCTTGTCATATTTATTTTGGAAAAGCTGTACAGAAGCTGGTTTCTTGGTCATTGGTGGCCATGACACCCTATGTATTATGTCTTTAGAATTTCAGGCTTCCTGAACCTTTCTGTCTTTTATCATTCACTTCTACACAGCTGCAGATCCCTAGCAACCATTTGTGTTTCTGGCACCAGCTCTTCTCTTCATTAATGGACTTCTGTCTAATGCAGTGGGGGGTGGGAGAAAACAACTGCCCAAGACTTTTGCAAACTTCAGGATATAGGGATCCTGGCTGCCAAACCTACTTGTTTATTGATAGCTAAGCAGTTATGCTTTAATTCCAAATCATACAAGAAGTTGAAGTTTTGAAATAACCAGATTTGAAAATAACAGGGAAGATGTTTTGCTCAAACTCTTGAGATCAAAATCAGTTGATTTCAAATGTTTAAATGCTTTGAGAAATTCTGTGTTGAATATTATCTACAATGTTTGCTTGGTAATACAAGCAGCCAAAACATCAGAATTAAACACTATGGCCCAGATGATCTAACAGCCTCCTGTAACTTTAGGAGCCTTAAGAAATGCAGTGCTTGAACCAGCAATTCATTTGTATACAGAAATTAAAAAGTTGAATGGAAAAATTAGTTATGTATCTGAATTGCGGAATGTGGAATTGGAATATCCAGTTTTGGAAAGTCAATGGGTCCAAGTGTTAAGAAATGCCAAATATACTCATGATTTAAACATGACCTTAACTCCACAGAAAGTATTATTTTGTTTATGGGACTTCCTGAAAGAAAGTTCAAAAAGAGATAATCATTTTTTCTTTTGTGCTGGTAAGAATTTCAAGGACCCTGAACTTGGAGAATGTGGTCTTTCCCACCTATGGCTATATTGTTTTGGTTTGAAATTATTATGCATGCTAGTACAACTTTGGAAAGAGTGGATTCTTTGACTATATTCTTAAAATGTGAAGCTTATCATCTCATGAAGTGCTCTGGTTTAATTGAGCCTGAGGTATGACAATATGATATTATACAAGATAGCATTATACAATATTATATAAAGCAGCTTACCATCTTGATTTTAAGGAAGGATCCAATAAATGAATCTGTTGTGTATTTTTGATAACATTCTGTGTTCCAAAAATGAGAATAGGAAAGAAAATTCAGATGTTTTTTATTTCTTTTCCTTTTTTTGTTACCATAGTAGCTCTTACACCAATTATAGAAACGGTTTATGAGAGCTGGCTTTATTTAGCAGTGTCTGAGCTTGGAAATATCACCATATGGCACCAGATATTTTGTTTTCATGGGGTAACACAGTGATTGCCACATTCACTAAACATATTATTTCATTTAGGTGCATGTACATGAAAGGCCTTGGTATTTGGAATAGGGGGCAATAGTCAGAAACACTAATTATTTTGAAGATACCAAAGCCTACAAACTACAGTAGAATTTTAGCAGCATCTCCCTAATGCAAATTTTTACTGTCCAGAAGCTCTTGAAATGAAGGACCGGTTAGCAAGATTTTGTTGTTGATACATTCTTAAATCTGTAATTTGATATAGGACTGAACACAGAGAAGAAGTCTCTAAACCAGACAGGTCTTAACCTTCTATGATATCATTGCTTGAGAATTCTCCGCTTTGCTTCTTATAAGGAGTGTCTACAAACCCCACATGGTAGTTACTTTTATCGTTATTGCTTTTTTTAATTATCATTATCATGTTTCTCTTTTACATTTATCTTCTAACTTTCAAAACAGACAAGAGTTCCTGAAACAGGTTGAGCCCCTTAAAAAAGTGCTCCTGGAGATGATGGAGCCCAAATCACCTCACAGTGGGCTCTTTACAAGACTGCAGCTGCTGCTTGGGAATTCCTTGGAGCCATAGGGCTAAGGACAGGATAAAGACCAGTCCACACAAAACTCCTTGGTGGGACTTCCCTCTGTCCGTTGGTGTAGAAAAAGACAATGCGATACCAGGTGCCCCCGACTGCACTAGGTTCCCGACTTTACGGAAGGGCTGAGCGCAGTAGCTACTGGCCTCAAGGACTGCATGGCCCTCAGCAGCCCCACTTTTTGCATTCACATCAGCCGCAGAGCCACAGAGTTAAAATGGTCAGTTGTGGGCCACACGGTGCAAAGCAGGTTCAGAGGCGCTGCGCTCTATCTTGGGCAAAGAGTGCTGAAGTGACTCAATAGAGGCCAGAATCTGAAAGAGAAGAAAGAGAGTTTCACTCAGAACTAGCACCTCACAAAATGCTATCTTAGTGGAGTTGAGTTCTGGAATCCTAACTCTAGTAGTGATACAGTAACAAGAACACCTAACGCTGCCAGAACGAATCTCAGTTTCCTTTCACCTTTTTTCAGAAAAGCAAAATTCCATCCTTTGAGCTTGCTATTCAACAGGTATAAAATATGCAGACTTGAAGGCCATAGAAACTCAGCAGAAGGCCTCTCTTTATGTGACAAGATGAAGAGAGAAAATGTGTAAATATGCACTTTATTGTTCCTATTTCTTTTCCCTCCCTCCACAGCTCCACGAAGTAGAATGATATACATTATGTGAAGATCTGCATGATTTATGTTTCTAACTTTTCTCTGAACTTGGAGTTTTGGCTTAGAAAGAAGTTATATGTTAAAAAGAACACAGAGATACTGCAATTGCGTTGGCCTGCCTCAGAATCAAAAATCCTGGGAGGAAAACATGAAAATGAAGCCAGGTATGGTAGCAGCTTATATAATTCTATATGGAGATGAGAAGGTCAAGAGAGGAAAATGAATTTTTCTCTTTCATAACACTATGACAGTAGTGTTAATCAGTAGCTTTAGGACACATGAAAAAAAAAGCATTTCTTCATATAAAACTCATAATTACCTTTAGAGAACTTGATGGACAAGAGTGCATGGAAAGCCGAATAGCACCAGCCTGAAGGCTCATCCTAATCCAGCCAGCATCTCTTGTCCACCAAAGCAGGAGATAAGAGTAATTAGTATTTCTGGCTTGCATTTCTCAGCAATTGAAAGTCAAATAAGAATATATTGAAGAATATAACTGTTACGATTAGTTGCTTTATCTTTCAAAGATTTGCCCATTGGCTTTCATGACAAAAAATATGGAACATCTTCAGAAGAGGAAGAGGCAAATCCATGTGCACGTGCTCGGCACCTCTGTTACTACTGTTGCTGGAGATACTTTCTGCCATGACATTTGGCTGATTAGTTTCTCAGAGATGTATGTTTGGCCATCAGCTAAAACATCATCCCAACTGATGGATCTTATATCCCGAGGGGCTTCAAACACTGGTATCCCCATCCCCATCCCTTATGGCCTCACCTGAGGGAAAAGGGGTCTTTCTTCACGACTGAATTTAAGGCAATCACTCATTAGCCTGCGCATGGCTTTGGGGCAATTGCTTGGCACCTTGCTAAGGTCAGGAGACAGATACCCCCGACCAACCATGAATATGATCTAGAAGAACAAGAGAGATGCAGTGTGATTTAAAAATTATGTAGGAAAACTACGCAGAGTTTCTGACATTGTTTCCAAGCCCCCCTCCCCTCAAATAGCTCCACTCCGAATCACGTGACCCGTAGAGAGGGAAGCTTGAATGGAGGAGTTGGCAGCATTCCACACCATGGCCCAAAGAGAAGCATTGGAGGAATTTTCCAAGTATGTTTCTCTCTTCAGTTTTGGGCTGGATAAGGCCCAATTTTGAACATGAACTTTCTAGTAAAAAGTGGGACTCTCTATCTGAATAAGATAGCGTCTCTCCTTGAAGAACACTTCAGAGGGAGAAGAGACTACAGGAGACCAGCAAAGATCTTGGCTGCTTTGAGAGTCACTTGAGCCCCTTCTGTTGACTGCACTGAATAGTCAGTGAGGACCATTTGGGCAAAAGAGTTAGGACACAGGATGTGGCTGAATCTCAGAATTCCCTTTCTTCCTTCCTTACCTGGTCCCGGTTGTTGATATGACTATACGGAAGAGTCCCGGAGAGCAGCTCATAGAGGACAACTCCATAGGAGTAGACGTCTGACTGGAAGCTGTAAGGATTGGGGTCCTGCATTCGAATCACTTCTGATGCCTGAGGGAATCCAGTGGGAAGGCATTAAGACTTGCAGATGGGGTAAGCCAGACCTTTCTATTTTCTAGAGAATAAACACCATCCGTTTTCTGCTACCCATATCTTCTTCTCTCCCCCAACCCTGGCCCTGTTTCAAAGCTTTACCTCCCAACATACACACCATCCAGAGGATGGAACCACTGGGTTGTTCCACTTGCTGTGAGCCACTCCAGCGTGTCTTCACTGTGGCAAGGCCAAAGTCACCAATCTTCACTGTCAAGCCTTCATGCAGGAAAATATCTGGCAGCAGCAGGTAAAGGAACTTCACAGGTATCTTGGCCTGAGTAGGTAATCACTTGTCCAACAAGAAGCACCAGTTATCTATTCCTGACCTCAATTCCCCAAGGTCTAACTTTTATCTCATGCAGCATCTTGGAAATATTTATAGTTTTGGAACTCCAACAATGTAGTGCAAACCCTCTTTTTCTGCTCTGACATGCTGCCTCTTAGGTAACTAATTCACTTAGGTTTCCTAAAAAAGGATTCCCACCCAAGACTGAACAGCTGAAAGAGAAGGATACTATTAGATTTGAGGTCCCGATGGATTATGTTCTTAGCATGAAGGTAACTGGGGAAAAGAGACGAGTTATGACTATTTTTTCTTTACATAATCATTCATAGGTGTGTTTCCCACTTTTCTGTCTGCCTGCATGTATATATATTGGGCATACATTATATGGAGTAAGTGATTTTTTTTTTGATTCAGGCATCTCACCATTCATCACAGGACTATTTCTGTTGCACCAGGTCCATTTCTCAGAGCTCAGACCCCATGAACATATGTGTGGTTCTCAGGTTATGACCTCTCATTCAGAAACCATTTAAACTTGTGGCAGTGCTGGACAAAGAGTACTTGTGTAGGCTCTTCAGCATTCCAGCCACTGCAATGTCCCAATAGTCATGTGACTGCACCTGGGTGCTTGGTGCCTGGCTCATGATGTTGTTTAGCAAGCCACAGTCACGCAATCACAATTTCTGACATTCCCTGCTGGCTTCTCCCAAGCAAAATCAATGGGGATGCTGACAGAAAGTCAGAGGTCACAATCACATGAGCACCTGGCATGATGACAACAGGACTGCTGCAATTGCCATTGTTAAGTGATGTGGTCATGTGACATCACATTTTATAATACATTTGTTAGGAATAGCAATTCTGATCCTAACTGTTGTTGGATCTGTGATATTTATTTCAAACCCAGTGGAGTCTTAGGACCTCTGCCTACAGTTGGCTGGATGTTGTGGAGTTCAACCTAATCCTACAGCTCAAGTGCTGATTCTCTATGGTGTGCCTGTAACACCAGGAGTATTGTAGTCCAGCCTTCCCCAACCTAGTTATTCTGGGAATTGCAGCCCCAACACAACTGGCAGATGCTTGGCTGAGCAAAAGTGTTGCAGACAGTGTGGGCTGAAACTAATGTTGGTTCTGGAAGTCAAATGATTTCAAAAAGCCAATCCTAAACCTGGTCTGCAAGAGTTCTTAACTGGGTTGATGCACTGGGGTTTTTGGTAGCACATTTAATTAGTTCTGCTCTTTTAATGATTGGTAATTGGTGGATTTTGTATTGGTTGGTTATGCTTTTATACTGTTATCACAAGAGTTGTGATTATTTAAAGTGTTGTTTCTTGAAAGATGTCCTACAAATAAATTTATCATTTATTATTACTAAAAATCCTATGGATTATTAGGTTTCCACCTCAATTAGCCGAGAGGCTCTGAATAGACCATAGCCAGGAACATTGTTCACAGTCTGCTTTCTTCCTTTGCAACTGCTCTTCAAAACATGCTGCCTTAAGACTTGGTGGCTCTACACTCACTCCATGCCCTGTGCTGTCTGTCGGGCCACATCAATCCGTTGCACCATCTCTAGGGGTGTTTCTTGTACATGCAAATGCTGATAAAGGCTGTTGCCTTCACACCACTGGGTGATGATGGCGAAGCTGGGTCGAGTCATGAACCCCATAAAGAGCAGTATGTTCACATGGCGTGTCTTCCTGAAAAGTAGGAATGAAACAGGTGTCAAAGACTTCCTAGGCTTAAATAGATTAAATAGATTATGTTTAATATGTTTGCATAATCCTGTATTTTGCTCTGGGAAGTTGGGGGGGAGGGGGGGTAGATGGGTTAAAGTTTAAGTAGTTCAGATAAAGTAGAAATAGTCTTATTGTATATAATATTAATGTTTTAATTTTGAGAGAGGAACTGCTCGGCATTTCCCCTGGACCGCATCAAGAGGGAGGAGAAGAAGGTGAGAAGTATGTAGGAAGGTTGAGGTGAAGGAGGAGAAGGGATGACTGAAGAAAAAGAGGGAAAGAAGTAAGTTGGTTTGAGGTAGGATGCGGTTTGGGGGGAAATGGGCGGGCAAGACCGAATGTGGCATGTATCAATTTATTTTATTTTTTATCTGAAGTATTTGCAAGATTGTTATGTATTGTAAAGTTGAAAATAAAAAAAATTACCAAAAAAAAAAGACTTCCTAGGCAAAGTCTCCAGGGTCAGCCTTTAGTTCATCCTTCCCCAATATGGCTGCCAGAACATACTTGGCCTACCTAAGCACTTGCATCTCATTTTTGAAGGCTTGCACTTGCTCATTGGTGGGGTTGGTGACCTTGAGGATCTTGATTGCCACGTCCCCATGCCAGCGGCCTTTGAAAACAGTGCCAAAGGATCCAGCCCCAATGCGTTTCTGCAAGGTGACCTCATTCGGGGAAATCTCCCAGTAGTAGCTTGAGTCCCGATAGCCCAAGGACTTCTATGAGAAGCAAGGTGGCACCAAGGAAGAGGAGGAGCCATAGAGAAAGACAAAATGTTTTCAGTCAAGCGTCAGCCATTACCCCAATGAAACACTGTTCCATGTATTACTCCTGTTAAAACACCCTTGCTATGAACACGGTAGCACCTCTTTGTCCACCCAAACAGCCCAACCATTACTGGTACTGTACTTACCGGTACAGATATTATCACTTCTTGTGGCTACCATTTTGAAATGTCCAGTCAAGAACCACTTGCCAAATTACCTACTGTCCCACCTCAATACTCACAGGTTTCTTTTTGTCTTCAGAAGGCATCTTGCGCTCTCTTGGAGACTCGCCTGGGGATTTGGGGTGTGGAGAACGTCGACCAGGAGAAACAGCAACTGAGGGGGTTGGTGGGGTGTTAGGAAGTATCTCAGGCCCACTCATTGCTGTGGCAAGAGGAAAAGAGGGATAACCCCTTCACACAACCTTTATTATTAAGGAACTTACAACTATTAACAAAAGTTAACTAAAAATCAATGAGTATCTAAAAGAATTCACAGAAAGCATAGATTGGAAAATCAAAAATTTGTCCTTCTCATAACAGAGTTTAGGATCATCTTAGGAACTGGACTGATATCAGTCTCTGCACTAATGAAATGGCATGTTTTTTTTACACAATGCACAACTAATTTATGGAATTCATTTCACATATAGGAAGACACAAATTGTCAGCCAGGATTTGTCCAGTATCAACACATTTGTAATATCAGGTACAGGTTGAAAACAGACTTGGTAAAATAAAATACAACCACAAACATCAGTGAGACTAACGTAAGATAAAATAAAATACAACCACAAACATCAGTGAGACTAATGTAAGATATCTCTAAGTCCAATTAATAGATTGTCTCACCTTCCCATGAATTTGTCTGTAACTTAGAAAAGCGGGCAAATATTAATGTTGCAAGATTAGACTGCATATTACAATATACTTTTGCATCTTCCTATAACTGGAAGCTTGATTTTTAAACTAGCGTTTGAAAAGAATCACAAGAGTCTTTGCAGACTGCAGAGGAGTGGAAGATAGGCTGTTCAGATACTACTGGACTCCACGTTTTAATAGTTTCTACTAGCACAGCTAATGGCCAAGTGATGACAGCTGCAGTCCCAACATGTAGAGAACTACATGCTTATCATTGGTGGTGATAAATCATCTGGATCCCTAGCAGTCTTTCTCATTACAAGCAACCTGGTCCTGTTAATATTTAGAATCTGCAGCTCTGGTGCAGCTGCTGTTGCATGACATTGACTTGTCAATGCAAGCAAAAATCATTCTCAGAGATTATTATCCCCGCCCTCTGACACTTGGTCCCTACACTACAGACCACCCCATACAGAACAGTCATACACCCACAAGGCACCCCATTCAATTATTACTTTGTTGAAAAACTCACCATCTGTGTTGTGGTTCCTGGCTATGACCTGGAAAAGGAAAAGGAAGACTCTGAACTCAGTAGCTGTCTAAATAGAACTGGATTCTCAACATAGTAAGGTTGCTTGCTTGCCTGCTTGCACATCACTTTTTCTTCAAAGCATTAGGCCTACTACATACCATGACATCAAACAGATAGGACTATACAATGCAGTTGCAGAAGCCTCCTCTGGGAATATTTCTTTATTCAATCCTATCCCCAAAGCACGCCTGAGTGGGTGAAGGATCTTCTCACATAAAAAGTAGAATGTTATGGATTCACCAAATGAATTTGCAATCCTGATTTCACAACATCTAATTTTCTAGGTACAGAAAATATGTGATGAAACATTTCACCAAAATAGAATCTACCTATAGGCTGAAAGATAACAGCTCATGACCCTTTTTAAAAAACTGAATTTAAGCATCTTATTTTAAAAAAAGACGAATGCAAAAGTAAACTTGATCAGAATAACTATGTTTTAGATCTACCTTTCAGAGGTTGATGGATCAATAAAAAGGACCTCAAACTATATGTCAGAATAAGAAACCTAGTTTATAGGCCTACTATCTTTATGAGACCTATGATCTCTTAACTGTCTAGATACATTTTAAGATATTTAAAAAGGAACCAAATATTCTGAATAGATTAATTTATAATTATGCCACAAAACTCATATGTTTTCATATCTAGACTAATTTTAACCAATAGATGTTAGCTCGCTAAGACCAGTCTCTGGATTTCACATTTGCTGCAAAGCCATACGGGTACTAATATCTAGATGACACGTAGCTGGTAAAAATAACCTGAGAAAGAGAGAAACATTTTAAAGCGGAGCTCATGCTCCAGGTTCAGATGGTCTCACCTCAAGGATGCTGCTGTCCACAGGGCTGGTGGTGCTGATCATATGGACATTAGGGGTAGAAGTTGAGCGATGTCGTTGTAGACGCCCATCACTATGAAGGCTGGGAAAATTGAAGGCATCTTGATTGAGGGGTGACTGTTTGTCTGAGCTGCAAAGGAAAAGGAGGATAAGAGTTTACACTTTCCAAATGAAAATTCTTAAATATTAAGATTAGTTATTCTTAAATGTGTCATGTGAGTTCTCCTCAAGTTTTATTTTTCTTTCAGTAGGGTATACATTTCTGTCCTCCATAAATGAAATCAAGGAATTAGTCTATAAATAAATGCCACCAATGTTTTCTTGAAATTCTCAAGCATGTGTTTTGACAGGGTCACAATTTGCCTGGATGGTCTATATTTTTTCCTCTCTACAAAGATGATGAGCTGGTGAAGATGTATTTTATGTCCAGGTTCACCTATCATGTTAAACTAATAAGCAGAGTTTCAGATAAATAACATATGGGTTCACACAATATGCTAAGCTAACATCAAATAAATCACATTATATTTTAGCATAATGCATGAACGCTTAATGCAACAAAACAATTCGGTGATGTATTAACATGTGCCTCCCTCTTGCAATTACCTACAGCAGCCTAGAAGTTTTTATCTGAATACTTTCCAGATGTGTTGACTCCAAGGATTGCTAATGACTGTGCTGCTTTTATAACACATGTTGACATTACTAGTGGAGTGCAAATTAGGCACTGTTCCCTCTGGCTTCATACAACTCCCTGGTGGAGATTTCAAGATCACCTGCCCCAATGCAGTTGTCTAACGAACAAGTAGCTTACCTGACTGCTTGAGGGGTCATGGGTTTGTAGATAGGCTGGAAGAGGATTGTGGGGATATTATCTTGACACAATTCATGGCTGTAAACACTACAGGGGAGAAAAAAAAATGTCTTCAATATCAAACTAATGAAACCAGTTTTTATGAGCTGATCTTCACAGCAGGTGAAAGGGGAGGCCCCCAAGGGAGGGATACTCACGGTTTGTGGGTTGTAGCCAGGTCCACACATACTGTAGGCACTTTGCTACTGCAGTGTTCATGAAACTTGTAGCCACATGTTTGACATCGAAAGCCATGGAACATGAACTTAAGGCAGAAATCACAAAAGGCCAAATTGAAGTAGGTCTTGCGAACCTGTACAAAGGAATGGATTAGGAATATGAGAGATGAAATGGAGGAAGGGTTGGTATGTGCCTGACGGTGTGTGTAGTAGGCTGTGAGATTATATGACAAGATTTGGAGAAATTATCCAAAGTCCTATTAATTCAGAAACAAATTCAATTCAGACTATCAAAGTCTTTTTAATGCTCTTGGCTCTCGTAATAGAATCCAGTGATTTTGCAGAAAAGCAGAGGACCCCTTGAGTTGCTGCAGCTGATCTTGGGGGCAGAGAAAGTTAAAGCACTTTTATAAGATGGGAAACCTCTAGCCATGTTGCTGGCCTCCCATTCCCATCACTCCCAGCCAGCCAATAAGACTCCCAATCATCAATGAGGAAGGCTTTGGTCCAAGAATATCTTCAGGGCTGCAGATCCCTCATTTCTTTCTACACATTATTCTGGGAAAGAGCAACGGCACTCAAGTATAGTAATGTGATGTTGTGGAGTTTTACAGGACTCACAAAATTGTGCATAGTAAGAGGTACATTCTCCAGAACCTCTACAGAAAGCGCAGCCCCCTCCAAATTGACCAAGTCTGTCTCCCAGTCTGTGATGGTTTTTCGCCTGCATAGAAGAAGAAACAACAAGAAGACACTAAGCATCATCTAACTTTGTGACCCCCCCCCAAGCCTACCAATCTAACATTCCTTCCAATTCAGCTTTGAAATCAGAGTCCATAATTGCTCCTCAAGAGCAAAGCAATCCATCTGAGAGAGAACCATTTAAAATATGTTCACATATAAATATGTTCCATGTAGGTCACTAGGACACAAGGTACAGATTAGGAGAACCAAAATATTAAATTGCCTGAAGTATTACCTAAACATAATAAAACTATTAATGGGTAAACAACCTTCAGCAGACAGTGAGGAAAACAAGATCTTTTTTTCACATATTATAAGCCCTTTATTCTATATTTGTGTCCCCTAATTATTCTCCACAGTAACTGTTTATTCCCCAAATTGTGATTGGGAAAATGATGGGAAAAGCTTTGACCTCACGATGGAATGTTGACAAATATTACAATGGCTCAGGAAACAAAACGTGCCAAATGTCGGCACACAAATTCTGTGAAAGAAAGGGGAATTGTCAATTACTGTAGATGGAATTAAAATCTCACATATGCCCAGAGAGCAAGTGTGCCTTTAGTTGAAGGAGAAGTTTTTCTAAAAGAAAGAAAGTGGAATGTGAGGAAAGACTGTGTGGAATAGGGACAGGGCAGACAGGCTAATTGGAAAGGTTGCAAAGCAACCCTTCTTCACCTTAAAAATAGGGATCAAATTCCAGATTTAATCTGAGCCTCAGAACTTACCATACTTCAGTGACTAGACTGTTTTCTTGCTTTCTCTTTACAACTAAAAACCAGAGCTTTGTGGCCTCATTAGTGAAAGCTGGAGATGGAGTTGCTATTAGTATGCAGACATTTGGTCCCGCTTCACAATTCCTTGTGAAAACATGTAAACTTTGGAGTGAAACTTTGTTTGGAGTTTGGAGTTGGTTGGAATTTGTTTCTAGATATTTATTTATGCTACTTATGAGGAATGCTTGCAAAAACCACAGAGAATGAAACAAACTGAAGATGATCTGCCCATTTTTAAGAGTGGCAGGAGACAGTTTTTGGTCTATACACAACTAGCTCCGCTCATGCTTCCCTCAATTCCTTCTCATATCAACCTCCTCATTGGGGTCACTTACCCATCACCCCTTTTCCTGTAAACCACACAGCAGTCCTGGTTAAGTCCACGCACTTTTAGGGCCTTGTCTAAGGAGTCATATACAGTCAAACCTGGCCGGACAGTGACCTAGAAGGAAACAGCAGAGTAATCATGCGATCAAGGCAGTGTGAGGGTCATGTTGCCAAATTGATCCTTCGATCCCTATTTCCCACTGAGGTTCTAACTGCTTTTAAACTATCTCCTCTTCCCTGATCCCTGCAGTATAGATCTCAGCCTACTGGTCATCTGAATAAGAGTAGGGACCACAATCCTAAATAATGCTGCTAAAATGAAATTCATTGTGATTCACTGAAGCAGGAGAGAATCCTGGCACATAATGACTAAGACATTGATTAGGGCAACAGTTGTAAACGATCCTACAGGAAGTGGTTTATCTTTCTGTCAGGATTCAGATCTGAATAAGATGGAAACTCCTGTACATTGATTGCTATGATACCGTAGATAACCTCAGTAAAGACTCATACAGAGAAACCGTGGCCTTCCAGATCTTATCAGACCTCTTGGCAGTATTCACGGCCACTAATCAGGGTGTATTCTTGGACTGACTTTTTGGTATGATTTGGGAGTGGAAGACATAGTTTTATAGCGGTTCCATACGATCCTGAGCAGCCAGTTCCACAGGGTAATTAAGAGGGAGGAGTCACTCCCCAAAGCCCAGCTATCTGTCCCATATTATTTAACATCTCTATCAGAAGTCACCCATCATTTTGGGAGGTTGGGCTAAGATCTAGTGATTGGACCAGAGTCACCCAGCTCATGCCTAAGGGAGGACTAGAGCTTATGGCCTTTCAGTTTATAGCTGTACACCTTAGCTACTATGGATTCTGATGATAACAGTTAAATGAGGAAATTGGTAGGGTGGGGGAGGGGTTAGTGTCACAAAGCTGAATGGTGCTCTTATCACGTTTTTTTTTCTGTGCAGGCAAAAAACCACAGAGTTATACATCTCAAACTTTCATTAAGTCACAGATGTAATGGAGATCCTTATCTGATGTTTGGAAAGGGTGTGCATGAGCCTAAACAAGCAGAAATTGAATCCTAACAGGATGGAGGAACTGTTTGAACATACCTACTCTGGCTTGATCATGGCTATTATGTTGAGCTTAGTTGCATTTACCTTGAAGGATGCCTATGACATGGGTGTCCTCCAGCACTGTCAGATTCTGCCTGATCAGCAGGTGGAGGTTGTGGTCAGAAGAGCTTCTGCTCAATTCAGATGACTAACCAGCTGTGGACAATGGTCCACGGAAGTTTATGCCACTAATATTAATGAAAGACACTCATGTTGTTTTCTTTTTAAAGAAAAGCACTTTAGGGTACCTAAAAACAGATATGGGTTGTCAAGGGGGTTCCGTGCTAAAGCTCAGAGTTTGTATATTTTCAGTGTGTACCTTTTCTCTCAGTAGATCAATATAATTCTCAGTGGCTATAGAAGGAACGTTTAAAAGGTATGGTAATACCAGCATAAAGTCAGCCTAATCCAGTTTTCTACAGCTGTCTTGTGGTATTATCTATGAGAACTGGAACATCTTCCTGGCAGTGAATGTAGACATTAGATGGATCCTCTATCCAGCCAGGGCAACCAATGACTATACCTACTCAAGTACTTCCTGTTTGCCCTAGGACTTTATCTAAGCAATTCCTTGATCAATCATTGCTTCATCAATGACCCTGAAATTTGTCACAAAAAGGAAAAGCTGCATTGAGTCCAAGTTCATAAAATCGTCTTTAAAATCTCCTCAGACAGCCCCCTTGCCTCATTCCCAATGTTGATATTCAAGGCTGGCTAAAGATTTGACGTATAGCTATGTCTCACCTCCGTATTTGGATTGCGCTATTTCCTGGCTGAAATAGGATAACATCAGGACTTTTTGTAAGAGGCACAATTTAACTGAATATATACAGATTTACAAACACAACCAGGACTGGAATTTCTGTAACTAAGGGATATGGCTATTAAGTGTGTCATCACTTGACTGCATCTGGTTTTGCAAACTTTTTTGCTGTGGTCATTAAGGGAATCACATGGTTATTAAACCAATCCAGCTTTCCCTAGGTTGACTTTGCTTGTCAGAAGATGGCTGGCAAGGTTGTAAATGGCAAAGACATGACCCTGGGATGTTGCAAACATTGTAAATACATGCCTGTTGCCATGCACCTGAATAACAATCACATAACTGTGGGGGACACGGTGGTGCAGAGGACCCATCATAAGTCACTTTTTTTTTCAGGCAGGTTGCAGGTGAACAGCAGGTGACTAAAAATGGTCTGAATTTACTCTTCACTGGGGAGGACTTGTGATCCCAAAAGAACATGAATGATGGTGTAGTTGTTTTATCAATGATGGCTTGTGGCATTGTGATATTAAGTATTTAAACACAATTATTTTTAAAGAGAATAGCTAACAGATCTATAGAACTCATGTTTGATCAAATTTTAAAATGAAACTTCAAAGGCAAAATCCACAGCTTGATATTTTAGCAAATTTTATTCTCTTAAAGTACTAGTTTTGTTCCAGGTTTAGTTGTGGTGGGATTGTGAACTCTTCTAGCTCCCTGCTTTCACTGAATAGTTGGGCTCAGCCTCAGTTCCCTTTCAATGCAGATAAAAATGTAGTTCTCATCCTGTTGAGTCTTTGGCTGAGCATTTATTAGAATTACTTAAGAGCTTATTTTGCTAAATTTTAAACTGTTTGCAAATTACCAAAATAAATTGCCGTTGTTTTAGAACTATCATAAAATTAAAGCTGATTATTTAAAAAAAAATAGAACAAAGCAACTGATTCATTATGAAAGAAACCAACAAGATTTACTTTCAATTCTAACTCACAAACAATAGAATGTACATATGTTTGTTACCACATATATCCTCCTTTGCCTCTTTCACTCTTCCTCTTTGAGATTTTCCTTCTCCTTCCTTTCTGTCTGATATTCTCTCATTCTCTACCTCCATATTTTTCCCCTTTCCTTAAAAAAGGTAAACAAACATAAAAAGAGTGGGGATTTTACTGGGCTAAAGCACAGCCTACTTTTGATCGGAGGGAGGGGGCCCCAACTCATCATTTTCATGCAGATATAGAGAACCTGAGACTCCAGTTGTTATTGGACTCCATCATTCCTAGCCAGCCAGGCCAGAGATCATGTTTTGTAGTCCAAAACATCTGGAAAGTGAGAAGTTCTGTTTCCCTGTCTTATAGAATATCAAGCATTTCATCAACAGGCAGCAGCAATGCTCTTCAGTACGTTCTGAATGGCCAAACTTACCACTGTTCGCTGTTGGTTGGGAAGATCCACCTTAATAGTGCTCCGATTCTCAGCCATGGCCCTCCCTCCTAATCTTCTCCTGCAAGAAGCAATCACCGTGGACAGGCTCCCCGAGAAAGGCAGGATGTCCTCACTGCTACCCCCATTTGAAGGGTCTTGGTCTGGAGAAGGTGAAGAGAAGCCATTGGAGAGAGAGCCGGAGGAGTGTGGGTTGCGCCTCATGTGGGCGATTCTGAGGAAGAAAAAAAAAAAGACAACAGACTCAAATGGATACTGGAGACGTGCTTTCATCTGTGTGCATGACCTACAATACTACAGAACATGTCCAGTCACTGACTGGCAATAATAATAATAATAATAATAATAATAATAATAATAATAATAATAATAATAATAATAGTAAAGTTGGAAGGGACCTTGGAGGTCATCTAGTCCAACCCCCTGCTCGGGCAGGAAACCCTACACCATTTCGGACAAATGGCTGTCCAGTCTCTTCTTAAAAACTTCCAGTGTTGGAGCATTTACTGCTTCTGGAGGCAAGCTGTTCCACTGATTAATTGTTCTAGCTGTCAGGAAGTTTCTCCTTAGTTCTAGGTTGCTTCTCTCCTTGATTAGTTTCCACCCGTTGCTTCTTGTCCTGCCTTCAGGTGCTTTGGAAAATAGCTTGATTCCCTCTTCTTTATGGCAGCCCCTGAGATATTGGAATACTGCTATCATGTCCCCCTTGTCCTTCTCTTCGTTAAACTAGACATACCCAATTCTAGCAACCGTTCCTTATATGTTTTAGCCTCCAGTCCCCTAATCATCTTTGTTGCTCTTCTCTGTACTCTTTCTAGAGTCTCAACATCTTTTTTACATCGTGGTGACCAAAACTGGATGCAGTATTCCAAGTGTGGCCTTACCAAGGCATTGAAGAGTGGTATTAATACTTCACGTGATCTTGATTCTATCCCTCTGTTAATGCAGCCTAGCACAGTGTTGGCCTTTTTGGCAGCTGCAGCACACTGCTGGCTCATATTTAAGTGATTGTCTACTAGGACTCCGAGGTCCCTCTCACAGTTACTACTATTGAGCATGGTGCCACCTATGCTGTACTTGTGCATTTGGTTTTTCTTGCCTAAATGTAGAACCTTGCTTTTTTCACCATTGAATTTCATTTTGTTAGTTAGTGCCCATTTGTTTGTGCCTTCTTGATTGAAAGAGCCAAACTAAATGAAACTTGTTTAATCTCAATCCCCACTTCATACACACACACGCACACAGACATGAACACATGGAGTAAAACCCACAAATAAACTGTCCAACAGGAAATTTGAAGTATTAGTACACATTCCTCCCATTCTTGTGGGGAGATCCTAATGACCCGAGAAGAGAGGAGGGAGTACATATATTGTGCTCTAACTCAACCTCTTCACCAGTGGGGTCCCTGCCTTGTTACTTCTGGTCAGCTAAGAGACAAATCAGGAAGCATTTCAACCTTTTTTGGGATACTGGGGTGCTTGTTTGTCCCATGCCAAGTTCAATGGGAATTACCATTGTGTAGTCAGATGTAGATGAATTATAATTTCCAACAGACTAAAATGTAACTTGGTCTTTCCAGATGAAGTTAGGGATTGACTTTTTCTGAAAAATCCAAAGAACCTTGGATGAAGCCAGTGTGGATGAATCAGTAGTCTGAGTCAATGTAATGCAGCAGCTGAGATGCTCTCTAATTGTCGTATTCACTGAATATTCATTACATCATAGATATGCTATAGTGAATTTTAAATTACTACATATTATAAGAATATGGCTAAAAAATTAGAGACTGCTGCCCCATTATAAAGAATGTAGATGCATCACTCAGCTAAAGGATCTGTTTAGATCTGCTCCTCACAGGCACTTATAGTTTAATGGTTTAAAGATATAGTACAAGGGTCTCCAATTGTTTGGGGCCTGTGAGGGCATTTGAAATTTATTTTAAATTTATTAGAATGTTTAAAAACTATAAAATATAAAGAATCAAAGGAACAAAAAGAAAGAAAAAGAAAATATAGAATTATGACTTCTGTTCTTTTTATCAAGTAGTTACATTTTACTCTTTCCCCTCCCCCCTTTTTCTGTCATCAACTTCCTTTATAGTCCCCAAATCCATAAATGTCTGTGAGATCATTTGGAAAGTTGAAGGTATGTTAGAATCATTCTTATAAATTAGGTTGGGCAGAAATATTGATGGTAGCCAAGGAATACAGTATTTCAGCAGAAAATCTTGCCTCCAGACATCATGCAAGGGACCAAAAGACTGTAGAATGTACTTGAACTCTTGACCTAGAGCAATAAAAATAGTCCTCAACTTATGACAGGTCACTTAGTGACCATTCAAAGCTATGGAGGACCTCCTCCAAAGGTACTTAAGACCCAGTTCCAAAGTTCCAAGCCTCCCACATGGTCGGGTGCTTGGCAACCGGCCTGCATTTACAAATGTTTGCAGCATCCTGCAGTCATATGACCATGTTTTATGTTTTTGCCAACAACTGTTATTTATATCCAGTTTGGGGCAAAAACAACCCATAGTGAACAATGGGTTTGCTTTACAACTGTGGAAGTCACTTTACAGCTGCAGAGTTCACTTAACAACTGCCGCAAAGGTGGTCATAAAATTGAATGGATGAACCACTTTATGACTTGTCATGATCAATGACCGTAATGGGAAGGTTCCATTACAGTCAGTCAAAGACTAGCTGTATAGACAGAACTTCTACAGCTGTGGTAGAATCAGGGACAGTCTAGGTCAGGGGTAGTTATGCTGGCTCAGGAATTCTGGGAGTTGAAGTCCACGAGTCATAAAAGAGCCAAGGTTGCCTACCCCCCCTGGTCTAGGTCAATCAGTTCCTCTGAGCTATTGGTAATTTCTCATCCTCAAAGAAGAATGGGAAGAAGCTTCACAAAAAAACTAGGACTACTGGTAGTCTATAAGTATTGAAAAATTGCACACTTGAAAATGACAGACATCAAAGAAGTCAAATCCTCTTGCATAAAGAGACTGCATATTATACAAACTGGTCTACTGAACTATTAACTTCACTAACAAAATAGTGATCTACTTTTGCAAGACAACTGATCCTTTAATTCATAAGTCCCTTTCTTTTATCCTCCAGACTTTGGATTACATCTCTTATCATCTCTTAACCATGCCAGCTAAGGCTGAAAGGAACTGGAGTTGTACATTAATTGGGGGAGCATGCCATACAGCACATTAGAAAATATATTTGTCAAGATCCATTTGTTATTTGCCTGATTAAATGGAAGAATAATGGCTCTGAAGCACACCAGCACATTAATGATCATATGATAAATTGATTGTTTAATTAAATGATATTGTCTTCCTCTGGGAGAAAATGTAAGTGGTCACATAGATATATGTATAGTATTCAAGCTCTCTATTCTATACAAAGAGAACAAGAAGACACCAACATAGTCAGACCATAAGCAGCTTTGGTAAAATAAATGTATACCCTGCTACAACCAGTAACTCAAATTCTGAGCAGCATTTGAGCTTCAGCATTAAGAACTTCAAATTTCAACTGCTGTACACACTATATGTATATTTCCATGTATGAAATTTATGATCTGTATGTGTACATATATTGCTCTTTATATACACTTTTACCGTATTTATAGCTCATTTGCTGTCAGTCAAACTAGTCCATAGGGAGCAGCATACAGAAATAAATTAGGGTTAATTTTATCTCAGGTCACAAAATTAGACCCTCAAGGGTAAATGCAATGTCCCTGCTATTCTTTATCCAAGAGTTTTCTGCTCAGCAATTAATTTGCTTCAGCTCTAGGGACTTGCTCCTGTTTAAAGCCTAACCCTCAGTAGTTGCTTTCACTAGATGACAATTTTCTGCTGTTAAATTGTTCTCTAATGACGTAGGAGCCATATCCATAAGAAGAAACAAATGAGCAGTTTTGTCACTCAAGTCCATGTTAATCATAGGTATCATAAGCAGCAAACTACTATCTCAAAGTAGAAAAGCAAGATAGGCATGTGAATGGAAAGGGTAATTACAAGGCTCACCCAAATCAAGAAGAAACTGGCTCTTGGATAAATGTCCCTTTAGCAGCTCTTCTTCAATCTGTTTGTAATCAATAATCACAATCCCTTTTTTCTATTAAAGCCAATTAAGGCAGTTTACAATCAGGATTAGGATACAAAGTCCATCTTCAATACAAAATAAAGATCCTCAGTGTATCCATCAAAAAGGAAATAATTTTGCAACCTGATAACTTGCAGGTATCAACTCTCATATCCCCAGTGACTATCCCCAATGTTTGGAGATTCTGGAAACACATCTGGAAAGTAACAGATTTGTCATCCCTATTTAAAAGCAAGGGGGGTCCAGCAGACATCCTATGCATTGTCCTGCAGATTTCAGATATACCCCAACATTTCATATCTGACAGTAGAGAGGAGCAAAGTTGCACTGCACCTGTCAATCAAGCCAAGGCTCTACTTAGATGCAGCTGTGTCTGGAGTGGAGGCAGATCTTTATACCAAGATTTTTTTTTCCTTATTAAAACTAAAAGGAAATGAGACCTGGAATGAAGAAAAGTTTGTTCACAAAGATATCTCTTCAGTCTTGAAATGCAGGTACTACAAACAGAATAGCAGTCTAAGTTAAACAAACTCACTTGCTGATTAACCCCTGGTTTTTACTTTTATCATCTCAATCCTTCTCAGTAGATATACTAATAGAATACCGTTGATCCATACTGACACCTTCTTTTTTCCCACCAAACATCAAGTGAATGTCTTCTGAGGGTAAGCAAGGAGTCTCAAGCAGCCAAATCCACTCTAAACACAGTCCAGCTAAAAGAAGCCATATTCATGTGGCTTCCACAGATGCCATTTATATTTTTACCATGCAGAATCTTGGACATATTACATTTTATTTCTCAATTTAGGGATTTCTTTCTCAGCATTCTTAATGTAAGAAATAAATGCCTTAAATGTTCCAGTCACTCAGCAAAGCAAGCAGCTGACTCAGGTGGACCAATTTCCCATGCTGCTAAGATGCACCACAACAGTGTTCTCTCCCATGAAAGCCCAATTCCAACGAACTATTCATGCATACTGAAATGCCCTGAAGCACATGTTCTCACTGCAAGAAAACTGGCCTAGCAAAACTATTGTTTTGGATAGCCATTAAAACCTGGTTTATTCAAAAGCATTTGAGACATAGATTCAGCAAGAGGGGGCCTTCTGCTATGGGGCTTGAAGTTGTTGACTACGGTCTTAGGTGCTGCTGTTTTGTTTTGCTACTTGTGGACTGTTGTTTCTATCCAAATGTTAGTATTATCATTTAAGGCACTTAGAGCCTTTTTTGGATTAGAGTACCCTTTAAACTGTAGTGAAAATAAAATAAAATAATCTAGAACAGGGTCTCACTGACAGACAGAAGCACCCTTAGGACTTCTACCCATCATCAAATTATCTTGGGCCACATTCCACCAGGGTCCTATCTTTACCTCTTAGCAGGTATAAGGGACTGTTCTGCTTACTTTCCCCCACTAAGGGGAAATTCTTCAAAGAAGCATTTCTTGGACAGGCAGGAGCAGGAACAGGAAAAAACCTCTGGGGCAGCTGGGTTTTTTTTTTTTTTTTTCATCAAGGCATCTCCATCCAGAGAAAGAGGGACCACTGCAGAAGATGTCCAGGCTCTCTTGGTTCCAGCTGAGGCTCAAGGCTTACTTAGGGAAAGGAATCCACGACAAGGTGGGCGGGGAGACTTGCGGAAGAGAAAAATCCACCGACCTGTAAATGGAATCAGAGCCGCAGGCCAAATCCAGGCCGGTTCGGCAGCATTCCCGAGGCACAGAGGCTAGTCACAGCGGGTCGTTTGGACTCTTGCTCTAACTGCCGGGCCACGATCCGCCACACCTTTTCCAGCGCGACGCCGGATTGCCCCAACCAGTCCCCGAAATGCAGTAGAACCCAGGAAGTGGCCCTCCCCGTTCACCTGCTCAAGCCCGAAAAGCTCCTTGGGCTAACGGGAAAAGGGCCTCGAGGGCATTGACAGATTCCTGCACCCACAAAAGCGACCTTAAGGCGAGGAATGGGCGGAGGTCCATCAGAACGGCTCGGAAAGGGGCAGACGGAGGGAACTGAAGGAGCTCCAGTTCGTATTAGAGCTCCTACTACATGGGAAGATACCATAACCGGGGGGGAGGGGGGACCCGTAAGGAAGGGCTTACCTCTGTCCAGAAAGGCACGGGGAAAACCATTATGCATGACTGAAAGAGGCACGCTCCAGCCGTTCCCCCGCCCACTTGTCTACCCCCGAGGGGTGGAGCCGAACCAGACAAACGGAATGAAAGAAAACGTAAAAGAAGGACCAAAAAACTTTCCCCTTCCTACCTGTCAGAGAGAAAAATCCACCATCTTGTATGAGCGCTCAGAAGGGGCGTGGCCAACCATGTAACGTCACAATGAAGGGAAGGAATCTCCCCGCACAAGGAAAGAGTTTTAACTCCTTCCGTGCTTCACGCTGGAGAACTGAAGGTGACGAGAAGAAGGTGCTAGACTGGAGATAGAAGATCGAAGGACAGGGCATCTAAAGAGAGAACCAGAACCGGTTGGCAGCCACCGGTTTCTCAGAGGCTTGAGTAAAACAACATTAAATATAATACATACTGTGTTTCTAAATTAAAGGTTACACTGTATGCACGGTCATCTCAGACTTTCAAGAATGAGTCTATTCAGTATTACAATAGCACTTTATTTGTTACACAGTTGTTGCAAAAGTTGCTCAAAGCGGGTTGGAATCTCCTAACTAAGATTTGGGCTACAAAAATCCAGACGATTGCGAGATGGATGGTAATAGGATTCCAATTTTCCTTACCTCTGTGTTTCCTGGAGATAGTTGAAGTTCCCCTAAAAAGCAGTCACCGGTCTGTATCTCAACAGAATCTGATGTGAGTGAATAAAATCACCTGACTTCTTTGCTCAAATCTGTTGTGGTGAATTAAATATTAAAGGGAGGAATTCTAATACAGTCTTTTTTTTTTTTTTTTTTTTAGTCCTGACATATCAGTAGTTTGGAAAAATTCTACCTTATAGTTCTGCATTTGTAACTCAAGATCCAATGCAGACACAGAGGGGGTCTATTCTGATAGCTAAGAAATGGGTTCTGGTGATTTAAGATGAGACAATTACTTGCCCCATTGACAATGGCAGTGTTCACACAACAAACTTAAGTCAATCTGGGCTTAGTAAATTTATTCACACAGCAAACTGATCCTGGTTAGGGTTAATTCCCAGTTTCATTTGGCTTAGTGGGTTACTGAAGACTGAGACCTGGTGATATTACGAATATATCTGCCTGAAGATTTCTTGTCAACAGTGCAGAAGATGCTTGCCATTGACTTTTTTTTCTTTTCTAGTTTATTTCTCAAGTTAATATCCCATAATTCTGAGATTACTGTCGTGATCCCACATCTAAATGCTATACAGTCATTTGGAAAAGGCCAAACCTGACCAGCTGCTGCCACCTGGTTGAGTATACAGACCCAGAAAATTCATTTATTAAGTAAGTTGTATGAATGTAGCCAGTGACATTAAAACTGAGGCTTCAGATATCTGTGCAAAACCAGGCCAAAGCAGCACTGCTCCGGCAAGTATTTGTCTCTTAGGATGCTGCTGGTACAGGAGGGTTTTTATTGTTGACTGCTAATTATAAATTTTGGTAATGTGTTTTGTAAAACTTTGTTGTTCTCTATCCAGAGTTTGTTAAGATTGAGATGGACTATCAATATTGTGAAATAAAAAGTTCCATGTATTCACATATATATTACTATATTTACTTGGCTGAGAATAAACATTTCCAGAGTACCTGTTGGCCACTATTATATAAAAAACAAATGTAGAAACTTTCTATCAACTACTTCATGATAGAATGAGTAGACCCCACTGATACTCCATTATCTGCCCCCCACAGATGGCCAGGTAGTCCTCAACTTACTATTTGTTTAGTGACTGTTCAAAATTACAACAGTACTGAAAAAAGTGACTTACAATGATTTTTCACACAACCATTGCAGCACCTCTCAAAATTCAGATACTTGGCAACTGTATGTATTTATGACCGTTGCAATGTTCCAGGGTCATATGATCACCTTTTGTGACCTTTTGACAAGCAAAGTGAATGGGGGAAGCCAAATTCACTTAACAACCTTGTTACTAACTTAACAACTTCAGTGATTCACTTAACTGTGGCAAGAAATGTCACAGGGGAAAACTCACTTAATAACTGTCTTCCTTAGCAACAGAAATTTTGGGTTCAGTTGTGGTTGTAAGTCAAGGACTAGTTGTATAGCAAAGCAAATGGCAAGTACAAATATTTCAGCAACTTGGCCAAGTCAAGCTTCATTATTGGGTGTTCCTTTCCATGGATATATTAAAAACAATCAAAACTAAAAGCAGAACACATCCATTCCCATTCCAAAGAAAATCAGTCTTCCAAAAATATCAATAGAGAGCAAAAGTCCTCTCCAAACTTTCCAGATTAAAAAGACAGGACATGTGAAGTAGCTCAGAAGGATGATAAAATGGATTTCCTCTCAAACTTGACTTTTTTTAAAGGTTCCAGTGTGATAAATGAGAGATGGTGATTTAAAAAAAAAAAAAGGCTCTTGTGGCACACAGCAATGTTTTGCTAGATCCAGCTGCAGAAAATAATCTTTTGGAGCTGATAGGCATGTTAGTAAACCTGGGAGCAGATCAGCCATGGATGATCTTAAGGATTGATGAGGAGTGAGGAAAAGTAGACTATTCACAAAATGTATAGCTATCAGAGGACAAAGTTTCCAGATGCTGATAGACTCCAAAGTTGGAGGATTTATGAAATGTTTCCAGCCTTGATTCATAATATAATTAAGATTCATAATTCTCAGTCTTCCAAAGACTTAGGTGACCCTTTCCTTCTTGGAACTTAAAATCCTTGAACTCAGTACTGTAAAGCTTTTGTCATCCATGGGTGTGATCACTGAAAGTAGAAATTCTGATCTATATCAGTCTCTTCCAGACTGCTGCTGCTTAAAAATGTTGAGGCTACAACTCTCAGCCAGAAGTAGTGTATCCACAGCCAAGCAATCAGATTGGATTGGATTGAGTGCATTACTAAAACAAGGAACTATGTGAGTACAAAAGGAGACACAAATTTGCTTGGAAATTGGTGTAAAACTCTGAGGAGTGTAGGTGTGTCTGCACTATTTCCTGCCTAGGCACTGTTGGTGAATAACTCCAAGATCTTTGCCTTCCCTTCTTATAGATTTTTACCTTTCAAGTGGATGTGGACAGCTTATACAAAAGCTGTCTTTTATACAGGAGGACACAGCCAGTTTTGCAGCTTAATCAGCATGTACACAACCATCTGCCTTGGCTGTTCCTGGAAGGAGTGGGAACAGTAAGCAAACAGAGCACATTTTTTGTGAGAGTTGTTCCTCCAAGTAACATTTCAATACCGGAACAATTGGTTTAGAGTTTTTGGGTTGCATAATATATTTTTTTTTTCAGGCTCACAAAAATATCTCCAAGTGTTTTCTTTTAGCTTTTGAAATTTGCAATATTTTGATGACTGTGAAAAACAAACTAGGTAGGTGAATGACTAAGTAATGAGATTCTTAACTGCTTGTCAGGCTTTAAAAAACAGCTGCTGATCTCATATATGGTGAAAATAGTTTGAAAAAGTGTTTGTCCTTTTGATCACCTTAAGGTGCATCTCTAAATGATACTGCTACCAAGTTTCCGCAAAAATAAGACCCAACCGGAAAATAAGCCCTAGCATGATTTTTCAGGACACTTGTAATATAAGCCCCACCCCAAAAATAAGCCCCAGTTAAGATTGTCAGCCAGATGGACGCATTTAGTACCACATTTCCCTGAAAATAAGACCTACCGTATTTTCCTGTGTATAAGGCGACTTAGCGTATAAGACGACCCCCGACTTCGGCGCCAATTTCAACGCTTTAGAAAGTCATCTTATATGCCGGAAAATACGGTAACTGGAAAAGAAATCCTCTTTTGGAGCAAAAATTTATATAAGAACCAGTCTTATTTTGGGGAAAACATGGTATATGCTTAAATCAGTAATTGAAATAATTATATCCATCCTTCATAAACACACCCAAGTGTAAGTATGATATAGAAAGCTATTTGCCTCTCTGTGTCTAGGCAGTTGTACCCCGAGCAAAATATGGCTAATTACATTTACCTACTGTGGTTCACCATGGCTCCAAGAAAAAATGTATTAGAGTCAACCCTAGCATCTCACTGTCAGGTTCAATATTATGAAAAGATACTGGCTTATTCTGGAGAGGTTGCACATGAGTGGCAGAAAGCTTCCTTGGCCTTTCTAGAGTCAGGACTGATTCAATCCCTGTTCTTCCAGCTAATGTCAGGTTAACACATTTTGCTAAGTCGGATTTGTTGACTTGTTGACAATAGGCTGGGCTCATGGTAAAGTACTACCAAGTAAATCACAGTACAGCTTTGAGCCATGTGTGCCATATAACTGAGGATATCTTTGGATCTAGTTGGCTATCCTAATCTTCTGGAGGGCCTTTATAAAAATAAACTTCAGGTTCTCGCTAGAGAGGATATTCGAATTATAGTGGCTCTCCAGGAGATATTTTTATTGACAAAAGAATTTGACTTCTTCTCACTGGGTGGAAACTTAGATCTTCTGTATCAAAGGGTAAAAAGAAGGAAGAGCATCCAGTGCAGCCTGTTTGCAGTCCCTTATATGAGGCTGAAACCCAGCTTTCCTGTCCAACTTGCTTCCAACACCTCAAATGATGCAATGGCTGACCTCGGTGTCTCTCTTCCTCTTCTGTCGTGCTGGTTCTGAAGACCACAGAAACATTTCATAATGGCAAGTGTCCAGCTGTTGGGCTGTAAGGGGGACTGGCTAGGTTAGTCGACTTGTGAATTCCTTCTAAACCCTCTTTGCACCTGTATCTCCTGAAATCCTGTTTATCTCGGAAAGAAGCTTTGTTGGGGGGAGGGGGGGAGGAAAGCAGAGATGGAGACTATTGAGATAGGAGGAATTATAATCCTTTCCAGTCTGCTTCTCTGAGGATCAATTCATTCTCAGAGAAATGTGCAGGTAGCCCCAATGTGCAGGTGTGACTTGAGTAGGAAAATGGTGAATGCTTCAAGCAACAGATTTAAGGACTCTCTTTCCACCTCATATCAAGAGTGTGATGCAACAGAGAGCCATCTTAAAAAGCTATGGGGTTGAAATTCTAGACCACTAGGTGTGTTGTTTAAGAACATGTGAGGAAAGGACATAATCTTGGACACTTACATACCTGTGTCAACCTCCTTCACCTTAGAGTAGCCTGTCATTATGGATGGGCCACTTGCAGTGCACTCCCAATGCACTTCTCCTCCACGCTTCCAGGCTTCCAATACTGAACTCTCATGGCAAAATGAAAAGTGGGGATGTCTCTGCTTATTGGTGTCTGCCTATGAAATTTTAGAATCGATCCAATTCTCTCGTTGGCAACAAGTTCAAGGCTTGCAGAGGCTTGAACTGATATGAAGTATCATGAAGATATGAAGCCTTGGGCAGAGATTATGTTGCTGCGTTGTTTTTCTGAGCCAAAACATTCTTTCCCCTCCTTTGTTTGAACAATCTGTTTTGTTTTTGGTTGCCCTACTCTCCATCAATATCCACCAAGTGCCCCAGGATGGATGTTCAGTTCCCAAAACAGTGACCAGGCTGCCATTAAAGTTGCTACTTGCAGGGCTTCCAGCAGGGTGGGAAAGAATAGAAGAAGCTTGTGCTGTTTTATATACTGGTACTTTTACCTTCAAAAAACAGAAATCTCTTCTCTTTGGAGACATCCTGTGCAATGTTCTTTGGATGTATGATATTAAAGGACCCAATCCTACTTATTTATTTGAATGTATAAGCCACCCAATTCCAATGATCTCTGTGTGGATATTGATCTGGAGCATCCACTGAGTGCTCCATTTGTGGATCGCAGTGATTTATGCGATACAAGACTAATGTTGCTGGCTGGTGATTTCACACCAAGGAGCTTTTCATGTATTTTTTATTGCTGTAAATAATTGTAATATACTTCAATGTATATGAACTAAAATTCTTTACAAGGGTGTTTGTGGGTGGGATAGGAGTGAGAATGTGGAGTCCAATCTTCCATCGTGATTTGAGGACCTTTATATGTTCTCGGACTATCCTTGTTTACAGAGCTGAAATGGTAGTGACAACCCTCACTATCTTCTCCTGAACTGAATCTCTGTTCCCATTGCAGCTCATTTTCCCAGCAGTTGCCAAAGGCCTGGACCAGCTTGAAGCCTACACTGACACACAGAAAGGAAGTGGTGGCTTTCCAGATGGACAACTGACAATTTGTGAACTTATAGGATACCAATTCCAAATGGGCTATCCAAACTGAATTGAAGTGAAAAAACAGCATCCTGTAAGTTCTGGATCATCTACCTGCCTTTGGGAAAGGCCATGGAGAGAAATGGTATGCACATGTTCCTTGCCCCGGTACATAAAAGCAAAGGCCCAACTCTATCCAGTGTGCCAAGTACACATAACATAATACACTACATTGCTGTATAATAGAAACCATAAAAGCAACAAAACAGCTTTCCAGAGGCATATTTTCTCAATGATGTTTGTTATTTCCAGACCCTAACTGGAGATATCACTATATCAACCTTTGTAAGCGTGACTCATTTCATGAATGAGATACCACCATTGCCTCTTGGAAAAGTGAGCTACACAGTATATCAACAAGAGTGAAGTTCCAATCTAAAACCTACTCACCATGACTTGGCCCCCAGGTTGCAAAGACTCAATTACCTGGACCACAATTTCTGGGAAGTTCACAACTGAGGACTCAACCTCCAGGCGAAGGAACAATCTGTCTCTCTGAGAAGGGATATCCAGGAGATGAAAACCAAGAATGTGAAGGTGCCCCTTAAGACCTCAGCACACAGAGTGTTTTGTCAGGAAGCACACCACTGCTGTTCTTTCATATGCTGCCATCGCTGCAGAAGTGAAACCTAAGAGAGAAATGATGGGGTAGAATGAAGGTAGGGCCTGGAATGGACTTGTCTTTTGTGATCTCTACTTGGAGGTCATTATGAAGAACCTGCCAATCAAAGCACGTTCTAGACCAGGGGTAGGCAACCTTGGCTCTTTTATGACTCATGGACTTCAACTCCCAGAATTCCTGAGCCACCCATGCTCAGACGTTGGGAACCCATTCTGAGCAACTGTGAATTGGGTGCCTAATAGCTTTGCTCTTCTGAAGGAATGTGTTTGCTTAGATTATTTACTTCATTTTTTTATTTTATACTTTTACCGTGAGGACAAATTCCCCTCTGGAAGACATGAGCGAAAAATCCACCAGCTTGTAAAGACCCTTTCACACAATTTCTGCCTCTGAAGGACTGGAAGTTAGTTTCCTTTTTATAACGCAAGAGAATGGGGTGAGGTGGGAAGACTCAGCTCTCCTCCTCACACAGGGCAATAAAGACAATTCCATAAAATAGTCAAAACATTTTTTAAAGCAAAATCTAGATTATTTGTGCCTGGAGATTTGGAGAAGGGGGTGGCTGAATCCATTGGAAATACCCACATGGGAGAGAGAGAGTCATCCATTCATTTTTCTTCTGAGTTCCTACACTTTAATCTCATTTAGACATGGTACATAGCTCAGCGGTTTAAGATGCTGAACTCATCTCCTGAAAAGCTGACAGCCTGGTTTTGAGACTCAAGCACCACGTGATGGGGCAAGCTTCTATTACTTACCCCAGCTCCTGCTCACCTAGCAGTTTGAAAGCATGCAAATGCAAGTAGATAAATAGGTACTATTTCAGTGGGAAAGTAACAGCATTCGCTGCCATCGGCGTATAGTCATGCTGGCTACATGACCACAGAAATGTCTTTGGACAACGCTGGCTCTCTCATCTAAGAAACAGAGATGGACACCACCAGCCCTTAGAGCTGGATCTGACTGGACAGGGGAAACCTTTACTTTTACCTTACTAAGGCAATATGGGCTGAGTTCAAGCAAAATCATAAACTGTGTTTTCAGTAAGATCTCTGCAAGATGGTGGGTGTACGTTCCAGTCCAAGCCCTGCCTATTTTATACATTTCATATATACTGTAAATGCCGGCGTATAAGACGACTTCTGCGAGCACTGAAATCGGTGCCAAAGATGGGGGTCGTCTTATACGCCGAGTCGTCTTATACGCCGGAAATACTGGTAGTTTCTGGCGTATAAGACGACGTTCTAGGAATGCGGCCGGGCTATAAAGACGGGGGTCGTCTTATACGCCAGGTCGCCTAATACACTGGCATATACGGTACATAGTACGTGACCCTTGGATCATGATGGAAATCCTATCCATCACAAATTCTAGGAAGTTTAAAAAGAATAGTTGCTAGTATCAGTTTTTTTGTTGTTGTTGAATGAAATTGGAACTGTTCTATTTCTTCTGATAGATTTTTAAAATAAATGATATTATTGTCAGATAATAATAGGGAAACACAAAAAAATAAAATGGTAAGGTCCAATCAATTTTCCTGGAAGCATCAATTTTCCAATTTCCCTCCAAAAAGATGCAACTATTTCATATTTGTCCTGCAGGTGGCAGTATAAAACTATATTTGATCTTTTAAAAAAAAACACCTAAAAATCAGATCTGGTTTGAACAGAGAGGAGGGACCTCTGGAATTCATAATGCTGTAGGATAGATTAAGAAGTCAGAAAAATATCCTGGATGAAGGCAATGGCAAGCCACTTCTGCCAAGGAAACCAGGAGTTTGGCTTGACTTCTTTGGGATCTGGTGATTTTCATTATTGACTCTGAACATGGTAACTTCTTTGGGAGGCATACAAACCCATAGTTAAAACAAAAACACAACTTTGAAAACGCTTTAAAAAAGAAATAAAAACAAGATCAACAAGACAACAAAAACAAGATTGTGGGAGACCACTCATCTAAACAGAATACAATTACTGCCCAAACTCCCCATGAGATCCCAAGATTGCTGAAGAACCACGTTTTCACAGATTTCCCAAAGGGTAACAGGGAAAAGGCTTGGCCTGTGAACTTGCTCTCATTATTCAAGCGTTCCAGCAGTTAAGCCTGGGCTGCAAAACTCCCCATGGTTTCTAAAACAGAAAATAATTACTTCTTGTGTCTCTTAATGACCATCACAATTTATGCAACTCAGATTTGGGTGCCGTAATTTAACATTTTGATGTATATTAAAGATTAGGGGACTGGAGGCCAAAGCATATAAGGAATGGTTGCTGGAATTGGGTATGTCTAGTTTAATGAAGAGAAGGACGAGGGGGGACATGATAGCAGTGTTCCAATATCTCAGGGGTTGTCACAAAGAAGTGGGAGTCAAGCTATTTTCCAAAGTGCCTGAAGGCAGGATAAGAAGCAATGGATGGAAAATAATCAAGGAGAGAAGCAGCCTAGAACTAAGGAGAAACTTCCTGACAGTTAGAACAATTAACCAGTGGAACAACCTGCCTCCAAAAGTGGTGAATGCTCCAACACTGGAAGTTTTTAAGAAGAGACTGGACAGCCATTTGTCTGAAATGGTATAGGGTTTCCTGCCTGAGCAGGGGGTTGGACTCAATAACCTCCAAGGTCCCTTCCAACTTTATTATTATTATTATAGTGTCACCTGAAGTTTTTTTAAAATTGCATTGTATAAATGGACAAGCAGGATGAATCAAGGTTTATTAATTTTTTTATCACAAAGTTTCTTTGAGTTCAATCACTGTTAAAAATAACTTCTTGGACATTAATTAAGGGTTCCATCAATTTAAAAAGAGAGGGTGCCTCATCTTAAATTTCCTCTCTAAACTGGAAAAATGACCATTTACCCTCCATGCTATGACTGCGTGATATCTACAGTTAATAGATAACTGCTAATACAGTTTTCTTAACTACAATTTATTGAATAAACCACAACTTTCTGGGGTCACATTCTTAAAGTTAAAGGATGTTTTAAGAACAACGGATGGCACAAATGCTAAGCTACAAATAAACAAGCTACATGGTGACTGAGTTCACACACTGAGCAGCAATCATTTTAATGGTGGTTGGCTGAGTAAGCTAAAAACAGATTGCATAAAACTTAAGCTATGTGTTACAAAACACAATCATGGGTTCAAATACTAAGCCAAAAAAACCAAATAGGCCTTATAATGGATCGTTGTAGTTTATGAATTAAATATAAGACTTAAGATAACATGTAAATCTAGACATTGATATAATTCAGCAAGATGGGAGCCATTTGGGATTCAAGTGATATGATAGCCTTTTACCTTTAAGAAAGAGTTGTGTATGACACAAAACAAGTATGTATGCCTATTAAAGGTTTTCTTATTGCAGTGGTGCTCATTGCATTTCACTCAATGATGGTTTAGCATGTGAACTCAAGCCATTGTGGGTGGCCAGTCCTGATGCAAGTCTTAACATGATGCACAATCCCAGTCACTTTGGGTCAGTCAGCAAATCATGAGTCTTTAAAAAGCTACAGCAATAGAGAACCCATATTTTGCAAATTCATTTAAAATCCAGTTTGGGGATGTCATTTGGAAGAGATTGACTGAACTGTTTCATTCCCTGGATGCATCTGACCTAGCAAGGAAACTTGAAAGAATGACCTTGTTTAATAGTTTAGAAGAGGGGTCTTCCAACTTGGCTCTTTTATGACTTGTGGACTTCAACTCCCAGAATTCCTCAGCCAGACATACTGGCTGAGGAATTCTGGGAGTTGAAGTCCACAAGTCATAAAAGGGCCAAGTTTGAAGACCCCTGGTTTAGAAACTTCTGAGAAGGATAAAGGATTGTTATTTATTTGATCTTGAAGCAGATGTAGTGGCAAGATTCTGAGGAAAGTGTCTCTGCCCTTTAATCCTTCCCCCCTCCCCTCCTTTAGAATCTTTGTCCCTTTCCTTCAGGTGCTTTGGAAGACAGCCCACTCACCTCATTTGCAATCAATTAGCAATGGCCCTTGCTGGCCTTCTGATTGGTAGATATGTTGAACTAGGCAGATATGAAGGCCAACTGGGGCAAGAATGCCTATTCTTTTTTTTTTCTCCTCAAGACTCACCTTGTGGCAGATTTTTTGTCGGTAAGTATTTTTATGAGGGGGATTCATTGAATCCATGCTTCATGCTAAACCGGGTTTTAGCTTAGTGTGGAATGACTATTTGAACTTGACTATTGTGAACTTGCAAACTAGAGTCTATTGAGGAAATCCTCCTAGTAGTACTTAAATAGTGGCTCAGCATGGTATGTGAATCCTGTTTTAGATTTCTGAGTGTAGTTCTCTCTCTCCCCGTCTCCTTCTTTAAAACCTGCTTTTGATGTGTAGTTCATTTTATTTTTTATTTATTTTTTAAATTTTATTTTTCATTTTTTACTTTACAACAAACAAAATACATTTTTTTCTTAACAGTACTGTGTTATATATCTCATACATATTACAGTTATTTACAGAAATTATCATACATTTTTATTTCTCTATTCTAGCCAAACATAGCATTTATTCCATATCTCGTAAAATTCTGTTGTTTCCTTGTCCTTTATTTCTAAGGTAAGCTTGTACATCTCTGCGCATTCTAGTATCTTATGAATAATCATTTCATTTGTTGGTGTCTTTTCACATTTCCAACACCGCATACACAATGCGAGCCGGTGTTATGATGTGTAGAACGATGTATTGGATTTGTTTTCTTATCTTTGGGTTAATCACACCTAATAAAAATAATTCGGGTTTAAGTTCAATTTGTATATTTGTTATCTCCTGTATCCATCTCCTTATCTGTTCCCCAAAAAATCCTTGCTTTGGGGCACTGCCACCACATATGGTAGAATGTTCCCTCCTTATTTTTGCAGTGTAGTTCATTTTAAAGGGGCCTAGGAGATGACCTTAAGATTGTAGCAATCAGAGAAACTTCTGAAACTTTTCCACCTGTATGGATGTGAAATAGAGGTGAGGTTTGGCTGATATAGAGTTTCCTGCTTGAGCAGAGGGTTGAAGCAGAAGACTTCCAAGATCCCCCCCCAACTTATTATTCCGTATTTCTTGAGAACATTTAGTTGGCTGGAGCTCCACAGCAGAGCACAGAATCTAACATTACTGAGTGGTGTGAGTATATACAAATATTGTGTCCCTGATGTAGGGGTAACATTGGCAGTGGGATACTTAAAGGCAAAGGAGTTCTATTGCATGTTTGGCCACTGTACTTATACCAGCACAAACCTATCTTCAGTGCACATGTTAATTTCCCCTTCTAATTGCCCAGATTATTTTATATGTACAAGCGTAAATGCATCCATACAACTTTCACTCTTTCCATATGGCCCTTGGGAGAGGCTGTCCAACTGCATAGGAAGGAGAAAGCAATAGGCAGAAGAATTGAGAGGAATGGGTAAAAATGAGAGGGAAAAGGAGAACTGGAGATCTCACTTTTGTGCCCATGTTGAAGGAAAATATTTTGAAGGAAAGAGTACTTATAGGACAGACAGCTGTTGGTAGCATGCCCTAGTTCTTCTAGTTTTCAGGGTCCCCAAGTGGCAAATTGCTAAACTTTGCACATTTTCAGACTTTCAATTGCTGAAAAAATCCAGTGGGTGATCTCTGTTATATGAATGTAAATGCTTCATCTTCTAGCTTGCAAGGGACTTGCTGCAAGGACCACAGAAGCTTTTAAAAGAGTTGGCACTTTACAGAGGGGTTCAGAGTGGGCTGAAGCTTTGATGGGAGGAGCCAAGAGCTGAATTGCACCATGTTCCTTGTAAATTAAATTTGGGTTCATGGGCTTTTAAAAGTTTTACTTTAGGAAGCGACTAGGCAGGAATGGAGAAGTCCGGGCCTGTTGCCTGTCTGCCAGCTACTCCTAACATTTTATTGTCCCCATGGCATCCATGTGGCATCTGCTAAGATCATGGTAAGGATTTGAAGGCAAGTTGTGAGAATCCACAGTGCTAAATTACTCAGACCCTTGCTAAGTTTCATTTTTCAAATACCGGTGGGATGACTACATAGAATGTAAGGAAGCCTTGAGATTAGACCCATCTGAATGTTGAGGAAGGAAACCATTATATTGTCCTGAAGCCTGAATCAGCATGAGCTTGGTCACTAACTGAGTGGGGCTATTTTGTCTTTGCCAAAAAGCCCGTTATGATTTATCTATTTGCACTCTTAACCATTTCATTTCATAGTTCCTCATTCACCAAAGACCAAATTACTTGCACCACTTGGTCCCTTTTGGAGGCAGATGGACAATTGCCCCAATAAATGGTACTTTTGAAGTATAGATCTGTACTTGGAAGGAGATGGATCAACACATCTCACTTAAATGGATTCCTTGAATCAGCCAAACGTAATTCCAAGAAGGTCTTTTTTGGGGTGGGTAGGTTCCCACTGACTCTGGGTTTTTGAGCGATTGGAGGCAAAGGATGATCAAAAATGCTTATTTCAATAGCTGTGAGCCATAAATAACCAGGTTTAGACATTGCACTGTGATTTGGTATACTTAACTCTGGTTTTCCAAATAAATCTCAGTTAGCTGGGCTCACAAACCAAAATCAAACCAACTGCAAGCAAAATGATGCTGCATTGGTTAGGAAGATTTGGATCTTCAACCTGACAAAAAGAAATGCTGTACCAATTACAATTCATAATGGTTGTGCATGCTTTAAAAAACACTTTCAACCTTCTACAAATGTGACTATAGCACTTCTCTACTATTTATTAAAGCAGCCCAATTTTTATCAAGCATCTCCATGTACCTGAAAATAGGATGGTGCTGCTTTAAGAGTCTACCAACATGACTCTTAAAGCTAGTAGCATTTTTTTTAGACTCGCACAGTTCCTTCAAAAGTCTGGCTTGCTTTAATGAATCACAGAGGCTGTGCTTATATGAAGTCACAAACAAATGTTAAATATACACTACCCTATTAAAATCAATTGGCCTATGCCACTTCCCACAAAATAAAGCCTATGTGTACCACTTTCATATCATTGGCATGTTGTATGTTGGTAGAGATTTTAAGGCTGGAGTGGTGGGGATACTCTGAAGATGATCAAAGCCTATGCCTGAATTAAAATCATTATGTTCTTGTTTCAGTTAATGGCTTTGCGAATCTGGAAAGGCCTGGGTCAGCTTGAAGCCTACATTGGTGCAGATGAAGGGGTGGCTTTCCAGATGGACAACAAGATGTACTGGGATTCACTAGGAAATGGTTCACACTGGGCTGTGGAAGGCGTGCCTGAAAAGAGAAAGTCAAGCAAATTTTGGCTGATTCCAGCAACATCTGGAAAAGTTATGTTGAAAAACTGGCTAGGTTTGTTTCTTGCTGTAGTGAATGTATGTTCAAGAAAAAAAATCGTCCCCATCCAACCTGTTCAGTACTCAACAAAGTCATCCCTGAGTTTTGAAGTCTATTTCAGGGATAATATGGTAGCCTTCCGGGCTTCCAATGGTCTCTTTCTTTCCAGAACATTTAGAGAATTCAATGGCCTGGAAGCAACCAAGTTCTTTCCTGATGAGACCTGTTGTTTTCTGCCCCAGATTGGAGATGCTGATCTCCCAACTTTTGAAATTGTAAGAGTGGTCCCGAATGACTTTTCCCTGACTCAGTACCACCCTCATTTTGTAGACAAACACACCTTCTACAACAGAAGCTCGAGCTCAATCCTACACACTTTTGGCCTCAACTGGGTCGTCAACACTACCGACAGAGTGATTTGGAAGCATCTCTGGGGACTTGGATTGCCTTCTTCCTGCAGTTTCAGGATTGAGGACGCAACACTCACCGTGAAGTACACAGAGAACAATCAGCAGAACTTTTCTCTGATGAGGTCAGTTCTGGAGATCATAGTCAAGAAGGTGGAGGTACCTCCCAGCACCAAAGCAATAGCAAGCTTTTGGGTCGACATAATGTATAGTGTGGTTGTGCCATTTCTTGCCACCATCCAAAAAGTGAAACCCTCTGGCGACGTGGAGCAATTTAATGAAACCGGAGCATGGAGGGGAATGGTCTATAGGAACCCTCGAGTAGAAGTTGCAATAGAGCCTTTGTGTGAGCCTTGCAGAGGCATGTGAAGCTGTGGAAAGTGCTTGTCATCTTTCATAATAACGAGGAGTAGCCCACTTCCCAGGAAATGTGTCTACTTGGGTTTTATAATGCATCGGTCAGTGTTCTTGAAGCAGGGGTCTTCAAACCTGGCCCTTTTATGACTTATGGACTTCAACCCCCAGAATTCTTCAGCCAGCGTGCCTGGCTGAGGAATTCTGGGAGTTGAAGTCCAGAAGTCATAAAAGGGCCAAGTTTGAAGACCCCTGTTTTGAAGGATGAGATTACTGCAAGGACTTGGTCCCACCTGTTCGTGGCTTAATAGAAGGCCTCTTTCCCTCACTGGTAATTCTTTTTTAATCTCCTGCTTTAAGTGTAAAATAAAGGCAGTTTCCCTTTTTACTGAAAGGAGGAGACAAAGTTGCACATTTCACAGTGTAAGCACAATAACAAATAAAATTTGTCAAGCTTCTCTTTTGCACAAAAAGTGTCTGGGTCATTATTTGTGCACAGAGGAATGATTGAGGACACTTTTCTTGAAGGAACAATCAACATCATATTCTTGGCTCATGTCAATATTGGAGACAGCCCGGGATACAGTTTAATGTTCAAAACTGCCAACCCACTTCACTATTTTGAATCCTATAAAATTCTGAATTGAATCCTTGGTCTTTTATAGGACCATATAGAGTATTATTTATTTGGCCACTTATTTTGCACATTGTTTTCAATATATACTGGATAGAAAATTAAGTCTTGGTAAAATAATTTATCTTGATGGCTTCAATTTTTCCTAGCCAAGACAAGTTTAGTTTCTTTTTTTTATCTTAAGATGTCAATTTGGTAAATATTTTAAAATTAATCTCTACTTTTTTGTCAATGAAAATTGCTACTTACTTGACCATTTTTCCCATGATGTTGAATCCCATTACAAGATGTAATTATTGCTTTTCTCCAGTGGTGGGATTCACCCAGTTCACACCAGTTTGGCAAAACCGGTAGCTAATTTTTTGTTTCCCCGGCCCAGAATGGACTTCCAAGAGTGGCATCCACACAGAGAACCCATTGTTCAGATATTTGAATCCCACCACTGCTTTTCTCCCTCTGCTAAATTCCATGTTGATGTTGGGAAGTTGTTTTTATTAATGTGGTAACCTGACACAAAGCCATTCTGCTGGATATATCCATTAGCAGTTCTAAAAATGTTTGGGTTGAATGATTATGAACACCACTGTAAGCATATAATTTTGTTTTTTGTTCTTGAGCTATGAGTTTAACTCCTGCCTTTTGTTTGGACATACAGTATTTTCTTTGCTAATGGTAACAAAGAAGAGGAAAGAGGTGGCGGGGAGGGGAGGACCTTTATTTAATTCAGTATTTCTCAAGCTTAGCAACTTTAAAATAATGTGGACTTCAATTCCCAGAATTTCCCAGCCAGCATTTCCTCTGGAGATAGATGCAAAAGTTCCTGTATTCAGATGCACTGGTCCTCCAATCAAAGGTCTAAAAGCCCTGAGGTCTTCAAATACTAAAGATTATATTTAAGAATGGGAATAATCAAGCATAATATGCAAAAATGGACAGGGTGCAATTAAGGCTGAACTAGACGTGGTACATTGTGTACATTACAAAGTTAATTCATAATACTTTCCCCCTTCCATTTTTAAACTAGTTCAATCCATTTCAATATTTTAATTACTACCATCACTGCCACCTCATGGCTAAAAAGTCAGGTAATGGGTGATGGGAAGAAGTTTTTCTCTGCCTGAGACTTTGGAAAGACTACATAGAAAATGCCAAATTTTAGCCTACATATTGTTTTGATTAAATAAAACATTGTATTCCCTCGTTGGCAATTTGTGCAAAACTGGGGTGCTGGAAATTTGCAAAACAAATTGGGATTCCTGATTGCCCATCCTTCCCACTTAGAAGCTTTTTCAGTTAAAAACAATAAAACACTTAGCTGTTAAGAGCTGGATAAAATAGAATGGAAAACAAGGAGTTCACCCCAGGCGTCATGGCGACACAGATAAAAGAAACTAGAGCTTCAGTTTCCTAGTCCGATTTCGCTTCATCTGGAGACCCAAAGAGGTCCGAAAGTCTCCCTGAAGAGGCAACAAGGAGGAAGGGAAACCTTGGGAGTTCAGAGCCAATGGCGGTTGGCCCAAATGGACTGAGGAAGCTCTTCAAACAGGCGGGAGAAAGGCTGCTGGCAAGTACGCAGACAGCCCAAGCCACAGACAGCCGGGGAAGAAGTGAAGAGCTGCGGCAGTGCCGCCAAACAGCTGACTGTCAACAATGTGATTGATCTGGGTGAGATTCTTTTTTATTTCTCTTCCCTATGGAATTTTAAAATATAATTCCCTGAATTGAATAACTTTTAAAAGTAAAAAAATCCAGGAAGACATGGGAAGAAGAGAATTAAAAGTGGCAAGAAATCTGGAATGGGGGAACAAAATTAAGGAATATAAAAAATATGCAGAAAAGATTAGAGACTGTTTGAAAAGAAAAAATGATAATCTGTTGTTGGCTATTTTTTTTTATTTGGGAAGATTTTTTTACTTTGTTGTGAAAGAGCATTTTAAATAAAAGTTTAACTACTGGATAGAGACACTATAACTAATGAGGACATCTAGTGGTGAAGGGAGATACTACAATAATACAGAAAAAAATCAGAAGACTGATGACCTTGAAACAACATCTGTGCTAAACAAAGAAAATCCTGTGTTTCTACAAAAGAAAAAACAAAGATTTTTTAAAACTACATCTTTCAACTTTAGACATAACTATTATAGAAAGTATTTAGAGACAAGATTTTTTTTTCTTTTCTTTTTTCTTTTTTTCTCTAATATTTTTGAACTTATGCAGTTGGTGTTTTTTATTTTGCTGGATTACAGCTTAAAGTAGTTGGCCTTTTTTAAAAAAACAAACAGACTGAGATTAGCCTAAAGCAGTTGGCTCCTTTCTAAACCTGGATTATAGCCTAAAGCAGTTGGCTTCTTTTTAAATTTGGAATATAGCCTAAAGCAGTTGGCTCCCTTTTAAACTTGGATTATAGCCTAAAATAGTTGGTTCCTTTTTAAAGTTGGATTATAGGCTAAAGCAGTTGGCTTTTTTTCTCTTCTCCCTGTGGACTTACAAAATTTGCCTGATTGCACAATGAGTGCACTAAACCTCACTAAAATTACAAAAAGTCCTGCTTCTGCACCTGCTTCTGGAACAACCAGTCCAGCAAGTAGGGATCTATTGAAGCAATGTTACAATGAGAGAAGACAAACAACCTCCAAAAAGAGATGCATGAGACCTTACAATTAATGCAAGAAATGATGCAGAAGAATCATCAAGAAACAAAAAGCAACCTTGATAAGCTAAATGAACAAATGCTTGACATAAAGATACAATTTGAGGTTCACCAACAAATGATCCTTAAAAATGAACAAAGAATTCAGAAGGTGGAAGATCAATCAGAAGATACTGGAGAAAAAATTGAAGCACTAATGACAGAGAATGAAAGATTAGAACAAGCAGATCAAAACCTAGAAGAAGCGGTCGCTGTTTTGGAAATGGAGAAGGTGGTACACTATTTGAGATTCCAGAACATACCCGAAGATAAAGAGGAAAATATAGCAGAAGTGATTATTAATTTATTAGCAAAGGCCTAGAAATGGAAAGACCGGAGATGCAGCAAGAAGTGGATGAAATATTTAGAATGAATTCAAGCTATGCAAGGAAACACAAATTGCTCAAAGAAGTCAATGTAAGATTTATGAAGAAAACAATGAAGGATGAGATATTAAGAAGAGTTAGAGATGATCCATTACAATATAAAGATAAAGAAATAGTAGTGCTTAAACAGATTCCAAAGAGAATAAGGGGTACTTGAAGACAATATCATTACTTGACTACAAAGCTGATTGCAAAAGGAGTAAATTTTAAATGGGTGATGCCAGAAGGGATTTTAATCAATTGGAATAACACAAGATATCGTTTGGACTCAGTGCGAAGGTAGAGGATTTTGATGAAAGATATAGTGCATTTCTGGGAGAAAGAACGCAATATCAACAAGAGGATTGAAAAAGCCAGAAACAGACAGAACAAACAATAAACAATTACACAGGTGGAAGAGAAAAAAGAGAAGATGAATCAAGAAGATGAGGGAATAGTAAAAGAGTAGAGGATTACAAGATCAACAAGACCTTAATATAAATAAACCAAAACAAAGAAGGAAAATGAATTTTTTTCAGTGCATATAAATGGATTGAATTCCCCATCAAAAAGGAAAAGAATTTTCAAACAACTACAGAAATTAAACATTAATATAATTTGTTTGCAAGAGACACATACACAAAAAAAACATCATCATAATTTTTTGGAAAATCCAAAACTTAGTAAACTCTATTATACATCAGCTCAACAACAAAAAAGAGGAGTAGTTATATATGTCAAAGAGACAATAGATTCCAAAATGATTTATGCAGATGAAGAAGGAAGAATATTAATAGTAGAAATATTTTTAAATCAAAACAGATACTTTTGAAAACAACATATGCACCAAATAATAAACAAGAAGAATTTTATCAAAACCTTCACAGAAAAATAGTAGAAATGGAATATCAAAATATATGCTTAATTGGGGATTTCAATGCAATAGTAGACGGGACATTAGACTATAAAAGCAGTAAATCAGGGAAACAAGGAAGAAAAAGATTACCTAAGACTTTTTTCAATATGATAGCGGAAATTGGTATACAAAATATCTGGAGAGAAACGAACCCAGGGAAATCACAATACACGTTTTATTCTAATAGTCATAAATCTTGCTCCAGAATTTATATGATTTGGATGATGCCTGAATTAAGGGTTAATATGCAGGAAACTGAAATAGAATTAGGTACTTGGGCAGATCATAACCCCTTAAAAATGGTGTGGAAAGGAATGCAGAAAAAATTAAGATGGAGTTTGAATCAATCTATATTAAAAGAGAAAGAATTTATAGACTTAGCAACAAAAGAAATGGAATTTTTCTTCAAAGAAAATAAAAAGATACAACATTACAAAATGTATGGGATACAGTCAAAGCATATTTTCGAGGCGTAGCGATAACATACATGGCAAAAAAAATAAAGAAAAGAGACAACAATGTCAGTTGTTAAGAGAAGAATTAAAAAAATTAGAACTTGAACTACAAATAAACCCACAAAAGAAAATATTGAAAAAACAAATGGAAATAATAAAATATAAATTAAATTTAATAGAATTAGAAAAATTGGCACAACAAATTAAAAGGGCAAAGCAAAACTTCTTTGAAAATGCAAACAAACCAGGAAGATGGTTACCTTATAAACTTAAAAAACAGAAGGAGAAAAAAATTGATAAACAATTGAAAAATGTATGTAATGAATTTTTATTGGAGGAAAAACTCCCAAATACCTGGACAGAAGGTAATGTTACTTTGATACCAAAAGAGATCTGACCCAGATCAAAAACTATAGACAGATATCACTACTGAATGTGGACTATTAAATCTTCACTTCAATAATAGCTGAGAGGCTGAAAAGAATTTTGACTGAATTTATACACCCAGATCAAAATGGATTTTTGCCAAAGAGACAATATACAGTAATTTGAGGGTAATACTAGATATATTGGAATATTATGAACTTCATCCAGGGAAACAACTGGCACTAGTATTTTTAGATGCCCAAAAGGCATTTGATAATGTTTCTTGGCAATTTATGATTCAACAACTAAAAACAATGGACTTTGGTCAAAACTTTATAAATACAATTCAGATAATATGTCAGAAACAATCAGCAAAAGTAATTGTAAATGGGGATTACACAGAGAATTTTGATATATGAAAAGACACAAGACAAGGGTGTCCATTATCCCCATTGCTATTTATCTTAACTTTGGAAGTTTTAAATAGAAACATTAGGCAAGATCCAGTAATTAAAGGATTGAAAATAAAAGATGAAACCTACAAACTGCAAGCATTTGCACATGATTTGGTATTCAGTTTAGAGGAATCTTTAGAGACGATTCCTAAACTGTTGGAAAAGATAGAACAATTTGGAGAGATAGCAGGATTAAAGATAAATAGAGAAAAAACTAAAGTGATAGTTAAAATTTTTACGGATAAACAAAAAAAGCAATTATTAGAAAAAATAGAATTGCAAATAGTCAAAAAGGTCATATATTTGGGAATATATTTGACAGCAAGATGTTCAACAATAAAAGAAGATAATTACATTAAATTGTTAAATCAAATAAAGCTTGATTTGGAAAAATGGAAGAATCTTCAGCTGTTGATGCTAGGAAGAATTGCTACGGTGAAAATGAATATATTACCAAAAATATTATTTTTATTTCAAATGATACCTATAAAACTGAAGAAAAAATTATTTGAAGATTTAAACTCTTTAATTCAAAAATATATCTGGCAAGGAAAGAAAGTTAGAATTCAATTGAAAATATTACAAGAAGCCAAGGGAAATGGAGGCTTTGGCTTGCCGAATTGGATTTTATATTATCAAATATCAGTGTTAACATGGATAAAAGAATGGATAACTCTTAAAAATAAAAGATTGCTGTATCTGGAAGGACATGACCTGCAACTTGGTTGGCATGCTTTTCTATGGTAAGGAAAAAATAAAATACACAAATACTTCCAAAACCACTACATTAGAAATGCATTATTATTAACTTGGGAAAAAATAAAATGTAAAATTTATTTGAAAATTCCAGGATAGCTTTCAACAATGGAAGCATTCATACATCCAATCAGTCTTGATAAAATATGGACATACAAAGATATTCTAAATTCTGAAGGGAACTTAAAATCCAGGCAAGAGAAGGAAAATCAGGGCATCGATTTAACATGGTGGTCACATTTACAAATGCAAGTCGGATATGATAAAGATATTAAATAATATGGATTTTACAAAGAATAGACTATATTTGATCAGACATTAACTTCTGATGAAAAGTTAATCAAAAAAATGTACAATTTCTTATTAAATTTCAAAATGGAAGATGAACAAGTAAAAGAGACAATGATAGTATGGGCAAAGAATTTTGAATATAATATAGACTTAGAAAAGTGGCAAAGTTTGTGGGAAAGAAACTATAAATTGACAATGTCAGCTTCATATAAAGAAAACTTATATAAAATGTTCTATAGATGGCATTTGCCACCAACAAGATTAGCAAAAATGTTTAAAAACATGTCAGAGAAATGTTGGAAATGCAAACACAAACCAGTTATTTATTATCATATGTGGTGGACATGTGTTAAAGCAAGGAGATGTTGGACAATAATCCACACTTGGTTAGAAAAAATGTTAGAGAAACACATAGACTATAAACCTGAATTTTTTTTACTAAGTATAACACCAAAAAAACTTGATAAGCAAAGTACATATTTGATTCTACATGTGATAGCAGCAGCAAGAATTATATTTGCACAATATTGGAAGAACGAAGAAATACCGCCAGAAGAAGAAATAAAAAAAAATTGGACTATGCAGAAATGGACAGATTTTCTTTAAGATTGAAAGAAAAAGAAGAAACAGAATATTTTCAAACTTGGGACCTATTTTATCAATGGTTAGAGAAAAGATTTAGGGATTAGGAATTTAATTTGTATTAGTGAATAAGATACTCAGACAATACATTTTTGTTGAATAATTATTATTGAACTCTGTTAAAAAATAATAAAACTTTAAAAAAATAATTTCTGACATTTATAGGTTGCGCATTAGTCAAACTTGTATTCTGTACAGAACAATTTTTGATTTTGTATGTGGCTCTTATGGAGTTTCTGAAGGCTATTGTTTTCATTTAAAAATGGTTCCATGCTTATTTTTAGGTGCTTAGAAGCTTAAATGTAAATATAAATAAATTTAAATTATGTATGTAAAAAAAAAATAGAGTGGAAAACATAACAAGAAATTAGAATTCTGTTCTGAACTTTCTTTTACTATACCAATACTATTTGTCAGATGAAACTCTCTGCATCTTTCTTCTTCTTCTTCTTCTTCTTCTTCTTCTTCTTCTTCTTCTTCTTCTTCTTCTTCTTCTTCTTCTTCTTCTTCTTCTTCTTCCTCTTCCTCTTCCTCTTCCTCTTCCTCTTCCTCCTCTTCTTCTTCCTCTTCTTCTTCCTCTTCTTCTTCCTCTCCTCCTCCTCCTCCTCCTCCTCCTCCTCCTCCTCCTCCTCCTCCTCGAAGTTTGAGAATAACCACACCAACAGTGGCAGTCATTAATCTCCCCTCCATCAACCATAGTTTGAGCAAAAAGATGGGTTTCTTTTATCTTCTACAGTTCTAAAGCTGTCAGAGACTGCTGTTGTGCAATCTCAAGTCCTCTCTTTCTCTGGAGAAAAGTTATGAAGAGATGGTCTACTCATCTTTCTTCTGTTGTCATTAGCTCTGCTTTTAGCAGAGCCATCTTCAGTTCTCCACTTTTTCCACAAAAATCCAGAAGCAGGTCTTGCTGTTTCAACAGAATTTCCTCTTAGATACATTTGATAATTAGCTAACTCAGCCTCTAGATGTGTTATATTCCATTTCCTATAATCTTCAGATCTACAATTTGCAACTATGGAATCCACAGAATACACTAGGCTAGGAAGGATATTCTAATCTGTTGGGAATGCTTCTTTCCCTCCTTCATACTTGTGCTGCTTTTATGTTTGATGACATATCTTGCTGAACCTCTTCTTGACTGCCTGCTTGACCTCAGTGTTACGAAGACTGTATATGGCAGGGTTGAGAGTAGGTATGGCTACTGTGTAGAAGACAGAAGTCATCTTGTCTGTTTGTGGGGCATAAGTGTCATCAGGCCGTAGGTACATGAAGAGAAGGGTTCCATAAAGCACCCCCACAACTGTAAGGTGAGATCCGCAGGTGGACATAGCTCGAAGTAATCCTGTTCGTCCTACAGTCCAGAGGATAATTCCATAGGAAGCTGTAATGATCAACAGGGTGATGCTCTGGATAATTCCACACACTACTAAAAGTAAGAGCTGGTTAATTTGTGTGTCTGCACAAGCCAAAGCCAGAACTAGAGGGATATCACAGAAGAAATGGTCCAAAGTATTTGCACCGCAGAAGGGCAGGCGGAATGCCATGCTGGTATGGATCGCTCCAGAGGTCATCCCTGCTGCATAGGAAGCAATTACAAGGAGATGACAGAGATGCTGTGGCATGGCAGTTGCATAGTGCAATGGGCGGCAGATGGCCACATACCGATCATAGGCCATGGCTGCCAAGAGACAACATTCGGCATCTGAGATAGCTGCAAAGATGAACATCTGAAGGGCACAGGCTGGGATGGGAATGGTGTCATAACCTTTCAAGAGCCCCAGGAGCATTTTGGGGGCTACAGTGCAGCTGGAGCACAGGTCCATCAGGGCCAGGTGGCTTAGGAAGTAGTACATGGGTGTGTGGAAGGCAGGCTCAGCTCGGATAAGAATGGCTAGAGCCAGATTCCCTGCCACACTGAGGAGGTAGATGGGCAGGAAGAAGCTGAAGAGGAGGAGCTGAAGGTTTCGTTGAGCAGTGAAGCCCAGGAGGATAAACTCGGTCACCCTGGTGGTATTGTGATGAAGAGCCATTGTACCTATTGGCATAAAAAATCACATCATACCCTTCCTCTCCTCATCCCACAAGAAATTTGACTCCGTTCTCCTTTTGTCAAGATGCTGTTTGAACCTATTTCCCCCCACTGTCTTGGAGCTATTCTAAAGCATTGGACTGTATATGCTCTCTTCCCTTTCTGTGTGGAGAACACAACAGGAATGGAACAAATTTTAAATTACCTCATTGACACTAGGATAGCAATTTCACTTCCTTTTAAGGGAGAGATTATACATATATCACCTCAAGCTTCCCAGCCTTCAACTAAATGCAGAAACAAATGATCAATATGAAAAGAAGTGATAGCAGAAATCTGAATGAAAGATTATAATAACTGCCCAAGCTAGAGAAGTTTTTTGGGGGAAAAAGGACTCCATCAAACAATGTTCTTTTATCAATCAAGAGTTTTGGTAGAACAGTGGTTAGATTGCAGTATTACAAGCTGACTCTGTTCGCTGCCAGGAGTTCGATCCTGACAGATTCAAGGTTGAGACAGCCTTCTCTCCTTCCAAGGTGGGTAAAATGAGGTGCCAGATTGTTGGGGGCAACATGCTGACTCTGTAAACCACTTAGAGGGGGCTCTAAAGCACTATGAAGTGGTATATAAGTCTAAGTGCTAAGATGCATTCGCTGCACCACCAACCTTGGCAGATTCACAAATTTTCTGTTGAGCTGACTTGTATGTATAAAATACTGCATCTATTGATACTTATAGATAGGATATTAGCATAGTGCCCACTCCCCAACTGTCCCTAAAACTAATGCAATCGAAGTTCCAGCATTCATTCTTTGAGAACTGTCATGATTATCATACAAAGATGTATATTCAGATTTAAGGCTAAATATGGGTATACACTGAATGCCAAAACTGAATCCCCCAATCAAATAAAAAACACCTTCCTAAGGCTGTATTTCTGAAGGATTGCTCATCTATCACAGAAATCAACTTCTGATTCTGCTACTGGGCAATTTCCATTATTTTGAAGAAAAATGTTGGGTACCATTGACAACTGTAGACAAGCGTTCTTTCATGGAATTGTTAAATACTAATTGTTGGGCAAGGATGACATGATTAAACCCTAAAACTGAAGATTAATGTGTAATTGTATTTTCCTTATCCAGCTTCTGATGTAGACAATCAGTTCAGTTGACATCCATTGTCATGCCTGAAATGCTACAAAATAATCTGGAATGATGACCCCTATTCTTGCCTCTTTATTTATAATGATTCCATTGTGCAAATTCTAGAGGATTGGGGCCTAGCCCTTATTGTGCTATTTACAAAAAGAGCATTCGAGACCTGCCCACTAATTAATGATCTATTAGCCTCTTAAGTATAATAAGAAAGCTCTATGCTAGACATTTATACAACAAATTAGTTGATTGGATTGACCTAGAGCATGCACTGGCAGATGAGAAAGCGGACTTCAGTCTAGATACTCTATTAATCAACACACCCTTATTCTTCAACATCTGACCAGAATATACATGTCCAAACCAGGGTCACTATTTTATACTGCATTTATTGATTTCAGATCTCCATTTAATCTAGTTCCCAGAGAAAGGCTCTAGTCTAATCTTCTGCATATAACCATTGACAGATGCCTATTATTGCTTATTCACAATCTTTATAAGAACACTAGAATCAAAGTCTGATGCAGCATGCAAGACCACTACACCAAGGAGATTCTAATCTATAGAGGAATAAAGCAAGGATTTATTCTAGTTCCTCTGCTTTTTAATCTACATGTAAATCCACTAGTGGGCCAATTAAACCCCCAAAATTAGCTAATAGACATATTGCATCCCTATTTTATGCTGATGATATAGTACTTTTATCCCAAACCCAAATTGGACTGAGATGATGTTTGAACACCCTGGCTAGTTACTGCTCTGAAAAGGTCTTTGAAATCTATAGTAATACTAAGATCGTGATCTGGAAGATAATTGGCCAGAACATTGAACAAGTCAAATACTTTAAATATTTGGGCATGGTTTTCAACAGCTCCACTAAATACAGTGCATATCAAAACTATGTTATCCAAAATCCCCCCAAACCAGCAGTTCAATCGTTTTATTTTTCCAGTATATTCCAGCAGCGCTGGAGTTGTATTCAGCTAAGGTTCATGTATAACTACTCTTCAGTGCTGGGACCTTACTCCTCATTTACTTTTACTCCTCTGGAAACGGTGCAATCCAAATTCCTAAGAGTTTTATTTCAGGTAGCCCATTAAGTCCCAAAGATAGTATTAAGGAGGGAGGCAGGACTAGCCAAAATCGAAACAGATTGCATGGATTTACATTCTTGCAAATTGGTTATAACTACTCTTTTTCCCTTCAGGTTTGAGTTTCCTACTTATAAAAGACAATTTTGAATCAGTATGGTTCATCTCACAAAAACTCCAGTATCTTGGTCTCATCAGGGAAGTGCTTCTAATGATGAGGTATGAGTGTGCACTTCGTGCACTTAAACAACATACTAAAGATCTAGAAATCTTTTTTTTTTTTTTTTTGTAATGCTGGTCTGTGACCGTAATAAAAAATTGATTGTGTAGTTGCACTTTCCTGATCTAACTCCTAATGTAGATGATCAATTAGGTTGACATACATTGTCTCTGTCTAATAACAAGCCTTAAGGAGCTTCTACAAAGAAGAGGGGGTCAACCTATTCTCCAAAGCACCTGAAGGTAGGACAAAAAGCAATGGATGAAAATTAATCAAGGAGAGAACCAACCTAGCATCAAGAAGAAATTTCCTGACAGTTGGAGCAATTAATCACTGGAGTGACTTGCCTTCAGAAGTTGTAGTGCTCCAACACTAGAGGTTTTTAAGAAGAGATTGGGCAACCATTTTTCTAAAATGGTACAGGGTTTCCTGCTTGTACAGGGGGTTGGACTAGAAGACCTCCAAGGTCCCTTCCAATGCTGTTATTCTGTTAAATGTGTCTCAATATTATTCATCCAAGGATTCACAAGGCTGGTGCAATGAATTTTTCTCAAACAAGGATGTATTGAGATATTAATATGCATGCAACTGAATGGGGGAGAAGTCACATATACTTTCATCCTATGGGTCACTTTATTTCTTCTAAAATTTTGGACTAAAACAATCCACCTTCTTCAACTCACCCTGTAGTTTAGGAACTTTATTATTTTTCTCTCTTTTCTGGTGAACCGTCTGAATTCTTCAGTCCCTTTCTATGGTGCCATCAGGATAGGACATACAGGTAGGTTAGAAGTCTAGGAATCCCTTAATCAGAATAGATAAAGGATTCTTTCCACTCCCCCCCACCCCACCCCAATGCAGCAAGAACTGACTTATCTTGATTTTGAATGCACTGAAGTAAAATACATTACTATGTAAACAGAAAGTCCCTCTGAAACTATTACTCCTTTTGGCTAATTGTGGCATGGATCGTGATCCCATCATACCTGTGCAGAGAGTATGAATCTTCTTTCTCAGTTCTTGTGAGATAGCTTTAGAAGCCTTTATTTCATGATTTCTTTTACTGTTTTATGAAGTTCTCCACCCTCCCTTATTCCACCATCATCTTCCCTCAGGCTGAAAAGATGATGTAATTCTCACTACTTCTTGAAGAAGACTCTCATGGGAACAATTTGTTTCTTTAAATGGTTAGGTGCTTCTACTTCCACAGAGACCTCTCTCTCTCTCTCTCTCTCTCTCTCTCTCTCTCTCTCTCTCTCTCTCTCTCTCTCTCTCTCTCTCTCTCTCTCTCTCTCTCTCTCCCCCTCTCCGTTCACGGGTGAATGATGAAGACTCATGGTTACAACTAACAATGCTTTATTCTCCTACTCCAACTCCAAGCAAACTGCAAAAAGCACGCAGGCCTTTATATAAGGCTTGAACCCCGGACAGAGTGAACCAATAAGAGTTCTTCTTTCTCCACACCTTGCGCATGCACACAAGGCTGGCGCCGCTCTGTCTGGTCCCGGGCAGCTTTTAGAATGCCCAGGACCATTTGCAACAATTCTGGGCCTGTTGAGTTTCCTCATCAGGCCCAGGACACAACACCCTTCCCCCCTAGATAGAACACACATGATTCCAATTCCTTACAATCATAATAAAATAAATCAAAATAAAATAATAGTCTGCTCACATGCAGACACCCTTCTCCTACTAACAGAGTTAGCCAACCAACCCACTCTCTAATGTGGAATTCGTGTGTCTATCTTCTACCCCACAAAGGTCCCATCTCCTCAACCTAGACCTGTAAAGTCCCTTGTACTGACAAGAACCTCACATACTTGCCTAGATGCTTAGGAGGGGTCTTAGCCTGTTGTGACCTATGCAAGGTTAGGGAGGGTGACTAGCCTGTCAGCTCACCTGCCCAGCTAGGCAGACCAGGACTTGTTCTTAAAGGCACCTGGCCTACCGGCCCGTCTGTTGGGCTCGCTAGACCAGGACATTTATGCACAAATTTTGCAGGTGACCCCTGGTGAGGCGTGCTGGCAGAATTGCCAGAGCTCTCCCCAGGGTCCATGAGAGCAGCTGAAATTCCCCAACTCTCTGAATTGGCTGAGGATTCCCCAACTACTCTGGATGGCTTCAGGGAACTTAGTCCCTCGAGCCCACAACCAGTCTCGGACGTGACCTGCGTTGCAGGTGTGCCCCAATACTCCCAGTCCCCTGTGGCTGAGGTGCCAGAGTCAGGAGCCACCTCAATGGCAAACCCCGCCTCAAGTGAATTCCTGTTTGGAGCTCTTGCGGATACGCATGACTCCCTGTTCGGCGCAATAGCTGAACTCTGAGGATGTCCTTGCACCACCCCTGGGAATTCCCTAGCGACCTACAGTATATCCCAGGAACAGTGAGATTGTGTCTCATAAGGTTGACCTGAAGTGTGAGATTATGTCTCAGGAGGTTGACCTGAAGTGCGACAATTCCGGGGCCCCCTCCCCCCCAAGAGCGGAGACAGTGGCGGAATCTACAGGGGACAACTGCCAACGCAATTGATCAATGTGACGCTGCAGGATGCGGCCATTGCCCAAGGTAACTTCGTATGATAGAGGTCCAGAGATCTTACAGATGACAGCAGGAACCCACAGATGACAGGAGTGTAGTTCCTAGCCCAGACCGGATCACCCAACTGTAGTCTCCTTAGTGCCCGCGGATGTGACACCTGTGAAGCCACCCGGTCTGGGTGAAACCTGTCCAATTTAGTAATGAGTCTGCAACCCCAGTGGAGTTCAGCTGGGCTCTTCCCTGTGGTCGTGCAAGGTTTGGTGCGGTGTGCAAGAAGAAAGTCAGCTAACTTGTAATGCCAGTTACCATAAGTCAGTTTCTTGAGGGCATCTTTGGTGGTGCGCACCATTCTCTCTGCCAGTCCATTGGAGGATGGATGGAAGGGAGCCAATGGTGCATGCCGGATCAGGTTGGCCTGAAGAAAAGCCTGGAACTCAGAAGACATAAATTGAGGGCCATTATTAGAAACCAGTACATCTGGAAGACTGTGTGATGCAAAAATTCCTCTCAACACCTGGATAGTCCTGGCAGTAGTAGTGGAGGAAACAGAAACAACCTCTAGCCACTTAGAATGGCTATCAACAACAACCAGGAAGAATTGCCCCTGAAAGGGCCCAGCATAATCTATATGCACCTTGGACCACGGGGTTTGAGTTTCCTCCCACCTATGTACTGGGGCCTGCGGCATTTCAGACCGAACTGTTGGCACGCTTGGCACCCATGCATCTGGGCCTTGATGGCTTTATTGAGCCCAGGCCACCAAAGATGGCTGTGCGCAAGCGCTTTCATCCTGACTATCCCTCATGCAGAGAGATCAAGATTCTAGACCTCAATGAGGCTGTGATGACTATCCTGCTACCCCATAAAAGGCACCCATTAAAGGTAGACAGTGCATGTCTCCTTTGCCAAAAACTTTGAAATGTCGCATCTGGACACGAGTCAGGCCATCCTGACAACACCCATGTCAGCACGCGTGATCAGTGGCAGTTTCAGCAGCCACATCCCTAGCATTGAGGGGAGATTCAGGCAACTCCTGAATGGAAAGAATATTTATGGCAGGTGCAGGGTCTGCTTCTACCTGAGTTAAAGGCAAACTGCTTAGGCCATCTGCATGGCCCATTTCTTTTCCAGGTTTGTGAACTAGAGTGTAGTCATATGCTGACAGGAAAATGGACCATCTCAGCATACGAGGAGAAATGATATGTGGTGTCTGTTTCTTAATAGTAAACAAACCCAACAGAGTCTTATGGTCTGTATAGACCGTGAAGTGGCAGCCATATAAGAAATCATGAAATTTCTTTATGCCAGCCACTATGGCCAAGGCTTCTCTGTCAGTCTGGGCGTAATTCCTCTCTGCAGATGACAGAGTCCTTGAATAATAATAACAGGGACTTGAGTCCCATCAGCCTTCGGATGGCTAAGAACTGCTCCCACCCCATAAGGAGATGCATCACATGCGATGCAAACAGGCAGTTGCTCATTGAAATGCGCTAAAACAGCATTAGAAGTGAGCAAGGGCTTAGCCTCATTGAAGCTCTTGTCATGGACTTTAATCCACTGCCAAGGAGCTTGCTTGTCTAAGAGCCTATGTAATGGCTCTGCCACTGCAGCTTTGTGTGGGAGAAATGCATGGTAAAAATTTAAGAGCCCCAAGAAGGCTTGCAGCTCACTCTTGGACTTGGGGCTTGGGGCCTGTTGAATAGCTTGTAGTTTAGCTTCAGCAGGGTGAATGCCTTGGGCATCAATCCTGAAACCTAAAAAGTCAGTGGAAGTGACTCCTACCTTGCATTTATCCTGCCTTAGCTTAAGGCCTGCTTTTCGAAAACAAAGCAAGACAGCCCTTAATCTTCCTGCTAAATTTTGAGATGACTCCCCAGCAATGAGGACATCATCAAAGTAGGGACAGACCCCAGGAATACCTCAAAGTGTGCTCTCCATAACACTTTGGAATATGTCAGGGGCTACATTGACTCCAAATTGCAGTTTCTTGACCTTGAATGCCCCCCTGTGAGTTACAATAGTCTGGGCCTCTGCAGCTGCCTCATCAACAAGTAGCTGTTGATAGGCCTGTGCCAGGTCAAGTTTCGCAAAAATGCCCCCTCCCCTTGATGAAGGCCAGGATGTGGCTTACAACAGGGACTGGATAACCATGCTGTTGCAATGCCTTATTCAATGCACACTTTTAGTCTGCACATATACATATTTCGCCATTAGCCTTTAGAGGTGTTACTATGGGTGTTTCCGATGGACTAGAATTCAAAGGTTCTAAAATGCCCTGCTGGAGCAATTTGTCCAGTTCAGCATCTATCTTACCTTTGAGGGCAAAAGGGACCCTCCTAGGCTTAACCCTGATGGGCGTGATGGTTGGGTCTAACCGTAGCGAAATGGGAGGCCCCTTGTAGGATCCTAGTTCTGAACTAAACACATCTGCAAACTCCTTGTAAACCTCTGCAAGGCCCAGCATTTGCAAACTGTGCAGCTCAGTTACTTGAATTCCCAGAGCCTCAAACCAATCGAGTCCAATAAGACTCGTACAATCACCCCCAACAACCACCACATCTAGGGAACCTTCAAAATCCTTATACTATACCCTAAGGGTGGCCTCCCCCTTAATGCACAGCATAGAATTTTGAAAGTCAGTGAATATTAGATTTGATGGCCTGAGTTTAACTCGAAGGCCATTACTGCTGCAAATCTTTTAAAGGTATTAATTGAAATAATGGAAAGAGCGGACCTAGTGTCCAACTCCATCAGTAAGGGAACCCCTTGCAACCTTACATTAAGGGAAAGTTTCTTCTTAAGGGGGTTGTATGTCCCTGTTCTTAGAATGCTCCTGCGCGATGTGCAGAAACCCACCCTGTTTTGGCTGGGGACCCTGGTACCTTTCTGAAGCAATTCATCCTGAGGTTGAACCTTCTGGCGACCCAAACAGACAGATGCAATGTGACCCTGCCTGCCACACACCCTGCAGATGGCGGAGCGAAACCTGCAGTCAGCTGGCTTGTGGCGTCCTCCACACCCAAAGCATTGAAGAGGTGCTTCATCATGTGCCAACAATGTCCCTTCTGCCTCCTCTCAACTGGTTGGTGAAGTCTGTCAACCTCCTCTTCAGGATACACTTCTGATCCTTCTTGCGCGTCCTCTTGATGGATGGTAGCTGTTTCTGGAGGATTCCTGGTGAGGCGCAAGGCCTTCACAGCCCCACCTGCTGCTTCCTCAGCTGCCACTTCTCACAATGCATCTTGGAAGGAGTCATCTTCTTTTGCAAAAATCTTTTCTTGTAAGTCTCTGCTCCTTAAGCCGCAGACAAAGCGATCTCGCAGCCTCTCTTCCAGATCCTTGAACTCACAAGGCTTGGCTGCTTGCTTTAAGGCCGCAATAATGTCTGCAGCAGATTCACCTGTCCTCTGGTCTCTCTGCTCGAATGTGTGCCTCCAAGCAATGACGGATAACTTCAGCTGGAAGTGTTCCTTCAACATTTTCTTCAAGTCAGCATATGCTACTGACTCCAGAGGTGCAGGGGCCACCAGATTTTCTGCAACGTCAAAAGCTTCTTGTCCACAGGCACACAAAAGAGTTGCTGCCTTCAGGCTGTCTTCTCTAATCTGATTTACTCTGAAGTAATTTTCCATCCGTGCTACATAGGAATTCCATCTCTCTGGGTGGGAGACATCGAAATCTGTCAAGCGGGCAATCTTAGACTTCGTAAAGTTTACGATCTTCACCAATCGCTTCCTCTGCAAGCTGCTGTCCAGGGAAAGGGTCTTTTAGCCGAGCTCATCCTCCAATGATGCTATACTGGCAGGCTGGGATGCTGATTTAGATGCCGTCTTCCCCTCTTCAGGACTTCCTGGGTAAATCCTTAAAGCTTTTTCTTCAGCTTGCAAAGGATCCCACCTTTGTCGCCAGTGTTACATTCTCGGTTCGTGGGCGAATGATGAAGACTCATGGTGACAAATAACAATGCTTTATTCTCCTACTCCAACTCCAAGCAAACAGCAAAAGGCACGCAGGCCTTTATGTAGGGCTTGAACCCTGGACAGAGTTAACCAATAAGAGTTCTTCTTTCTTCGCACCTTGCGCATGTGCACAAGGCTGGTGCCACTCTGTCTGGTCCCGGGCAGCTTTTAGAATGCCCGGGACTATTTGCAACAATTCTGGGCCTGCTGAGTTTCCTCATCAGGCCCAGGACACAACAGCTACTATGTGTGTGCTGTCTTGAAACCTGGCAGAAATCTATTTTAAAAATTACCATTTTTCTTTTCCTCAGCTGTTTCTTCCTGGATTTTTGTTTGTTTGTTTGTTTGTTTAATAGGTGCATATTATTATACTACTTAGTTTTCTTGAGAAAACACAATAATTACTTTATGCACGTGACTATGTATAAATACCATTTAAAATGAGGCAAACGTAGCAAACATTAAAATGTTACATGATTTGAATAGCCTAAAATTCCTCTTGGGGATGACATAAAGAACATCTTGAGCTTACTGGAGATCTTGTTGTAGGTGCTTCATCATGTGCCAACAAGTTGGTGCTGATTCTTAGCAACTGCATAAAAAGATTTTCTCCATATCCTTGCCCTGACCTTCTCCTTATCCATTCATCTGCTCTAGAGAGTAGAAGACTGCTATTAAACTGCAGGGACCTCATCCCTTTTAATTTAGGAGAGGAAGAGCAGACAGGAGAAGCAATTCTCACATATTGGCATGAACTTCTAATAAAGTTAGAAACTTCTAATGAAGTCTAATAAAGAATCTTAATAAAGACGTGGCTTCTTCTTTTAGCGCACAGCCAATATTAACCCTAATCCTTATACTGACCTGGGGACAGAAAGGTTCACCGTGCTTGATAGGAATTATACAGATTGTGTTTTGATAGAGCAAGCAATTGAGAAAATGCACCATGATGGGCGACACTTTTATTATTACAGACCTTTGTTGTCATAGTTTCTTCTCCACTATAATTTTGATGTCATTATAAAGAGTCTTTTTAGGAACCTATAACAATAAGACAGGGGGCAGGGGGATGAGTTGGTGTAGATCAGGGGTAGGCAACCTTGGGTCTTTTATGACTTGTGGACTTCAACTCTGGAAGTTGAAGTCCACGAGTCATAAAAGACCCAAGGTTGCCTATCCCTGGTCTAGTTGGTCAAAGGCCTGGAGACTAAACATATGAAGAATGGCTGCAGGACTTGGGTTTGGCTAGTCTAAAGAAAGAAGAAATAGGGGTAACATGATAGCAGTATTCCAGTATTTGAGAGGCTGCCACAAAGAAGAGGGGGTCAAATTATTCTCCAAAGCACCAGAGGGCAGGACAAGAAACAATGGTTGGAAACTGATCAAAGAGAGAAGCAGCCTTGAATTAAGGAGAAACTTCCTAACGGTGAGGACAATTAACCAGTGGAACAGCTCGCCTTCAGAAATCGTGGGTGCTCCATCATTGGAGGTTTTTAAGAAGAGACTAGACAGTCACTTGTCTGAGATGGTGTAGGTTCTCCTGCATGAGCAGGGGTCTGGACTAGAAGACCTCCAAAGTCCTGTTCTGTTCTATTCTATTCTGTTCTGTTCTGTTCTGTTCTGCTCTGCTCTGCTCTATTCTATTCTATGTATATGCTCTGTGCTTTTTATTCTCCTTCTTAGTTCTCACCCTCATCCTATTCACAGAAGACAATTAAAGACCCTTGAACTGGATTCTCCTTGAATTGAGCAGAAGAATCCCCAGGACTATTCTGATGCAACTAAAGAGATTGGTGTGGAAAAGAAATCTCCTTTCATGCTTAGAAAGTTTGCTAAATCGAGATCTATGGGCACACATGGGTTACTTGTGTGAGACATTTTGCAACATTTTCCTCACAATTTGCCCATTAGGTAAGTTTCCAAATATGTATCCCATTGAAATGGATTCAGTGCAATTGAATTTGAATTCAGATTCAGATTATTCATGCCCACAATTCCTGATCCTGCCATTGAACATGTAGCAGACCGCTTGGATTTGCAAAAGAGGTCAATGACAAAACAATTAGCATTCATGCAGATCATCTAGGTTCTGCCCTTGCACCTATGGTTGAAACTGAGATCCACAGTTCCCAAATTTCCAAATTTCCTCCCCACAGTAGCCAGTATGCTTCCCAAGGTAGATTCTACATTTTGTGCGGTTACAAAAACAAAGGATGGGCCACTCTATAAATATTATCAATTTGTTCTTTTAAATTGTGGCCATCTTTGATTGCTGTCTGCTTTGCTGTCAAATAAATTCCACTTTCACTTCAATAGTTGTCCTTTGAAACCCAGCTTGGAATGGACTAGAATTTCTTGTAGCAATTTTTAAAGAAGCAATTTCTGATCTTCTTTGCAGAAGTTGCAAACATACCAATTACGATCTCCACTCTGCAAAATTGCATAGCATAGTTCCATCCCTCCCATAAACCAACCTTTTTAATCAATAAGTCCTGAAATCAGCAGCTTCTTTTTGCGCTTTTTCAGTAAAAAGTCTAAAAAGTTTTCCAGTCTTTTTTTTAAAAAAATAGTTGTAGTTCCTTCTTAATCAAACAAGTCAATCTGGCCAATTCTGCAAATTCAGAAAGTCCCCCATCTTTATGTATATAATAAGCTTGCTGCAGTTGCCATATATAAAAACAGTTGTCTGTGAGCCTTTTCTAATTGAGTATCATAAATCTTAATAAGAATAGTTCAAGTTTCATCTAAATGTTAATTTTTAAAACTCTCTACAACATCACATCCATTTTCTTCACTGTCATGCTCTGCCCTTTCATGTTTTTTACATTTCAAACTATAATTAGAAGTATCTTTATACATCTCGGTCAATTTCTGTGGTATCATATACTGACAGTACATCATTTTTAAAAAGGTTTTCTTCTAAATTGTAAAATAATATCAATTTTAGACTTTTAACTACATTTTCTCCCTTTGATGTATCTGAATACTATAACCAAACTACTTGACCCATTTTACCATGTTCTTCTTCCATTTCAAACCTCTATAAAAAGTATATATTTTAGCAATTATATGCTGATAATTTGTATATAATTCATTTTCAAATTCTGTTTTATCATATTCTACATCCTTTTTATTTATATTAAATCTTTTTCTTGTGTGCATGAGAACTGAAAAACTAAATCTCTTTGTAGTCAAATTGTTGATTCATCTTAAGCTCCCCATTTTTCCGTATTAGCAAATTTTTATATATTATTTGTCATTCCCTGCTGTTTATTTTCTATAAACTATTTTTTAACAATAGTTTCCTTAAGATTTATTACAGCATAAAAACACAATGAAAGATTTAAGATTTAAAGGTTTAAAAATATATAAAGGGGATGTATCTTTTAAAACTTTCATTAACCTACATAGTTTCAAATTCACTTTCAATAATATTTTGCAAACTTTAGTAACTACTCAAGATGAGGGGGGAAAACAAAGGGAAATAAAGGAATTCACTTCTGACTCTTTTCAACATAGTAAAATACTAAAACATTTACAACTTCGATTTTTATATTACCTATAATTATCACAAGCCAATTCTGTAATGACACAATTATTAAATCTTCAAAATAAATTCTAAATTTCATTTTTTTTCTATTTCAAGCATAAAACCCAATATAAACAAGAACCAATAAAATGTCCTTGTTTTTAAAATAACTTACATCACCATCTTAATCAAATCCATTTTTCCCTGATGTGGGAAATGATCTATATTACTATTTACACGTATTAATCATTCTACGCTATCATCAATTATAATAACAAAAATCACTGTACTTTTAACCTTAAGGTTAACCTTAAATGGGAAATTCTTTATAATCTAAACATTTCTATTAAAAAAAATCATCTTTAGAATTTAAATAAATTATAATGTATCTTTTTAAACTTCCATTAACCTACAAAGTTTCAAATTCACTTTCAATAATATTTTGCAAACTTTAGTAACTACTCAAGCATTCTAAGTGAAAAAAAGAAAGATCAATAGCTTCATTTTCTTCCCCTCTTAAGCATAAATGGTTTCCAAATTTAATTTTAATAATCATTTTCAAGCCCACTTTATAAGTGCAAAACAATACATTGGACCTTTCTTTTAATTACTATATCAAACCAATAGACAGTCCATCCTAACTCCAATTAACTTATTAAAGTCAATCCCTCCGGTTGTCCTCATAAAATAAAATCTTTTTCTTCTTCAGAATGTCTGTTAAATTGATACAAAGTTCTATTTTTCTCAAGATATTCTCCAATATGATTTTTAAAACAAATATGTTGACATTGCTAATTTCCATTTCAGTTTTGAAGTGGAAATCCCAAATTTGATCTCTTGAGGATTATAGATTTACTTGCAACTTTTATTTGTTCAACTCACTGGGGGACTTAAATCATCTTCATAGTAAGCTCTGTTGGAGTCAGAGTTATGTCCAAAATTACACTTAAGTATTGTCAAATACTTTTGAAATAATAAGTTTCTGTACTTGATTGCATCTCTGGATTACTCATCTTTCTTCCAATTACTAGAGTAACTTGTTCCCCCTACTCCTGCTTCACAACATCTTTGGAACATAGTTGATCTACAAAGTGATTTGTTTTTTTAAAATACTTCTCCAAAATATTTTTTGCAATCTCTGTCAAATACTTTTGATGTTTCTTCATCTTCTCTTTGTTTCTCGCCCTCTTTTTTTTTTTAAAAAAAAAAAAAGGTTTCTGTAGATCAGCTGGTGTCTCCAGGCCAATCAGAATCCATTACATTTGAAAGATCTCAGCCTCCCACAAACAGCAATCGAAAATAGCAAACTATAATTCCCAACATTAAATGAAGGTGAAAAAATTCATACAAATGACAAAAATAAACCCACAATCTTTTAAATCCTTAAGTTTTCCTATCAAAATTAGAAGAAAAAAATGTTCCACACTTTCTTATTTTAGATAATGTCTGGCAACCCTCCTCCTCATCATTCAACAATAGCGATGTCTTGAAAATGGTGCAGATCTTCAAAAAGGAGTGACAGGCTGTGACTGAAAAAAGCCTTTTGAAGCTGAAAATAATTTTATCTGATGATTAAGGCAGATATTTGAGAGTGGAGATTAATTATAATGAAATTAAGATCCTTTTAGTGGGGGTTTATGCTCCAAATGAAAATAAATCTGCATTGTAATGTACTTATGGGAAAGTTAATAGAGCTGTCATATAATAATTAATGCCTAATGGGAGATATGAATGGAGTAGTCTGCTTACCAGACAGAACATCAGCAAAAGTGATAAAAATGATGCAAGGCAAACTACCAAAAATATTTCTTGAATTGATTGATATATGGAGTCTTTATTTTTCCCCCAATGTCAAACATTTTTTAAAAATGCAATTATTAATTCCACCCCCTCATTAAAAAGTAAAGCCACAACCATTTCTTCAGAAGGCTACCAATATGACTTTTGGTTCTTCCTTGCTTCTATGTTGTTATATCAAAATGCTAACATACCAAGTTCTTATATTTTGGTGCTTTGAAGACATCCTGCAGAAATATGTAGTAATGAGCTAGTAAGACTACTAGTTGATTTGATTTAAAAAGGAACTAACATTATTTTTTTGCTTCACAACTTTGCTTTTTTTTATTATTGTGTTGTCGGATTTTATTCATGCCTGATTGTAGCCAGGCTTTATCTTCTCTCATTTGCGGACAGATGTCATCTTAATTGCTGTGCAAAAGTCTTCCTGGGGAGTGGAATAATATGCATGTGCCATCAGAAGTAGGTCTTGATGTTTCAACAGAACATTCACTTGGATATATTGCATGCTAGCCTTTTACAGCCTCCAGATGTGTTGGTTTTCAGTTCCAATAATTCTCAGGCCTTCAATTTCCAGACAGGGAGTCCAAAATAGCTGGAAGATACCAGGTTCAGGAAAATATTAGAGTGTGTTAGAAAGAGCTGTGCCCTCCTATCATAATTCCACTTTTTAAAACCTGATGCCTTCCACTCATAAGCCTCTTCTTGACTGCCTGCTTGACCTCAGTGTTACGAAGACTGTATATGGCAGGGTTGAGAGTAGGAATGGCTACTGTGTAGAAGACAGAAGTCATCTTGTCTGTTTGTGGGGCATAGGTGCTATCAGGTCGTAGGTACATGAAAATGAGGGTACCATAAAGAACCCCCACAACTGTAAGGTGAGATCCGCAGGTGGACATAGCTCGAAGTGATCCTGTTCGTCCTACAGTGCAGAGAATAATTCCATATGAACTTATAATTGCCATCAGGGTGATGCTCTGGATGGTTCCACACACTACAAGGAGCAAGAGCTGGTTAATATGTATGTCTGCACAAACCAAAGCCAGAACCGGGGGGATATCGCAGAAGAAATGGTTCAACGTATTTGCACCGCAGAAGGGCAGGCGGAATGCCATGCTGGAATGAATCACTCCAGAGGCCATCCCTGCCACATAGGAAGCAACCACTAGGAGGCGACAGAGATACTGTGGCATGGCAGTTCCATAGTGCAATGGGCGGCAGATGGCCACATACCGATCATAGGCCATGGCTGCCAAGAGACAACATTCAGCATCTGAAGCAGCTGCAAAGGAGAACATCTGAAGGGCACAGGCTGGGATGGGAATGGTGTCATAACCTTTCAAGAGCCCCAGGAGCATTTTGGGGGCTACAGTGCAGCTGGAGCACAGGTCCATCAGGGCCAGGTGGCTTAGGAAGTAGTACATGGGAGTGTGCAAGCCAGGTTCAGCTCGGATAAGAACGGCTAGACCCAGATTCCCTGCCACACTGAGGAGGCAGATGGGCAGGAAGAAGCTGAAGAGGAGGAGCTGAAGGTTTCGTTGAGCAGTGAAGCCCAGGAGGATAAACTCGGTCACCCTGGTGGTATTGTGATGAAGAGCCATTGTACCTATTGGCATTAAAAAAATGTTGCGAAAAGAGGAATTAGTCAAATAATGATCTTTTTGCAACCAAGATACATTCATTGCTCCACCCTCCACCCTCCACCCTCCACCCACCTTCCAATACATAGGGAGTCCTCGAGGTACAAACCTAATGGAACCTGCCCATTAGGTTTGTAGGTCAAAAAATTCGTCAAATGAATCAGATTCAATTTGACAATTTTTTAAAATCAGATTCATTAATTAAATCAAATGGATGGTTAAATGAACGAAGATCGGACTTACTATTTCCTTTGCTTAGTTAATTGATCTCTGCCTAAATGGAGAGCCCTTCTGGCTGCTGCTGACCACCGATCAGTTGTTTGCTTCGGCTCAGGAACTAAATGCCTGCAAACAGGCTGCACCTTCTTTTGCAAAGATTTTTGCAGTTGCCACTAATTAGCTTAAGTCTCCAGCCAGGCACTCAGAGGGAGATGGGGGAGGGGTTTATGGAACTGTTTGCAACAATAACAGAGATGGAAGGGACCTTGGGATCAACTAGTCCACGGATGTCAAACTTGCTGCATCACGTGACATGTCATGACGTATCGCAACTTTTTTTGCATTGCCAGAGCTGGGGTGGGCATGGCCTCTGTATGATGCAACTGATGTGTGGCCCAGTCTAACTGATGCATGGGCCAGTCTAGTCTAACCAATTACTCTATAATACCCAACATTCTTCTTTAAAATAATGGAAATTGCAATCCTTCAGAAATGCAGTAATTGATTTGGGGGCTCAGCTTTGGCATTTGGTGTCTACCCATAATCAACCTTAAATCTGAATGTAAGTTTTTCTAGGATAACCATGTCAGTTTCAAAGAAAGGTCTGGAAATTAGATTACAATAGTTTTAGGAACAGTTAGGGAGTGGGGTGTTAGCATAGTAATGCTAATAGCTATCTATCCATAAGCGTCAGTAGATAAGAGTGGTTTACACATTCAAGACAATATAATGGAAAATGGCTGGCTCAGGAATTCTGGGAGTTGAAGTCCACGAGCCATAAAAGAGCCAAGGTTGCCTACTCCTGGGATAGGCATTTAACCAGAAATACAGTAACTTTTTCATGGAATTGTTAAATACTGTTAGGGCAAGGAGGACATGATTAAATCCTAAAACTAAAGATTAATGTATAGTTGCACTTTCCTTATCCAGCTCCTGATGTAGATGATCAATCCAGTTGACCTCCATTATCTCTGTCTAATAATAAGCCTTGAGATGGACCTCAATATTATTCGTCCAAGAATTCACAAGGCTGCTGCAGTGAATATTTCTCCAACAAGGATGTCTCTAGATATAAATATGCATGCAACTGAATCAGGGAGAGGTTAATACACTTTCATCTGATAGGTTTTACTTCCTCCAAAAACCATGCCCTATAGGTCACTTCATTTCTTCTAAAGTTCTGGATTAAAATAATCCACCTCCTTCAACTCACCCCATAGTTTGGGAACTTTATTATTTTTCTCTCTTTTCTGGTGAACCATCTGAATTCTTCAGTCCCTTTCTGTGGTGCCATCAGGATAGGATATACAGGTAGGTTAGAAGTCTAGGAGCCCCTTAATCAGAATAGATAAAGGATTCTTTCTACTCGCCCCCCCACCCCACCCCAATGCAGCAAGAACTGACTTGTCTTGATTTTGAATGCACTGAAGTAAAATACATTACTATGTAAACAGAAAGTCCCTCTGAAACTATTACTCCTATTGGCTAATTGTGGCATGGATCATGATCCCATCATACCTGTGCAGAGAGTATGAATCTTCTTTCTCAGCTCTTGTGAGATAGCTTTAGATGACTTTGTTTCATGATTTCTTATACTATTTTATGAAGTTCTCCACCCTCCCTTATTCCACCATCATCTCCCTGAGAAGCTGATGTAATTCTCACTACTTCTTGAAGAAGACCCTCATGGGAACAACTATAGTTTGTTTCTTTAAATGGTTAGGTGTTTCTTCTTCCACAGAGACCTCTCTCTCTCTCTCTCTCTCTCTCTCTCTCTCTCTCTCTCTCTCTCTCTCTCTCTCTCTCTCTCTCTCTCTCTCTCTCTCTCTCATTAAGGAGATTCTGGAGGGTAGGAGGGAAAAATATATAAGATGTTTTAGATTTTAATCCATAAATGAAAATTCTTGCATGCCTTTAAATAAATATTAATAACTTTGCCATTTCTTCCTAAATAAATAAAAAAAGAAATGTATGTTGCATTTCTTCATTTTGCATTGCTATAGAAGCCTCTAATGCTTAAGGTTAAGGTTAGGATTGTCAGTTACCTTGAATATTCCTATCCATCTGTAATAGCACATTTGGGATTATATATGTCTGTTAATGTAGGCTAACTTCAGCTATTCTTAGCTACACTGTAGAGCAGTGGTGTCAAACTGCTGGCCCATGGGCCAGATGCGTCATGAGGAAACCGCGCCCACCCCATTGCTGGCAATGGGGAAAAAGTTCCGATGCGTCACATGATGTCACGTGATCTCGCACATTTGTCATGTCTGTTGTAGAGGAAGGAAAGCCTTCACTGCTTACTTTGCTCTCTAATAGCTTGTATACTCACTTTAGTTGTAGGATAGCTACTAAAGGCAGAATGGCTACTATCTTTGCCTAGCATATACAAGGCTGAAATTTGAAACCAAGGAAATTAAAATAATTTTTAATTTGTTGAGTTAACTAGTCCAGGTGTGTCTTTGTGTGTGTGCCCGTGCACATGCATATTATTATACTTCTCAATAAACCCCCCAAAATAGGAAGGTTACTTTTTATGTATGTGTAAAAATCTATTAGAATGCTAATAAAGGAGGCAAGATTCTTTTAAAAATTTTAAGATTTGAATTACCAAAATTGCATCTTGATTGATAGTGCTGCTCTAGTTCATTTTTAATAGCTTAATTGTTTTTCTATTACCTCGATCTTGATACCCATTATTTTAGACAGAAATATAGAAAGTGAATTGAAGACCAAATATGCTTTCAGTTAGTTTCCTATTAAACAAAATCATGGGTTCCTTACTATTTTTTTAAAAAAAAATCTCTCCAAGTGAAATAATCACTATCAATTTAACAAAACAAATAGGTATTTGTAGAGGTGAGAGACAGGCAAAGGTCGTGTGCAGAACACTGCCCCTCCAAAGCCTGTGTGCCCCTCCTCTCTGCATCTATCTCATTCCTTCACATCACCATGGCGATGTGAAAGTACGCAGGTCTGTGTGACCTTGCCAGATTGATAAGAACTAGCACGCAAACAACAAGATGTGATTGCCAACTATTCCCTGTTTATGGCCTCTGCACTTTTTACTCTTGAGGATTGGTAAGGAGTTTAGCCAATGAAATGCTATTGTCATGTAGAATTTTTGCTGCTTGTAATACTGTATAAAAGGCAATAAAATGCTGCGTGCCAGCGGCCATTTCTTTGCACTCTTCAATGACTAAGCACTGATTACTACAGGTATTCTCAAATGAATAGCATCCAGTATAGATTATCTGTCCATATCTGTCTGTTTGCCTCTGCCTCTATAGATGCACAATTATGTTTCCAAGTTTAGGAAACAGAGTATTAATAAAGGATATTAATTTTTCTCACATTGAATGATCTCTATAACGCATTGATTGTATCTCAGGAAACTAATATAGCAGGTGCAACTTTGAGAGAGGAGTGAATGAAACAAATAGATCAGTGGCAACTTGCTCATGCTGAATCTTTTGGATTCTACACTCGATGTATTGAGGATGGCAGACAATCCTTCCCTCCCTCCATTCCTTCCCCCCTCCCTCACATTCCAGGCACATCAGTTGGTGTAACATTAACACTTGGGAAGATTCACCAACATGCAATGAAGGATTCATTTGTAAGCACCTTAAAAAGAATGCAGCTATTGATAGAATTCTGCTGATATTTGAAAGGAACAATCTTATGAGAATAATTTTCTTTTCTTTTTAAAATAACTTTCTTGGTACATTAGAGCAAAGTGGTGTAATAATCTATCATATTTCAGCAAAGCCTTTGACAAAGTAGGACATTCTTATCAGCAAAATAGTTAAATATAGGATGGATAACTAATTTAAAAACCATTCTCAAGATGTTCTTCAAGTTTGCTTTAATAGCCAGATATCTTAATTAGACCTGTAGACTTTAAGGAGTATGTATTTAATGTTTAATCTGGTCCCTTCCAGATGTGATACTCATAATTTATAGGCATTGAAGCCCATCACATACAGAAAACATCAAATTGGGAAAGTCCATAACTGTTTCCACCAAAAATACTATACTTGCTTTACTAATATGGCAACTTTTGTTCACACAGGTATCAATGGGAATGGAAAAGACCAGAGGAAGTGCTCTCATTTTCCCCTCTTTTCATGTGGATAACAGTTTGTGTCTGCTGTGACCACAAATAAAGATGGAAGAAGCAAATCAGGGCAATATACTGTTATGTAAATGGAATCTAATTTGGGTAGACTTCCTAGAATCCTTTCTAGAGGGATTTTGGCAAGACCTATTGCTTGATTACAGAGCAGTATAATACTCTACCCACACCCTCTAGTTCAGGGGTCTTCAAACTCGGCTTTTTTATGAATCATGAACTTCAACTCTCAGAATTCCTCAGTCAGGCACACTGGCTGAGGAATTCTGGGAGTTGAAGTCCATGAGTCATAAAAGGGCCGAGTTTGAAGACCCCTGCTCTGGTTGGATTCTACTTTCAACTATTGGTTAAAAAATAAGTGCTTCTACTGCTTTTCCTCCTGGTAGCAGATCCTGATATGATTGGATATTTAGATAAGGTTCCAAGTCATTCAAGATTTTAACTCCAACAATTTCAGTTCATTCCTATGTGTAGCCAGGATAGCAAACTTTAGCTCAGGATGCTAATTGCTGCTCCCATGAACTCTTGCCATGAGCTATATTTATTTATGTAAACTGAAGCTGAAATTTCCATTATTTTCAAGACACTGGGGTATCTTCCTGTCCTATACCCATGCTTGCTAAGAACTAGGGAAGTGTGGAGGGCGTTTTGTTAAGGTGGGCTGCTCCTATTACAGATCTACTGTGTGATCACTGAAGAATAAATGTTTAATAATAAACCAGGCTGAAAAACGAACACCCCCTCGTGTAGCAGATTCAAAAGATTAGATAAGAACAAGGAGAACATGTAGTCCAGAAATTATTATTATTATTTTGCTTCTTTTCTTCCTTGTCTGACTAGTGTGACCAAGGCTTCCTTTGGCCTCAACTGTCTTTAGAAAGGCTGCCAACACTTGGCTCTTTCCACAGGCCTTTGGGCCATGCTGTGCTGGAGCTCCAGTTGGATGATGCTGTTATTGTTGTTCAGATCACCATTTTCTTATTTTCCTATTTTATTATTATTTGTAGGTATATGTACTGAGATTTGTATTCTTCTTGTTAGGTTTTTTTTTGTGCTTTTGGGGGTGGCTAAGCTACCCAATGTCACCTTGGCTGAATTGGGCAAACATATAAATGTTTTAAATAAGTAAATAACTGAAGTTCATTGTGCAAAACGTCTCAGGATGATACCTTGGAGCGTGGAAATGGCAGAGCAGAAACAATTACTGCACAAATATGGGAAATATTAGGGCTGTATGTCTTGGGTGCTTAATTTCCTTCTGAATAGCTTCCTCAAGGCCTCCTTCATCCTGTCAGTCCTCAGAGTGTAGATGAAAGGGTTGAGCATAGGAGTGACCATGGTGTACATGATGGCAGCCAGCGTGTCTTTCTTAGGTGAGAAACTGGATGAGGGTTGGAAGTACACCCAGATGATAGTGCCATAGAATAAGGAAACCACTGTCAGGTGGGACCCACAGGTGGAAAAAGTCTTCTTCTTTCCATTAGCTGAAGGGACCCTCAGTACAGCCACCAGGATGCGTGCATAGGAAAGGCCAACCACCATCAGAGCTCCATTGACAATGAAAGCACCTTCTGAGTGTACCACCAGAGTGTTTAGAGCTGTGTTGGAGCAAGCAATTTTGAGCAGTGGAAAGACATCACAAAAAAAGTGGGGAACGTGGTTGGAGGCACAGAAAGAGAGGCGGGACATCAGGAGTGTATGTAGGAGGGAATGGAGGTGAGAGGCCAGCCAAGAAGCTGCCACCAACAGCTGGCATACGTGTCTTCTCATCATGGTGACATAGTGCAGGGGTCGACAGATGGCCACGTAGCGATCCAATGCCATGGAGGCCAGGAGAAAGCTGTCAGTGACGCCAAAAGCGATAAAGAAGTACATTTGAGACAAACACCCACCATATGAGATCCTCCTCTTTCCAGAGAATTCACCAGCCAACATTTTGGGCACTGTGGTTGATGTGAAACATATATCTACCAGTGACAGATTGCTAAGGAAGTAGTACATTGGAGTATGACGGAGATGACGGTCTAGTCGTATGGCCAAAACAATGATAAGATTTCCCAACATTGTGATGACATACATGATCAAGAAAATGGCAAAGAGCAACATGTCACATTCTCGTTGGCTTGAGATGTCAAGGAGGATGAAGTCTAATATGATGGTTCTGTTATCTGTCTCCATCCTGTTGGAAGGTGAGGACGGAAGACAAAATAAAATAAAAGGAACAAGATTAAGTAAAGACACCATAAACACACACTTGATTTTCCTTGTTTGCCTCTGTCCAGGTTTCTTGGCTGCGCTCTGAAAATGGTTTGTTATTACTTTATATCTTTTTTCAACCTCCCACTCAAAGTCTGATTTTTTTCATCTAAGCCCTTTTGCATATTGTCATACATTCCTTTTCTGTTTTTCCGATACCATTTATTTATTAATTTGGACACTTCTCATTTTGTCAAAATTCCCAATGCAGTTTGTGTCACATATAATTACACATAGTAAAATTACACATAATAAAACCTATAATAATAACAACAGTAACAACAACAACAACAACAACAATAATAATAGTGATAGGCTCCTTGGGTGCAATCCCAAAACAACTGGAGCACCACTTGAACACCACTGGCATTGACAAATTCGCTATTAGTCAATTACAAAAGGCGGCCTTACTAGGAACTGCTTCCATCCTGTGACGATATCTGTAATACCATCAAACATCCACATCTGCCTATCCCAGGTCCTGGGTAAGGACTCAATGAGTAGACAAAATGCCAAATCCAGTCTGAACATCTGGCTGACTGTGCGAGGATCCATAATAATAATAATAATAAAAGTTGGAAGGAAACTTGAGGTCATCTAGTCCAACCCCCTGCTCAGGCAGGAAACCCTATACCATTTCAGACAAATGGCTGTGCAGTCTCTTCTTAAAGACTTCCAGCGTTGGAGCATTCACAGCTTCTGGAGGCAGGTTATTCCATTGATTAATTGTTCTAACTATAAATATGTTACTAAGCATGTTCTGTTCTCTCAAGATTTTTTTTTTAAAATATGCAAATATTTGCCTCCCGTGTGTGGAAAAAGGCATATTCCTTCATAACCAGAAACTCTTATTTTCTTATTATTGGAAATGGAGGGATTGATTAAAAAAGACTCTTATTTTATCAGTATATGACTCACATATATACCAACTCCTTCAAGAATATTAGATGTTATGCATATTTTTAATAATAATAATAATAAAATTGGAAGGTACCTTGGAAGTCATCTAGTCCAACCCCCTGTTCAGGCAGGAAACCCTATGCCATTTCAGACAAATGGCTGTGCAGTCTCTTCTTACAGACTTCCAGTGTTGGAGCATTCACAGCTTCTGGAGGCAGGTTGTTCCACTGATTAATTGTTCTACCTATCAGGAAGTTTCTCCTTAGTTTTAGGTTGACTCCCTCTTCTTTGTGGCAACCCCTGAGATATTGGAAAACAGCTATCCTGTCACCCCTGGTCTTTCTCTTCATTAAACTAGACATGCCCAATTCCAGCAACCGTTCCTTGTAAGTTTTAGCCTCCAGTCCACTAATCATCTTTGTTGCTCTTCTCTGTATATTTTTTCTAGAGTCTCAACATCTTTTTACATTCTGGTGACCAAACTTGGATGCAGTATTCCAAGTGTGGCCTTACCAAGGCATTGTAAAGTGGTATTAATACTTCATGTGATCTTGATTCTATCCCTCTGTTAATGCAGCCTAGCACTGTTGGCTTTTTTGGCAACTGCAGCACACTGCTGGCTCATATTTAAGTGATTGTCCACTAGGACTCCAAGATCCCTCTCACAGTTATTACTATTCAGCAAGGTACCTCCTGAACTATACCTGTGCATTTGGTTTTTCTTGCCTAAATGTAGAACCTTACTTTTTTCACCATTGAATTTCATTTTGTTAGATGGTGCCCAATGTTCAAGTCTGTCAAAATCCTTCTGTATCTTAAGCCTGTCTTCTGAAGTGTTGGTTATTCCTGCCAGCTTTTGTGTCGTCTGCAAATTTGATGAGTTCCCCATCTATCCCCTCATCCAAATCATTGATGAAGATGTTGAAGAGTACTGGGCCCAGAACAGAGCCCTGGAGCACCCCACTACTCACCTCCCTCCATATAGATGCAGTTCCATTGAGGACTACAAGCTGAGTACGGCCGGTCAGCCAGTTACAAATCCGTCTCATGGTGATGCTGAATAACCCATATTTTTCTATGTTATCAAGTAGTAGATTGTTTATCAAATGCCTTACTGAAGTCCAAATAAATTATATCTACAGCATTCCTCTGGTCCACTGATTTTGTCACTTGGTCAAAGAACACGATAAGATTTGTCTGGCATGATCTGTTTTTGACAAACCCATGTTGGCTTTTGGTAATGAGTTTGTTTGCCTCTAGGTGTTTGCTGATTCGTTGCTTGATTATTTTTTCCACAATCTTCCCAGGTATTGAGGTCAGGCTGATAGGTCTGTAATTTCCTGGATCCATTTTTTTTTCCTTTTTTGAAGATGGAAACTACATCAGCTCTTTTCCAGTCCTCCAGTAGTTCCCCAGTGCTCCAGGATCTTTGAAAGATATAGTTCAGTGGTTCTGAGATCACATCTGCCAGTTTCTTGAGAACCTTAGGGTGTAATCCATCTGGCCCTGGTGATTTGAACTCGTCTAGGCTGGACAGGTGCTCACTTACCATTTTCCTGCCTATCTTAACTTGTATTTTTTTATCCCCCCCACCATTACATGTAAGGAGCTTTGATCCTTCTGAAATATAATCAATGATGGAAAATTAAGGGCAAAGGAAATATATTTACAATTACTATTCCCCTTTCTGCTGCTATTTCAGGTGATATAGTAGTTGTGGTAACTGTTCCTTTCCCAGGATACCACACAGCAAACTTAGATGGTTTGAAGGAACCGAAGGAACGGAGGAGGGAAGAATGGAAGAGATAAATAATGGCTGACGAAATTCACTGGTAAGGTTCAAGGATGTGGAGAAACTAGAAATCTGAACATGTAAAGCCTGAGAAGCAGCAGGATCATGAAAGAAGCTAGTCTATCTTTCATTCACAGCCAACACAAACACTAAGTACGTACCAATATCTATAAAGGGAAAAAAGGAGGCTGGCAGGCAGACAAGCAGACTGCTAAAGTCTTTCCACTTGGGCTGATCTGGATCCAAATAAGAAATCAATCTAAGAATCAAAAGAATCAATTATCAATTGCAGGTAAAACAACAATGAGCATATTTTTGGTAACTGAGTTCTGTTTTTAACGTTTCTGCATGTGGTGGAAGTTTAGATAAAAAGCTTTAATATTTCATGATGGCGCTAGAGATATTAAACTGCATTAATTAATCAATTAATTAAATTGTATTTATGCAAAATATATTCTGTGTCTTTCTATGGCTTATTTTTAAAATATATTTTGAATTAAGGTGAATATTTAAAATTCATTCTGAATCAATTATTTTCATTGAAACCGGAGCACTGACTTGAGGAAATGGCAGGTATTCTTTTTTTTATTTATTTAAATTTTTATTTTTAACCAACAAGACAAAACAGAACAAAGCAAAACATAACACACATATACATACAATATATATACTCCTCCTTTTTTTTACAGCAATTACGTAATGGTAATCTAATATTTACATTTCCCCCTTATTCTTCTTTAGAATATTTGTCCTTACAGCCCCGTTATTTCTTATTTACATTTTTCTTCCTTCATGTTCTACTTCTTACTAAGAATAATTCATATTATTATTATACATTATTATACACATATTTTCACTTTTGACCTTTCCATATTTATTCTCCTCTATTATTTCTAGTCTCCAACCAGACATACAACTTGTTCCATACTATATAATACTCTGTGTCTTCCTTTTCTTTTATCTCTTTTGTTAATTTGTCCATCTCAGCACAATCCAGGATTTTTCTTATTACTTCTTCCTCTGATGGTATATTCTCATTTTTCCAGCACTGTGCATATGCTATTCTTGCTGCCGTTATTATATGTATTTCTTTACTATATTTCTTTACTATATTTTCTATCTAAAATATCCAACAAAAAGATCTCTGGTTTCCAGTCTACGGGTTGGTCTATTATTTCTTGGATCCATATTTCTTTACTATATTTTCTATTTAAAATATCCAACAAAAAGATCTCTGCTTTCCAGTCTACGGGTTGGTCTATTATTTCTTGGATCCATTTTCTTATTGTAGACCAGTATTTTTTTGCAACTGGGCATGTCCACCATAGATGATAATATGTTCCATATACTTTTTTACATTTCCAGCATGTTGGTGAATTATTCTGGAACATCTTGGCAAGCTTTGCTGGTGGAAGATGCCATCTGTAAAACATCTTCAACTGGTTTTCCTTGAATGCCGCCGACATACTCAATTTTATATTTATTTCCCATATTTTTTCCCATTCCTCCAATTCTATATTATATCCAAAATTTTTTGCCCATCTAATCATTGTGTCTTTGACAACCTCGTCTTCCATTTTATATCTCAATAGGTATTTGTATAAATTGCTAATTAATTTTATTTCTGTTCCATGTATAATTTTATCCAATTCTTGCAGCTCTTTTTGGATTTCATATAATTTTTTGTGCTCTGTATATTTAGATTGAATATGTGTAAATGTCCACCAATCAATCTCTCTACCAATGTCTTGTTCCAATTCTTGTTTTGTTTTCAGATTTCCCTGTTCATTTACTAATTCCTGGTATCTAATTATCTTATTTATATCCAATAGGTTTGGGTATTTCAGAGCTTCTGTTGGGGATAACCACATTGGAATTCTTATATAATGTTTTTGTTTTATTTTTTCCCAAGTCTGTAGCAATGCATTCCTAACTATGTGTCTTTGAAAATATCTGTGTATTTTATGTTTTTCGTCCCATAGGTATGCATGCCACCCAGAAATGGCAGGTATTCTTATCAATATTAAATCTGGGACATCTGCCATCTGCTTCCTTCCATACAAATGGAACAATAAGCAGATACAAGGGTAATTTGTAGCAATAATGAAAATAAAACTGTTATCTCTCAATCCGTCATTAGCACTCCTTGAGGAACACCACTGATAACATTGGCCAGGATTGGGTGACTCTGAATTTATTAGGGGGAGTAGAGGACGCTAGAGGTGAGATTAAGTATTGAAATATTATATTAAATATTTTGTATCCTAAATACAGTGCTCTAGGCACGAACACTTTTTGTACTCAAAAATTAGATTGAATAAAACCGGCTCTAATCAGCAACATTGGATATATAATATTCTGCTATTTTAACTCAGTGATATTAAACCCAGCCTTCTATATGCTTAAACATTAGCTTGAATGTAATTCTGTCAACCCATCTTACCAGTCCTTAAACAACAGCATCAACAATAAAATGGGCAAGCAGTGGGTGGTTCTGAATCTATTGGATACACATATAATCCTCCATTGGAATTCAGAAATATTAAACCCCAGCCTTCCAGATGCCTAACCCTGATATGAGTTTTTCTCAATTTCTTAAATAAGAAGCAAGCATTTCCTTGATGGATTTTGCATCATATCTGTTTCATTAGTCAATAATAAATAAGTCCTATGGCCTCTCCCACTTACCTGAGATCATTGGTAGATGATGAAATGAAGTCTTGAAAGATGCAAAAAATATGGCCAGTCCGTTCAAGTCATATTTTCCCCTTTTGTTTAAGGTTGAACATTAAAGAGGAATATTCTGTGTTCTCAGAAATCAATTTAGGTCCTATCATGGTTTTTATTTTCAACAGCTCTATTAATATATGCAGGAAAATGTCCCCAAGAGTGCTGTTAGTGAAGGAGACAGAGTTCAAAACATTAGGATCTCTTTTGAACTGTGGCTCCTATACCACAAGGGAATCAGAAGATGTTTCTGTTGAACTGGCTCCTTAAGCCCCAGTGAATGAAAGACACCAATGCTTCTAAAATTTCCCTGTGTTTCTCCAAATCATTTAGGAATGGTTGAACCTAGAGGTAGAATTAGCAAGCAAAATGAATGCTTGAAGTAGTAACCTGAGGAATACATGGCCATGATATTTATCATCATCTAAGAGGTCTTTCTCCCACCCCTGGCAATGATTTGAAATGTGTTCTCCCCACAATCCTTCTTTATCATTTCTCCTCCATGGATCAGAGATGCTGCCGCCCAGGGCTTTTTTTGTCATAGAACGCCCAGAAAGAGTTCCGGCACCTTTTTTGGATGGAACCTTGTAGGGTAGGCAAGGCGGGTTATATGACATGTGTGAGTTCCGGCACCTTTTTTTTTGTTGTTTTTTTTACAAAAAAAGCACTGCTGCTACCTAACACCCGGAAATGCCAGACAGTTTTAGGGCAGAAATCTGCCATCTTTCCTCTTCCAATCCATCATCTAATGTGAGAAAATGATCTACCAGTCACTCCCCTGAAGGAGCTGCAGGGCAGGATTGGGGACTGCTGTTTCCTGTCTCTTTATCCTCAGTTAGTTGGAATATTTTGTATTTGGGGTATTTTGGGAAAGGTGGGAATAGTTCAAGGTCAAAAGAGATGCAGTGAAGCATTTCACTGAGCTGTCTGGTGGCTTCATCAGCCTTTATTTTTTATTTTCATGCTGAGTTGCCTTAACTTGGCCTATCCTGCTTTCCTACCTACCCCTTCAACCCACCTACCCAGCTCCCAATTCCTCCTTCAACAGTCTGGTGTCTTCACTTATGAACCAATTCCAATCTTGCTGCTGTCAGGCCTCTATGGCCTTGCAGCCAGAGGTTCATTCTCAATTTTTCTATATATAAACATTAAAAAAAATTAGGGAACCACAAAGCCAGGAGGGAGCAGTGCTGTAGTGGCCTGTTGATGCTCAACACAACCCAGTCTCTGAGAGTTCCCCGTCCAAGCCTCTGGAATGTCCACATGGGGGTTCTTTTCCAGCACAGGGGGAGGCAACCATGCTTTCAACCTAGAACCCTTCAATCAGGCTTCACCTGTCTTATCAACAGACTGGTGATGAGATTGAGACCACATTTTGAAGACAGACCCTTGAGAAACCATTAAAAGGGCACCTTGATACTCCACGTGGGGCATATGTATGAACCAGTTGAGCAACAATGTATTTATAATAATTATATGATGATGATGATCATGATGATGATCATGATGATGATCATGATGATGATGATTGAATGAATGAATGAATGAATGAATGAATGAATGAATGATCAATGCAAGGCATCTGCAAGATGTAGTAATCGAAGTCAAGGAGCAGAGGTAAAAATGGGAATAAAAATAAATATAAAAAAGACTAAATTAATGACAACAGGTAGAACAACCAGCCTTAGAACTGGACAGGATGATACTAAAGTTGTGGATAGATTCTGCCTTTTAAGATTAATGATCAGTTGTAAAAAACATAAGTAGTCAAGAAATACACCCCAGGTTAGCATTTGGTGCAGCAACCAAGCTTTGAAAAATGTATTCCAATCCCATGGCATCTCTATGCCTACAAAAATCAGAATTGTGCACATTACAAGTGGAGGTTGGAGGGGGTGTTCCTGGCTCCTTTTAATGAGGCTGTGGTGTGCCCCCTCTTCAAGAAGTCGTCGCCGGACCCCATTGTTCTGGGCAATTCTCCTCTAGTCTGAGAAAGCAGTGATGCTGCAACTTCAGAGGGTCCTGGAGGAAATGGATTGTCTAAATCCTTTTCAGTTGATTTCAGGCCTGGTTATGGTCAAGCATTGGTCATACTTGTGGATGACCTCTGAGGGAAGTGGGATGGAGGTGGTATATCCATCCTTGCTCTTCCTGACCTCTCAGCAGTTTTCCACTCCATCAACCATAGTATCCTTTTGGGTCAATTTAGGGAGTTTGCGGTGGGTGGCACAGTTCCATGCTGGCTCCCCTCCATCCTCTGAGGCCAGTCCCAATAAAGGTTGACTGAGAGGTCTGGTTCATGGTTCCTGCTTTGTGGTGTGCCGCTCGGTACTCTCTCCGCTCCTTTTTTAACATCTACATGAAACCACCCAAGTGAGATCATCAATCATGGGACAAGGTATCATTGGTATGCGGATGATAACCAGTTATATATCTCCTTTACACTGACTTTTAACTCATCCTTGTCTTTAAATTTTATATAGCATTTTTATTGTTTGATTTTATCTATGCATCACCCAGGGTTCCTCTATGAGGGAAATGGATAGTTTGAAAAATTTGATAAATATTTTTAAAAAAACAAAACAAAAAACTCTTCTATGTTGTGGGGTGGATTTCCCATCCATGAGGTGAGGCCTCCAATACAGTAGTCCTCAAGTTACGATCACATTTGAGCCCGACACTTCTGCTACTGAGACAGTTGTTAAGTAAGTTTTAAGCAAATCAATGCAGTTAAGTTAGTTACACGGTTGTTAAGTGAATCTGGCTTCCTCATTGACTTTGCTTCTCAGAAGACCGCAAAAGGGGATCACAGGACCCCTGGACACTGCAACCGTCATAAATATGAGTCAGTTGCCAAGCATCTGAATTCTGATCAGGTGACCATGGGGATGTTGCAATGCTCATAAGTGTGAAAAATGGTCATAAATCACTTTTTTCAGTGCCGTTGTAACTTCAAACAGTCACTAAATGAACTGTTGTAAGTTGAGGACTACCTGTACTCTGTCAGGAAGACCAGAACTGTTCCCTCCTAGTAGAAGAGGTATCTTATTCTCTTTAGGAGTGACAAGAGGGAGGTTCCAGATGCACTAGTGTTAAGGTAACCAGATCCAGACATCAAAAATCCCAAACGTCACTAAACGGCATCAACGAAATAAAGAAAAACAATGGTATTTCCATATATGGGGCTTTGCAGCCCATTGAGGGAAGGCCTAATGTGAAAGACCTCATCCCTGTTTGCCACCAGTAGTAGTCTTTTTACAAAGGTTATGCAGACAACCCAAATCATTTTGGTTGAGTTGCACTGCTCTGGAAGTAACCTGATCTGTCTTATGTCATGAAAAACAACAACAACAACAAAACCTCACAACCATAGACTCCTATTATCATTTTAGATTGTCAGATAATGAGATAATATGTCTAATAGGAAACAATGATCTCACAACCTTTTTACTCAGACGCTGAAAATTAGTACACAGCATATTAAAAACAGGAGATTTATCTGGTTAGATATTGGCAGGTCTGCATATTTTGAACCAAAACAAAAGCCAAATCTTGATTGTATCTAGTATTGTATCTAGATGGTCCTGCTTTTCTGTAGATGAAAAAGGAATATATTGAGGGAGGGCACGTGTACATACAAAAATGGTACCAAAATGTATGCACTTCAAGGTAAAGATTAATCTTTCTTTTAAAAAAATAGAAGTACAGAAACAGTATGGAGTAAACCATATATGAATGCAAATACAGGGACAGAAATCAAAATCAAGTGTTTTTCTCTTCTATAACCATGATTGAAGGCAAAAGACTTATGTTTTTTTCATCTTCTAGGTCATCAAAGAGAAAATGATTATACATTTTCTTGAAGGCCTTCAATTCATTAAAGATGTCCCAAAGAAGTGATACAACAGGATGGACTGAAGATAATAACTCCTAAAACAGTGTGCTGAATGCTTCTTATATTCGGAAATGCATCTAATTAAAGCCCTTATCCAGAACCATGGAAATCAAATTTGCAACCCAAAGTCCACTCTGAGACATTTTTCCCTTTGCAGTTTCTTTGCCAATCGTCCCTAAAAGTCAAAATAAGAATATTATGTATCTTAGAATATTGGACGTGCTTAGCAATAATATTGAGTGATACAAGGATGACATTAATATGAGATGTGTACTCACCAAGCATTCATTTTTTGCCTGCTCTTCACAATTTTCTTAGCACAGGCAATATCATCATTGAGATCGTCATTTATGAAAGCTGAGGAAAAAATATTAATAATGAAGGCTTTCTTAAAAGGGATCTTTAAAAATTGAAATCATGTGTGAGATATTTCTCAGGGTTGGATACATATATTTAAATTAATTTCCCTAATTTGGATATTGTTTCAGAAAGCAGGCTTCAACTCAATGGCAATTTAATGATGAGGTCATTCTCCTATGAGGTGAATTTTCTTTGCTTAAAGCAGCGGTTCTCAACCTATGGGTCGCGACCCCATTTGGGGTCGATCGACCATTTTTCGGGGGTCGCCAAAGAAGGCGATCCTCCATTTTCTCCCCTCAGGGGGCGCGCCGCACATGTGCGCCATGCATGGGGGCGACGCCGCGCATGCGCGCCGCGCATGGGGGCAACGGCGCACATGCGTGCTGTGCATGGGGGCGCCACCACGCATGCGCGCCATGCATGGGGGCACCGCACATGCGTGCCGTGCATGGGGTGCACCGCGCATGCGCATCGTGCATGGGGTGCCCCCGCACATGCGCGCAGCGCAGCGCATGCACAGAACATTTGTGTGACGGGGGTCGCCGTCACATAAACGTTGAGAACCACTGGCTTAAAGGATGCGGCCTTTTGGGAAGACCTGAATAACAGTCTGAAAATCTTCCCCTCTTTGCATTCTGCCAGGGCTTAAAAGGTTTGTAGTGCACTGGCAGCTGTTTTTTGCAGAGATCCGAGATTGTACACCCACAGGTTTTTGACACCTTACTAAGCCCTGGTGGTATTTGAATACTGTCATGTCCTAAAAGTGGTACAATCTGTGGAAAGGTTGAAAAGCCATGCTCTAGAACCGGGTTTTTCAACCTTTTCACAGATTGTACCACTTAGATTCATTTGTTGTTACAGAAATGGCTAGTTTATAATATTATGAAAAAGTAAAAAGTTGAGGCTTAGTGTTAATGCTTCCTTCTTACTGCAATAGTGAAAGTCAGAAGTCAATGCCTTTTCTTTTCTTTTTCCTTTCTTCCCCTCACTTTTTCCTTTTTCTCTCACCCTTTGCTCGCAAAAGCCTCTCTCTCTCTCTCTCTCTCTCTCTCTCTCTCTCTCTCTCTCTCTCTCTCTCTCTCTCTCTCTCTCTCTCTCTCTCATTCACTCACACTTTGCTCGCAAAAGCTTCTCTCTCTCTCTCATTCACTCATCCTTTGCTTGCAAAGGCCATTCCCTCACTCTCTCCTCACCACTTTGCTTGCAAAAGCCTCTTCTCTCTCTTTCTCATTTTTTTCCCCTCTTCCTCTCCTGCTCCTTTTATAGCTTCTCCTCTCTCCACCCTCCTCCTTCTTTCCTCTTCTGGGTGTGCCAGAAGCTCCAAGCAATATGTAGCTGCACGCACAGATCCTGGGGCTTCTGGCAAGCCCTGCAGCTCCAGCTGATCTCCTCCAGGCCTGTGCAGCACTGCTTTAGTTTGTTCCCTCTCCTGCTACATTTGGCTAGGGGTCACATACCACCTGCCGGGTGCTAAAGTACCACTGGTAGTACGCGTACCATCAGTTGAAAAGCCCTGTTCTAGAGAAGTGGGGAGTTAGGTAATGGAGGGTCTTGATATAGATAGTTGGCCTGGCCTGGCCTGGCCTTGCCTTACTTACCTAGTATTTACTATTATTTGCTTTTGCTATTATTCAGTTACAGAAGTAAAAACTGGAGTGCATTAGATGATTTTTTTTACTAATTTATTTCCCCATTTGTTACACTCATATCCTTTCGTTTCTGAGTATGTATGTTCAGAGGGCAGGGATGTGCATAGTAATTTAGGGAGCAGGAGGTGCTCATTTGGGGAGCAGCTAGACAGATGAAAGAGAAAAGGCATACAGGGAAAAAGAACCAGAACGTCTCTGTAAATATAAGGTGATCCTTCTTCTTTAGGACATCTTGTAAATGTTTCCCAACTTAGCCTCATGCTAAGTGGCTACTTACCATTGCAGGACATTTTGCAGAGATTAGCTGAATATCCCTGTTTATTGTCACACCACCAGTGATTGTCTATCTGGAAAATTCCAAAGAATTGAATCTTTCTGTTCTTTCGTGAGGTTACCGATTTGCTGTTGAATCCATTCCCGTGATGAACCAGGCAGATCCCTAGATTAAAGAAAGAGAGACTCCAGTAGCAGTTGGCAGGAAGATGATGCTAATGAGGGGAAAAGTTACCCTTTGCTTCTTTTGTTAATCGAATATTTTGAAGGATAATGATTTATCCATCACAATCTTTCATGGTTTTCATGAAAGGAAGGAAAGGAAAGGAGTCCCTGCGGATATTACTTCACTAATTGTAATCAGCTATATGGGACAGTGCTCATCTCTGTTTCAAGGACCACTGAGCTAGCTCTGTCCAAAAATGTTTCTGTGGTCATGTGGCCAGCAAAACATCTCGGAGAGCTGTTTCCTCCTCGTTGAAGTGGTACCTATTTATCTACTCACATTTGCATGCTTTTGAACTGCTAAGTGGGAAGGAGCTAGGGAATCACGATAGCTCACCCAGTCGTGCAACGCTTGGGTCTCGAACCTGGGCTGTTGGCTTTCCAGCCAATAAGCCCAACATCTTAACCACTCATCCATTGTACTGCTTCATTGAGTGGGCAGTTGTGCTATCAGATACATTTTGGAAAACAACTTCCATCTTTGAAAGAATTCAAAATATTGTCATCTCAAAGGCATTCTTCATGTTTTTGTATAGCTTTTAATACATTCCCTCTGAGGTTCTTGCCTTTTACATAGATTTGATATATCTTACTGCAGACCATTGCGAATGGATAGGATCTGTAAGCACATGGAAAAAGCAATGTCCCAGCTTAAGTACACCTGAAACTGCAGCCACTGAAGCAGGCCGAGATAAAGCAATGTCAGAAAAAGGGACAGGAAGGCTTGGAACTGCAGGTCTTGGATGATCCAGCCATGGCAGCCAGGCCATTGATGGTTTGGAATGGAAGGAGCCCTGGGAGGAAGTCTGGCTGTGCTAAATGATCCAATACTTGAGGAGTCCAGAGAAGGCTCAGCAGCAGATGCAGGGAGAGTGTGAGGCCAGAGAGGCCAGGGCCACAAAGACCTATGAAAAAGACCCTACATCAGAGAAGAGCTGCCAGCTGCTATGTTGGCTGATGCTGGCTGCATTATTTTCTAGGGAGAGCAGGCAATGAACCAGACTTGAGGATCCTTTGGAGAGATTATTGTTGAGCCAGCAGCAGGAGCAGGAGCAGCTTCCTTTCTTTAAATAGGACAAATAAATAATAATAATAATAACAACAACAACAACCACCACCACCACCTCTTGGCAAGAGTGATGGTTCACATTGGAGCCTGAGATGTATAGTGCAATCCTTTTCCACTTTATTGGATGAAATTTCTGTTTCGTTAAATGAATAACACCCCACCACCACCACGACTGCTATTGGCCCCCGAAACAAAGAGTATCAGAAAGAACAGGAGAAAGAAAAGCAAACTCACAGTCATCCAAGGGGATGCCACGGTATCCATCCAGTCCATGCAATTTCAGAATAGAAGCAAGATGACATCGGTCAAATATTTTGGCTTCCGTGCCAGCAGTGAAGAAAAATAGAAGGCTGAGGGTCAAGGCCTTCATTGTTGCAGCTTTCCTGAAGATCAGCCTTCCTTGAAGTACCCAGAATTTTTTCGGGTAGCGAGAGATCTGGCAGCTTGGCCCAAATGATTCAAAGAAAATAGACCTGTTAAAGAAATTGCCAATAAAGCTTGTTACTTCACAGAAACAGCATAGGTTAACAAGTTCTGTATCAACTTTACCTTCTTTTAAACCACTGAGAGTCTCGGGAGCGTCCCTTTCACTCTTCCTCGCTCATTTTTTCCTTTTTTTTTTTTTTTTTGCATTCCATGGAATTGTTGCCACCTTTTTCTTCTTTAAAGACAATAGTCTAGTAACTGGGGCTATATGAAGGTAATTCCCAGATGACTCTTAGATTATTAAATATTAACTCTTTAACAAAAATTGCCTTGGACAAGGAGAACAAGTTATTCTCCTTGTCATCCAGAAAGAAAATTACAAGAACAGGCTGTTCTCCCTGTAGCAACTCAGAAGGAGTTCTTGTTTCCTCCTCAATCCAGTCTTCCCCATATGTCTCCTGCCATTTAGAATATTATTATGATCTGATTATTTGACTAGAATAACGACAAATAGTTAGGTCCTTTGACATTGTTGGCACACACTAATACACAAAAGGTATTGTTCTCCTTTGTGCTAATGCAATACACCTGTCTTTTTCTACTGAAAGGCATAATAAATTATTCCTTGACTTCCCATACTGCACTATATCATGGTTTGTTTCAACTATGTGTGATTGACTAAGCATCAATTGACTAGACAATGTGGATCTCTATCCTGCCTTTTGTACATCATACTATCTAGTTGTGTATAAAATACAATATATCTATACATTTATATCAAAGTATAACTCCTCAGCAATCATTCTTCTGACAGCTTAGCCAAGATAAGAAGGGAGCGCATAAAAGAAGGGAAAGAGGCTGTAGAGTCTTATCAATATATCTTTAGAAATAGGATCATTGGGACTGGCATAGCAGTGCATCTTTCTTTTTCTTTTAAAAGATGGGATATAATGATACAGAACTGCAGCTTTCTAAATCTCTAATACACAGCCCTGATAAGTAAAAACTCCTGCTGATTAAGAATTCAGATTTTATGAGAAGAATTCAGTCCCAGGCATGATATGATTGCCATAGTTCTTTCTTGCAGATCTTTCTAAAAGGTAGGACTGAGAGTATGCAAACACTGCAAAACTGTAAATGGACAGAGATCATCAGAGAAAACCTGGGCCAAGGGTTGATGGTGACAATTATTCTGGTTAAGTCGCCAACTTATGAAGAGAGATCATCCAAGTATTTTCAGGATTTGAAAGAATCAGAGAAGAAGAAGAAGAAGAAGAAGAAGAAGAAGAAGAAGAAGAAGAAGAAGAAGAAGAAGAAGAAGAAGAAGAAGAAGAAGAAGAAGAAGAAGAAGAAGAAGAAGAAGAAGAAGAAGAAGAAGAAGAAGAAGAAGAAGAAGAAGAAGAAACGAAGAAGAAGAAGAAGAAGAAGAAGAAGAAGAAGGAAAATCAAAAATTGGTCAGCACCAGGTGAAGATGAACTGCATGGGTTTTGGTTGAAACATCTAACTGTTATACACCCAATCATTGCCAAGCAGTTCAACAATATACTACAAGGAGGAGAAATTGAAAAGTGGCTAACAACTGGGAAAACCTACCTAATAATGAAAAATCCAGCAAAAGGGGCAACACCAGGCAACTACAGGCCAATTACCTGCTTACCAACAACTTTCAAATTACTAACTGGTGTGGTAGCTGATGCAGTACAACAGCATCTAGTTGAAAACAATCTCTTTCCACCTGAGCAGAAAGGAAACCGCCCCAATAGCAGAGGAACAAAAGATCAACTCCTAATAGACAAAATGATCTTGGAAAACTGCAAGAGAAGGAAGACCAACCTGAATGTGGCATGGATTGACTACAAAAAGGCATTTGACTCTCTGCCACATGATTGGATAATAAAGTGCCTAGAAATAACAGGAGTCAGTAGAAACATCAGAAAATTTGTGCAAAGATCGATGGCACAATGGAAGACACAGTTGCAGATCAATGGTGAGAGACTGGGAGAGGTTAATATCAAGAGAGGAATATTTCAAGGAGATTCATTGTCACCATTACTATTTGTTATTGCACTGTTTCCTCTGTCAACAATACTGAATAACTCAGGACATGGCTATCAAACATCAAAAACATCTACCAGACTATCCCATCTCCTTTACATGGATGATCTGAAGCTGTATGGAAAAACGTCATCTGAAATAGAATCACTGCTCAACACTGTCTGTATATATAGCCAAGATATTGTTATGGAGTTTGGCTTGGACAAATGTGCCACACTTACTGTCAAACAAGGAAAAGTAGTAAAAACTGAAGGAATCAAGATGTCCCATGAAAATAACATTAAGAGTCTGGATGAGGAAGATTACTACAAATACTTGGGTATCCTTCAAGCTGACAACATCAAGCACACTGAAGTCAAGAAAAAGATTAGAGGTGAATACATCAAGAGAATGAAGAAGATCTTGAAGTCCAAACTCAATGGAGGAAATACCATAAAGGCAATCAACACCTGGGCAATCCCAGTAATTAGGTACACAGCTGGAATAGTGGACTGGACTCAAGCAGAACTAAAAGCAATGGATAGGAAGACCAGAAAAATAATGACAATGAATCATGCCCTTCATCCACGCAGTGACATTGACATACTTTATCTACCAAGGCAAATAGGTGGGTGTGGAATGCTACAAGTACATCAGATGGTTGAAGAAGAAAAAATGGCTTTGGAAGAATATCTGAAGAACAATGATGAAGATGCACTGAAATTAGTATATCAGGAAGGCTTACTGACTACTGGAGAGACCAAACTGGCCTATAAGAAAGACCAAATGAAGAACAGAATAGAGGCATGGGAAAACAAAGCACTACATGGCCAATACATTAAAAAAATAGCTGGGGAAGCAGATAATAACAAGATCTGGCAATGACTAAGAGCAGGAAAATTGAAGAAAGAGACCGAGGGACTAATTCTGGCTGCACAAGACCAAGCCTTAAGGACAAATGCATATAAACTCAAAATTGAGAAGACAGCAACAGATAGTAAGTGCCACCTATGCAAAGAAGCTGAAGAAACAGTAGACCACCTGGTAAGCTGTTGCAAGAAGATTGCACAGACTGACTACAAGCAGTGGCATGATAAAGTAGCAACAATGGTGCATTGGAAGATCTGCAAAAAATATCATTTGCCTGTAAGCAAAAAATGGTGGGATCATAAAATAGAGAAAGTCATAGAAAATGATAAAATTAAACTGCTCTGGGACTTCAGAATTCAAACAGACAAGCACCGGCAACATAACACCCCAGACTTAACAATTGTCGATAAGAAAGACAAAAAAGTCTGGATAGTGGACGTGGCAGTGCCTGGAGATAGCAGAATAGAAGAGAAAGAACTGGAGAAGATAACAGAATACAAAGACCTACAAATAGAAATAGAAAGACTGTGGCAAAAGCAAGCAAGGGTAGTACCAATAGTCATAGGCTCCTTGGGCGCAATCCCAAAACAAATGGAGCACCACTTGAACACCATTGGCATTGACAAATTTGCTATTAGTCAATTGCAAAAGGCGGCCTTATTAGGAACTGCTTCCATCCTGCGACGATACCTGTAATACCATCAAACATCCACATCTGCCTATCCCAGGTCCTGGGTAAGGACTCGATAGGTAGACAAAATGCCAAATCCAGTCTGAATATCTGGCTGACTGTGAGATGATCCATAATAAAGTTGGAAGGGACCTTGGAGGTCATCTAGTCCAACCCCCTGCTCAGGCAGGAAATACTACACCATTTTGGACAAATGGCTGTCCAGTTTCTTCTTAAAAACTTCCAGTGTTGGCGCATTAACTGCTTTTGGAGGCAGGTTGTTCCACTGGTTAATTGTGCTAACTGTCAGGAAGTTTCTCCTTAGTTCTAGGTTGCTTCTCTCCTTGCTTAGTTTCCACCCATTGCTTCGTGTCCTGCCTTCAGGCGCTTTGGAAAATAGCTTGACTCCCTCTTCTATGTGGCAGCCCCTGAGATATTGGAACACTGCTATCATGTCCCCCCTCATCCTTCTCTTCGTTAAACTAGACATACCCAATTCCAGCAACTGTTCCTTATATGTTTTAGCCTCCAGTCCCCTAATCATCTTTGTTGCTCTTCTCTGTACTCTTTCTAGAGTCTCAACATCTTTGAATTACTATTGTTCAACCCAGTCAGGAAAATGAAGCGGTTAATGTATAATCTAAGAGTTGTTTTGGGACTACAGGCTTCTCCAACCCCAGCCCATTTGTTGGAGCACCAATTTAAAAGAAGAAAATCTAGTGCAAGAATTGCATGGACATAGAGTCAAGTGGGAAGACATTGGGAAAGAACTCAGGTAGAGTCATATAATCATAGTGTTGTTCCAGGGACCCTGGAAGTCTTCTAGTCCAACCCCTGCCCAAGGAACGGGCCCTCATAACTTCTTGGGCAAATGGTTGTCCAATTTTTTCTTGAAAATCTCCGGTAATGGTGCACCCACAGCCTGAGGCAAGCTGTTTATACTGCTTAATATTTCACACTGTTGGGAAATTCCTACTTGCTCTCAGGTTGGATCTCTCTCTCTGGCAAGCTTCCACCCGTGGCTTCCTGATATGCTTGCAGCTACTATGGAGAATAAATCCTGACAGTGTGAACTATTAAGCAGTAAAACTGCTGGAGGTCCTTCTCCATCTCTCCCATCCAGCAGATGAAGGACAGTCTTACAAGGAAAAGAGGCTTTTCAGTGGTGGCACCGTATTTGTAGAAGACACTCTTTGGAGAAGCTTGACTGGTGCCTACAGTAGTATTATTTTTGTGACAGATAAGGAATGTTTTATATTCACAGACTTTTTAATTCTATGGCAATCATATTTAATTCAGAATGTTTTGGAGTTTGATGGCAACATTGTTGCTACCTAGTTTCTATAGTATTGTTTTTTTGTGTATTTTATTGGATAAGTTTTAATTTGAATTATATTATTTCTTTTTTGGTAGGTTTATTGTAAACACTTAAAAAGCTTCAGCTATTCAATGGTTGAAAATTTAATGAAATCATATCAAAATATTAAACCTGGATCTCCCCGGTTGGTTCCTTCCCAGATACCTCTCTAGATGTGAGTTTGGAGGAGGATGAACCAATCCCTGGCACATCAGGAGGGGAGTTGGTCAATGGCTCCGAGCAGCCAGCTGAGAGGGATTTGGCTGAAGCACAGCTGCAGCAGGACAACCCTGAGGTATCAGGTGGGGAAAGCATACAGCTGTAACCAGCCAATGATGAGGAAGAGAAGATGTTTCTATTGTCACATATCACTTATACATGACTGTAGGTCAGTGGTTCTCAACCTTTTTAATGCCGCGACCCCCAACCGGTCGTAAGTTGAGGACTACTCAACCGGTTGTAAGTCGAGGACTACTCAACTGGTGCAGCACCGTTTGCAGAATGGGACTTTTGGCGGGCTCAGCAGGGCAGAGACAGCCTGGACAATTCCTATTGGCTTTTGAAAGCCAATAGAATTAGACTCTATTCAAGAGAGTCTATTCTATTGGCTTTCAAAAGCCAATAGAATAAAAGGGAGTAGCACAGCTAAGGAAAAGGGGGAAAAAATGGCGGACTGCGTTGTTTGGCGACTCCCGTGAAATGGTTGTTCGACCCCAAATGGGGTCCCGACCCACAGGTTGAGAACCACTGCTGTAGGTGGAGATTTGGATGGAGTGCAACTTTTTTTTTTCTTATATTTCTTGAAAACATTAAAATGATGTCTTCAAACCTTTAACATTTGACTTTTTTAAAAAAATTGCTGACTATATCTCCTCTCCTCCCTATCCCTTTCACCATGTGTGAATGATCTCTAAGGTGGTTAAGGATTTATGACATAGTTTATTTGAAAATAGATCACTAGATTCAGTAACCAGTTGCCTCACTTTAACTTGCCAAAGCTACATGCAATACTGTCTGCATTTTGTGATATGCTTCTCACAATTACCAGCATTCAGAAATTTTTGATAGGGGCAAATACCTTTCTCTAGAACTGCACACTCAGGCATCATATAAGACTGAAAAATAATGGTGCATCTTGATAGAAATTCTTAGTAGGAATAGCAACAAGAGTGAATTGGCATGGAGACAGCCTCAGGCAATACTCAGCATGTGGTCCTCAGTGGAACTGCATTTACACAGAGGGAAATGTGTAGTGGGGTGCCCCAGGGCTCTGTTCTGCGCCCAGTGCTCTTCAACATCTTCATCAATGATTTGGATGAGGGGATAGATGGGGAACTCAACAAATTTGCAGACAACACCAAGCTGACAGGAATAGCCAATATTCCAGAAGACAGGCTTAAGATACAGGAGGACCTGGACAGACTTGAACATTGGGCGCTATCTAACAAAATGAAATTCAATGGTGAAAAAAGTAAGGTTCTACATTTAGGCAAGAAAAACCAAATGCACAGGTATAGTATAGGCGGTACCTTGCTCAATAGTAGTAACTGTGAGAGGGATCTTGGAGTCCTAGTGGGCAATCACTTAAATATGAGCCAGCAGTGTGCTGCGGCTGCCAAAAAAGCCAACACAGTGCTAGGCTGCATTAAGAGAGGGATAGAATCAAGATCACGCGAAGTGTTAATACACTTTACAATGCCTTGCTAAGGTCACACTTGGAATACTGCATCCAGTTTTGGTCACCGCGATGTAAAAAAGATGTTGAGACTCTAGAAAGAGTATAGAGAAGAGCAACAAAGATGATTAGGGGACTGGAGACTAAAACATATAAGGAACAGTTGCTGGAATTGGGAATGTCTAGTATAATGAAGAGAAGGTGACATAATAATAATGTTCCAATATCTCAATATCTCAAAGAAGAGGGAGTCAAGCTATTCTCCAAAGCCCCTGAAGGCAGGACAAGAAGCAACGGATGGGAACTAATCAAGGAGAGAAGCAGCCTAGAACTAAGGAGAAATTTCCTGACAGTTAGAACACTTAATCAGTGGAACAAACTGCCTCCAGAAGCTGTGAATGCTCCACACTGGAAGTTTTAAAGAAGAGATTGGACAGCCATTTGTCTGAAATGATATAGGGTTTCCTGCCTGAGCAGGGGGTTGGACTAGATGACCTCCAAGATACCTTCCAACATTATTATTATTATTAAATGAGAATCAAGCAAAAAAATGAAAAAGCTGCTAATGAATTTAGTTGCTAAAATAACTTTTAATGAGAACTACTTACTTCTATAATTAATCATGTAGGATTTTTAATGACAACAGAAATCCTTTGGGAGTGAGGCTCTGAGACATTAAGCAAGACCAATTAGCACAGTGATTTATTTATCGTCCTTTGAGGGAAGATAAAATCACATGGACATTTTTTGAAAAAAATGGAAATAATGTTTGAATATGTAAAAATACCTACCATTGTCTGTGCAATCAGGTACGATCAAAATTGTAAGAATCAGAGCAAACTATAGAAAACAAATTACAGAGGGAAAATTTGTTTGAAACTTAAGAAATATGTATTCAGGCCTACTGAAAACATTTTTTACCAGCCCTTGGGATTATTCTTCTCTCTTTTGCATCTTTGAAGAGGCAGTCTTTCTTATTTCTCATTCAGGAAGTATATAATCTTCTGAAGTGGTGTCTGCTTTGTTACACACACATGTATAAATGTAAAAGAGGTCTGCTTTTCATTCAAATAATTACTTTTTGTAACATGCCAATATTCTAATCATTGCAAACCTCAAAGTTAATGGGCAGAGATGGTTGCTGATTTGAAGAAGTCATATTCTCCAGCCATGCATTCCAATTCACGGCTAGCTGTATGCTCAAACGTTTATTTACTCTTGATTTTTCATCTATAATAGCTCCCCCAAATTTAGTGGTATCCAGCCTGGTTGGGTGTGATGGGAGTTGAACACATCAGGAGTGCTCCAGTTTGAGAGAGGTTGTGATAAGATCTTGCAGTTGAAGGAAGGTGCTCTGGGGAGCCAATTAGGAAACAGTTTGGTCACAATCGCTATCTATCTGAACCATTGTGTGTAGTTGTGTTTTGATGTACTTTGGAGAGATTTAACTTTTTTTACAAAGAGTAAAATAAACATGTTTGCTATCTCATGTTTCCAGCCCCAAAGTGAGTCTTGAGCAATTAATGTTTATCTGTTTGAGCTCTGGGGAAGATACCCTGGGGGGATTTATGGCAATGGTAAACATAACACCCCACCCCCCCAGAATTACATTTCTATCTTTAACATCCCATTTCTGTCTATCACTTGGTACAGAAACCCATCCAGTTTTGTATTCTTTTCTGCTGGGTTTGTTCCTCTTTGGTGAAACTACCTTTGGAGATCTTAATTCAGATGAGCAGAGTAAGCTAACCTTTATGATACTTATTGAGTAGTTTGCCAACTTGGCAGCTGAGTTTCTAAACCCGTAAAGAGTCGTTGGTATCAGAAGCCATTGAAAGAGGAAGATCACAAATGTTAGAAATAAGGGAATGATTGAGAGTGAAATAAACTCCACACCTTGATGGTGCTACATTTTGCTTTGATCTGCATAGACAGGCAAAAAGGATACAGACAAGCTACAAAAAGATGGAAAATAAGGGGATAAATTATTTTGTTTTCTACTTTGAAACATGGAAAAGGATAAATTGGTAGATAAATGCATTCTTTTATCAATACGATGCCACAGGTGAATAAGGAAAAACACCTGGTACACTAGATTTGGACAAAAGAGAAAACACTGGGGAAAAAGTAAGGAACAACAATTGGATTATTTTATTTATTTAATTTTTAAAGCCTCCCAACAGACAAAACTCTCTGGATGATTTGCAATTAAATAGATTAAAAGATAAATTTGAATAAAGACATATACTTCATTATCGAATCAAATCGAATGAAAAATGAAAGCACCAGACAGACTAAGCATTGGAAAGGTAGGCTTTCAAAATCTAAAACAACGTGAATAAAAATACTGGTAAAAAGTCAATTAGAAACCTTGGGATGAGACAGAAAATCTGTGACCTCCAGATTAGTTGGCCTTCAAATCCTAGTTTTCCCAACTGAGGTGAACAATAGACAGGGGTAAGTAGAAGTTGTAATCCAACTACATTTGGAGAACTATAGGCTCTCCACTGCTGAAACAAAGGGCTTATGGAAGGATTTAATAAAGAAGAAGGAAGAGAAGGGGAGAGGATATGAGGGAACACAAGGGGAGGCAAAGGGAGGACCAAGCAGAGAAAGTAAGAGAAAAACAACCTAATATTTTTTAGATCTACAATTGCCATGTTGACCAGGACCGATGGAGCTATACTGCAAAGCAGCAGGTCTAAGGTTGATACCAGTGGTGGGGTTCAAATATGTGAACAACCAGTTCTCTGTGTGGATGCTGCTTCTAGAAGTCCATTCTGGGCCTGGGCAACAAAAAATTAGCTACCAGTTCTACCCAGCTGGTGCGAACTGGCTGAATCCCACCACTAGTTGATACTTATAGCATAGTCATCACTTTGCCAACCTCCAGTATAAATCCTTCAGTTATTCCTTCTTCTCCAATTACTAATTCTAATTAGCATAAAGAAAGCACTTCCGATAATATCAACATTTGTAAAATACTCAGTTATATTTTGCCCAACATTTTCAGCAAATTATCTTGATCCAGAACAGAATTTGGGTCTACAGACTATAAATCCAGCTTCTGGTCTATATGGAAGCTATAATGAAGTAAAAGGATATATTTTACTACGGTGTCCCCTTCTAGTTTCAGATGGACTAATATTGAAGTACTTAATGTGTTTGCTTTACCCTAAAGTTGAAAAAATGTAGTTGTATCCTATTTTATATTTGATCTGTTGCTCTAGATGTTTTTTAAGGCTTGCCTAGTGTTCTATACTAGTAACTATATGGGAGTATATACTCCTATATAAATGCAGAATAAATTGTTTTGCTTGACTTTTCCTGATTATCTTGTCCTTCGATGTCACTTACTCATACCCTCAATTGAAGTATTTTAAAGGCTTGACGAACCCTATCTAACTTTTCTCTCAGACTACCAGTTACATGGACAGCAGAAACCGCACACTTCACCCAGACTTCATTCTCCTAGGTTTGTCCTCCGATCCAGAACAGCGAAAGTTCCTCTTTGTCATCTTCTTGGTGATGTATACAGTGGGTATCCTGGGGAACTTCTTGATTATCCTGCTGATCCTTCGGAATTCCCAGCTACGTGCCCCCATGTATTTCTTTTTGGGACATCTTTCCTTGGTGGATGCTTGCTTCACCTCAGTCACTGTCCCCAAGATGTTAGTCAACCTCCTGGTGCCAGAAGCCACAACCATCTCTTACACTGGTTGCTTGACTCAAATGTATTTCTTCTTTGCCTTTGGGGTCACTGACAGTTTCCTCCTGGCTTCCATGGCTTATGATCGCTATGTGGCTATCCGTAACCCTCTACATTATACCACTATGATGAGCAAGAGAGTCAGAGTCTTTGTAGCCATTTCTTGGATTATCTCACATCTTCACTCCCTGCTACACATTATTCTCATGTCTCGCCTTTCCTTCTGTGGTTCCCGGGAGATTCCCCACTTCTTCTGTGACCACCAACCTGTGCTGGCCCTATCTTGCACTGATACAAGCTTAATTGAAATGTTGATTTTCACCGAAGGGTCCTTGGTGGTATTGAGTCCTTTTGTCTTCATTGTGATTTCCTATGCCCTTATCTTGGTCACTGTCTTGAGGCTGCCAGCAGGAACTGGGTGGCGCAAGGCATTCTCAACCTGTGGGGCTCACTTGTCTGTTGTCATTCTCTTTTATGGCACAGTAATTGGGGTCTACTTTCAGCCTACAGCAAAATATTCAGCTGAAAAGGGAAGGGTTACCACTGTCATGTATACTGTTGTCATTCCCATGCTCAATCCCTTTATATATAGCCTGCGGAATGATGATGTTAAAGGAGCCTTTCGCAGAACTTTGTGCAGGAAAGTGGGAATGTAGAGAGTCCTTTTCCTGCAATGTATTGTGCTGAATGTTAAACCATAAGTGTTGAGTCCTCTAATCAATGGCGAATGAATACAGCACATTCTGTAGTTCCAACAGCTCTTTATTGAAGTCTTTTCCACTCCGTCACAGCTCTGAGGCTCACAGGCCTCTCAGACTCTTTTTAACAACGTCCCCGGGCAAAATGGTAACAATTAGGCGTGCTCCGCACCTCGTGCATGCACGCGAAGCCGGTGCCAGCCAGTCTGGTCCCGGGTAGCTTGCAACTGCCCAGGACCATTGCAACGTCCCGAGCCTGCCTTTGCAGGCTCAGGACACAACACCCCTTTCCCCCCAGATGAGACTTATTAACTATATAGGTAGTTATACGCGACCTCAACATGAGCGTGGTGTGCCAACCCCAAACCTGCACATCTATTGCAGCTGTGCAATACCCACACCACAAATGGTAATGGGCTATTGTTCTGGGATTAACTACCCAACGCTCATACTTCCATTTTCCACAACAGCAGGCACCCTCTCACTTCCTCTGCATTGACAGCAGGGTTACAAAGTCCTCAAGATACTTGGGAGATCTTTTTACTCTCTGTGACCTCCTTAGATTCTGAGAATCCCCTACTTCCTCTTGTGCAGAGGATGACGTGGAGTTGCCCCCTCTTTCAAACCCTGGTGGTCCCCGTGAACTGTGCCCCATTGCCTGGTCTGCTTGCTTGCCAACCGGCTCGTCAAACCAGGACTTTGCTCCCCCATGAATCTGGTTGACCTGCCTAACTGTAGGCTCTCGGGCCCCTCTGTAAGCCTGCCACTGTTTGGCATTTCTATAGAGTCCTCCAAGCCCACAATGGACCTATTAAAGGGACGCAACCCTTCACTCCCAAGCCCCGTAACGGGATTGTCTGGGGTTTCTGCAGTGCCCCAATACTCAGGTGCCCCCCAATCTATGCCAGAAGTGCCAGAATTGGAATTGGCCTCTCTGACCACCTCCCTGTGTGAAGACTTCCTTCTGGAAACAGTAGCAGTACTGGGCCAACTTGACTGTTTGTGTGCCAGTTCTCTTGCAATGTTTGGGTTTTTAGGATGCTCCCGGTTATTCTTCCTGACTGGAGTGCTGAATGGTAGTTGTGAATGATGAGTATGCCCCCTGGGTGACTCCCTGGCTGGAGTAGACACTGGTGCCTGTATGATTTCTTGTTCCCTTGAATTCCTGTTTGGAACACTTGCGGAACCTTGGAACAGGCCATCTTCGGCCTCTCCGTTTGGCCCCGGCTGCTGCCAACACCCTTCCCTTTGCCCATAGTGGTCCCCCTCGCCCCCTGGAGAAAGCCCAGGAGCTTCAGAGGGTAAGTCCAGTCTCATGCACAGCTGATCGATATGCTGCCGAAGGACACGACCGTCATCCAAGGAGACCTCGTATGACAATGGGCCAGTAACCTTGCATACTACGGCAGGAATCCACAAGTGACCAGGCACGTAGTTCCAGGTCCATACGGGGGCACCCACTTGCAGACACTGCGGTGCCCTGGGTTGGGTGACCTTAGGAGGCAGTCTGTCCGGGTGCAACCTGTCAAGTTTGGTGATCAGTTTGCGTCCCCAACGGAGTTCAACTGGGCTCTTCCCAGTGGAAGTTGAAGGTGTGGTGCGGTAAGCAAGAAGAAAGTCTGCCAACCTGTGGTGCCAGTCCCCGTAGGTCAGTTTCTTTAAAGCATCCTTGGTGATGCGGACTATCCGTTCAGCCATACCGTTGGTGGAAGGGTGGAATGGTGCAGAGGTGGCATGATGAATCATGTTGGCCTGTAAGAAAGCTTGGAATTCAGAAGAGGTGAATTGAGGACCATTGTCAGACACCAGGACATCAGGGAGCCCATGTGCAGCAAAAATCCCTCTCAGTACTTGAATGGTCTTGGCAGCAGTGGTTGAAGAGACAGGTACAACCTCAAGCCACTTTGAATAGCTATCAACAAGGACCAAGAAGAATTGACCCTGAAAGGGCCCAGCGTAATCAGTGTGCACCCTAGACCAAGGTGACTGTGTTTCCTCCCATCTATATACAGGAGCCTGAGGCATTTCCGGGCGTGAGCACTGACACAAGTGGCATCCGTGCACTTGAGCCTCTATTTCTCTGTCTAACCCTGGCCACTACAAATGGCTGCGTGCAAGCGCCTTCATCCTGACGATGCCAGGATGGCCCTCATGAAGGAAGCCAAGACCCTAGGCCTCATTGAGGTAGGAATAACAACTCTGCTGCCCCATAGCAGACAACCCTGAAAAGTGGATAACTCATGTTTCTTAAACCAGAAACTCTGAAACTCAGTACCTGGACAACTCTCTGGCCATCCAGACAAAACCCAGGACAATACACGAGTGAGTGTGAGGTCCGTGGCTGATTCAGCAGCCACATCCCTGGCATTTAAGGGCGACTCAGGCAATGCCTGAATGGAAAGAATGTTGATGGCAGGGGCAGGGTCAGCCTCTACCATTTGTAAAGGTAATCTACTAAGGCCATCAGCATGGCCCATTTCCTTGCCAGGTTTGTGAACCAAAGAAAAATCATAGGCTCACAGAAAGATGGACCATCTCAGCATTCTGGGGGAGATGATATGGGGGGTTTGTTTGTTCATAGTAAACAACCCCAACAGAGGCTTATGGTCAGTGTAGACTATGAAGTGTCTGCCATATAGGAAATCATGGAATTTTTTAATTCCAGCAACAATGGCCAAGGCTTCTCTATCTATCTGAGCATAGTTTTGCTCAGCAGAAGACAAAGTTCTGGAGCCTTTCGCAGAACTTTGTGCAGGAAAGTGGGAATGTAGAGAGTCCTTTTCCTGCAATGTATTGTGCTGAATGTTAAACCATAAGTGTTGAGTCCTCGAATCAATGGCGAATGAATACAGCACATTCTGTAGTTCCAACAGCTCTTTATTGAAGTCTTTTCCACTCCATTACAGCTCTGAGGCTCGCAGGCCTCTCAGATTCCTTTTAACAACATCCCGGGCAAAATGGTAACAATTAGGCGCACTCCGTGCCTCGCGCATGTGCGCGAAGCCGGCGCCAGCCAGTCTGGTCCCAGGCAGCTTGCAACTGCCCAGGACCATTGCAATGTCCCGAGCCTGCCTTTGCAGGCTCAGGACACAACAATAAGAAATGTATCAGTTATCACCCCTAAGTTCTCAGGGAGTCTCAGAATAAATGGCACTTCCTCCCATGAGAGCCTTAGTGACGTGATTAGCAAGAATGGACTTCCCTTACTGATCCATTTTTCACCAGGGACAGAAGACATGATCCTATTGGTATGGCAAAGGCAGCCATGTTGCCATGGTATGACCCCCTTCCATTGCTCAGTTCATTTTTCCATCTCCCTTGCGTACCTGCAAGGCTGTGGCCTCATTTATAGTGGGCTCAGAAGCTTTGAGGGACTGGTGAAATGAATAAGCTGAATCAAAATCATATGCTTCATGTGGGAGTTGGGCAACAACAACAACAACAACAAAACAAATAGGAAGAGACAAGGAAAGACAGGAAAAGTGCAATGCACTGACTTTTTGAGGTTCAGTCAATGGAAAGAAGTGAGAGGACTACTCAGATCTGACCTAAAATCAATGGTTTTCAATCTTTTCTTCACCATGGATCCCCTTTAAATACCTTTTGTGGCCAAGGACCAGGGCCATGGGCCCCCGAGATTTAACTCAAGATTTAAATCATAATATTTCTTCAAGTCTTTGTGAGCCCCCTGTGACAATATCATGGCTCCCCAGAGGTACGTGGACCACAGATTGAGAAACACTGATCTAAACTGTAGAGTTATCTATTTTGGACAATGAGTCTCCCTCTTCCTATTGATGTTCCATTGTAAAATCGTTTTGTTTGTCCTTTCACCAGAGTGGAAAGACACTGAGGTTGGTCCTTTCAAACAATCCCTTAGGCTCTCCCCACTATCACATTACAGGGCTATCTACCTATTCATGATTCAGCAAAAAAAGAGAAAGAAATAGATTTACTGTGCTCACTGCTAATCTCTCTCCTGCTTCTATTCTCAGTCACTGCCAATCATCTGATGTCCCTCCAAAATAACAGATTTTACATTCTTTGAGACTGGCCTTGAATGGTGTCAGGATAAAGTGGATGATATTTCTTTAACTGTACAGCTAATGTCAGCTTCAGTTTTTTTCATTCATGGGAAATGAGGGAAATCTTGAGGGTGAGGTGGACAAGAGGATTTAACCATAGGTTGGCATGTGGATGCTTAATCCTGGTGCCAGCTGTTTAATGTAACCTGCCCAGAGTTCGTGTGTGGCAAGATGGGCAGTAATAAATTTTACTGATAAATAAATAATGTTTATAGTTGTAATATATAATACAACCTGTGCCTTGTTGGGTCATTGTTTTAGCGATATTTCTTTACCTAAACAGAGAAACAGAATGACCAAAGGTGGGCAAAAAAGCACTAGGAACAGGAGTGACTTCCAGCTTTCTGCTGCCTTCCCCATTGAGTTACATTTTAGGATTCTAACATGGAGCTTTGGAAATCTTCCTTCCTTCCTTCCTTCCTTCCTTCCTTCCTTCCTTCCTTCCTTCCTTCCTTCCTTCCTTCCTTCCTTTCTCCCTCCCTCCCTCCCTTCCATCCATCCATCCATCTTGCTTTCTTTTTCCAGCAGGCAGGTGAGTGGCTGCTGCTAGTTGGGGGAGGGTACAAAGGATTGCAAAACTGGCTAGGAAACTGTCACGGAACATTGAAAGTGAAGATCACATGACCACAGCAGCATCCCATCAATGCAGCAGCAGCCAGTAGCACTGAGGCAGCCACAAGTTCCCCAAATTTCATTTCCTTGGAAGCCATGTATCTTGGATTTTGGAAACATTCTGTAAGTTAGCACATCTGAAGTACCATATATTCCGGCGTATAAGGCGATCCGGTGTATAAGATGACCCATGACTTTAGCGCCGAGTCACATGCCTAGAAAGTTGTCTTATACGCCAGAAACTACTGTTATTTCCAGTGCATAAGATGACTCAGCGTATAAGATGACCCCTGACTTTGGCGCCGATTTCAACGCTTGCGAAAGTCGTCTTATACCCTGGAAAATACGGTACTTTGGTTCAAAAATTGTTTATCTGTGGTGCATCCTTTCACCAAGCTAAAGGTCATCACCATAAAAGTTTTAGTGCTGAACTTAGTATTTAGATATTATGTTGTTTTAATATGGATGTCATTTTAATTGCTGGGTGGCAGCTGCCCAGAAATTGATATAAGATGGATGGCTATAAAAATGTTTTAAATGAATAAATAAATAACACGGCAGAAAAAGGATATTGCCAGGGCATGCTTGGGCTATGGTTAGGTGCAAGCAGCTTTGTACATTATGTTAGTATTTCCTCTCATGAAGTGGCCTAACATTTTAGATGCTTTAGAACAAATCAAGTGGTCTCAATAAGCTTTTAAGAACTTCTCTCCTTTATGCAGTGGATTAGTGATTTTGAATTCCAGAGAACATAGCTTTTTCCCCTGTGAAAGGATTTTTCTCAAAATATCAATGGGAAGAGAAGCTACCTCTACCTCAACCAATAGGCAAAAAGAGATTCAGTATGGTGAAATGTTAACTTTTTCAAACTATGGGTTATGACTGCAACTGATATACCAAAATACTCAAAAGCTAAAAGAAGGTCTTTAAAAGGGAGTAGCAGCACAAACCTATTTTGCCCTCTCTTGCTGGACAGAGGGATGAGGAACAAAGGAGCTGGGATAGTGACTGCCAAAGTATGGAGGTCCTCAAGAACCCAGGACCACTCCTATTCTTAATTCTTCAGGCCCAGGTCTTAAAAAATATGTTTCTCATTATCTAAAGACAACAATGAATCTTTGGGGACTTTACTGGACTCCACAGTGGACGTTTTGAAGATGCGATAATTTTCAAGGGATACCAATACACATGCTTTGGTTATCTTAATCAGTTGTTTCTTATTTGTTGCATATTGTTACTAGGGTGACCCAGATTCCTGCGAGCAAGCTAAGGTTCAAAGATATTGATGAGTTTTTATAGTGTATCCCTAAAATTTGGAACCTGTTTATTTTGCATATATACAGGAAATCCTTGACATACAGCTATTCATTTAGTGATGGTTCAACATTGTAACGGCATTGAAAAAGTGACTTATAACTGGTCCTCACAACAGTCACAGCATCCCCACTGTCACATAATCAAAATTTGGGGGAGGGGGTTGAGGGTTGGCAACCAGCATGCATTTCCTATGGTTGAAGTGCCCTGGGGGGGGTCATGTGATTGCCATTGGTGATCTTCCCAGCTGGCTTACGATAAGAAAAGTCAATGGGAGAAGCCTACTTTGCTTAACAACCATGTGATTCCCTTAACAACTGGAGTGTGGCAAAAATGGTCATAAAATCAGGCGCAACTCACTTAACAAAGGTCTTGTTTAGCAACCTAAATTCTAGGATTCATTGTGGTTATAGGTTGAGGACTTTCTGTAGTGCTTGAACTGTTGCTGAAAATATGTCTATGGAGATTCTCAGTCATCCAGATCATGGTTGTCCCAAAGATGCTTTTTCAAGAGGCGACTGGATTTTCTTTGTTTTGCTTTGAAGAGGTTTTGCTTCTCATCCAAGAAGCTTTTCAGCTCTTTCTTCAGTTTAAGAGCTGAAGAAGTTTCTTGGATGAGAAGCGAAATATCTTCAAAGAAAAACAACTAAGTCCAGTCGCCTCTTGAAAAAGCACCTTTGGGACTACTGAAAAGATGGTTATTGTTGAGTCCTCGAGTCAATGGCGAAAGAAGAGCACACATTCTGATGGTAATAACAGCTTTTATTCTCTTCAGCTCTCTCCGACACAACTCAGAGGCTCGCAGGCCTCTCTGCCTCTAAATAGAATCCCCAGGCAAAAAGGTAACATGAGATGGCGCGCTTTCGCGCCTCGCGCATGCGCGCAGGCTGGCAGCACTCAGTCTGGTCCCGGGCAGCTTGCAACAGCCTGGGACCATTGCAACGTCCCGAGCCTGCTTTTGCAGGCTCAGGACACAACAGTTATATATTCTTCGAAAGATGCACATGTGCTAACTAGACTCTAAATCAGTGGTTCTCAACCTTTTTAATGCCGTGACCCCCAACCGGTTGTAAGTCGAGGACTACTCAACCGGTTGTAAGTCGAGGACTACTCAACTGGTGCAGCACCGTTTGCAGAATGGGACTTTTGGCGGGCTCAGCAGGGCAGAGACAGCCTGGACAATTCCTATTGGCTTTTGAAAGCCAATAGAATTAGACTCTATTCAAGAGAGTCTATTCTATTGGCTTTCAAAAGCCAATAGAATAAAAGGGAGTAGCACAGCTAAGGAAAAGGGGGAAAAATGGTGGACTGCGTTGTTTGGCGACCCCCGTGAAGTGGGGTCCCAACCCACAGGTTGAGAACCACTGCTCTAAATGTTAGCGTGTTGAACTGTGTCACTTCTCAAGCCTTCATACTGGTTCTTAAGACACAAAGAAAACACTGTATTCAAATTTCAATTTGATATTTAAATATTGAGTTGTCAGAATTTTTATGAAATGTAACCATTACACCTGTATTGTAGAGAACTGCATTTTGTTGTTTTAAAATACATTTCATTTTATGTTAGCTTGATTTATTTAGTTTTTCATATATCATTTGTTCTTGATTATATTCACAGGTTTGGTGTTTTGTATTTTCACTTGATTTTTTTTTCTTTTTACAACTCTTTAATCCCTTGTTTCAGGGAGGAGTTGGGGCAACTGAGAGGAGTTAAGCGTTTACTGACTGGATGCCCTTTCTGAGGCCTACACAGAATTCACAGCAGTTATTTTCTCTTTGCACCCTAGGAGAGAAAGATCTGGCACTGCCTAGGATTGAACGCTTAACCTTCCAAGTGGGAGGCAAGTGTCTTCACCTCTAGGCCATCGCACTGCTTATTGTGTTTTCACTTAATTAAGTTTAGTTCATTAAGCTCAGCTGAAATATCAAATTATCAAATGAAGCTGTGGATCAGCACTGGTTCTGTGCCGTTGTGAAGCATATCAGAGACCCCTTTCTGAAGTGCTTTTATATTATTATACACAATGGCTCATCCACGTTTCCTGCTTCCGGGAGGGAGAAACATATCACTGTTTCTCAAGGATAGGAATATATAATGTCATTCTCAATCCATTTTTAACCCTCTTCAAAGGCAGCCTTGGCCCCTTTTTTCTTCTCTCCATCAAAAAGTAGTGTTTTCTACAAAACTTTGGACACAATATAGTGTTTGACCAATGGGAGAATATGAGGGTATGAAGAGTAAAGGATTGAAATTTACACTGAATTATAATTTATAACTTGAAAGAGAGCTATTGTATCATTGGTACTTAACACCTGATAAATCCTCAAAAATGTGTAAGAGTTTTGCAAGCACATGTTGGAAAGGTAATCAACTTGAAGGTACTTTTCATCATCTTTGGTGGACACAGAAGAAAGCTAAGAAATATTTGGATCAGATGTGTATTTTAATTTAGAGAATTCTCAAAGTAAGCATACAACTAAAACCAGAAGTTTTTCTCCTAGGTTTGATGGACAAACAAACTGGGGAAAAAAACCATGGAGCTTTATTCTTATAAGGAACAGACAGCAGCAATATTTCTCTATGCACAGAGATGCAAGGACTCAAGAAGGCAACAATGGATGGTGAAGTTTATGGAGATGGCAGAGATGGCAAAATTGATTGCTTTGATTAAAGACATGACTTTGTCTAGCTTCATTTTTACTTGGAAATCACTTTTAGACTATTTTCTTGAAATAGTCACTTGAGAAAAGGGAAGGGAAGGGGAGGGAAGGGAAAGGAATCTGCTTTCTGTAAGAAGCTGTGTTCAAGGCCAAAGGGAACAGTCTTAGACATATAACTATTTTGTCCCAAATGAAAGCAGTTTCTGTCTAAGCATACTCTTTCCCATTTTGTGTGCTAGGTTCTCTCCATTAGCTTTTTAACTGAGGAAAACATAGTTTTGAGTAAAAAATATCAAGAACTTCAAATTAGGGAGGAGGTTTTTTTTTCAATCATCCCCAAATACACCAACATGGCAGGTTAGCCAGATCATTTTGGGACATGCTTTTAGGAGGAGAACCTAATGCAAGGTTGGATACTGTTCTGCCAAAGAAGTAAATTCATGATGTTTTTGAAACAGCCAACCCTCAAAATTATTAACTGAGGCCCTTTGTGAAATTCAGAAAGGGCTAGTTCCTTCCAAACATTAAACAATCAGTTGTCATTTGATTGTTTCATTGTTTCAAATATTTATATTTCAGGTGAGCATCCATTCATGAGTGAAGCCTGGGGCAAGTTATCCTATTACCCCATTTAAAAGGGTCTAGTATTAAGCTCACATTTTATGATTCCTCAACTACACTGTGGTTGCCAAGAGAGGCCAGGTATGAAATCTGAGACTATTTGTATGCGAAGAATATGTTCCATCAGCATGGGCAGCTCTCCCCCTATTCTCACTTCAAACCAGCTGGATGGCAGCTCTATGGCAGAGCCAAGATTTCACTAAGATTTCAGTTTGGAGGAAACAAGGATCCTTTTCCCAAGAGATTCCTCACAGCCCCCTTCACTTCTTTATTCCTGAGACTGTAGATATAAGGGTTGGACATTGGGGTGATGACAGTGTACACCAGAGCAAAAACTGACCCTCGCTGTGAAGAATACTTTGAAGTGGGTGAGAAATAGACAGCAATGATGGTCCCATAAAAAAGAACCACCAAAGTGAGATGAGACCCACAGGTAGAAAAAGCTTTGCGCTTCCCCGAAGAAGTGAATTTCATTATAGTTGCCACTATGTGAATGTAGGTGAGGATGATGAAAACTAAAGGCCCAAAGATGATGATTCCACCTTCAAAGAAGATGACTGCCTCATTGACACTGGTGTCTGAGCAGGACAGCTGCAGCAAGGGTTGATGATCACAGAAATAATGGGCCAAGTGATTTTTCCCCCTATAACTGAGACGCAGGAGCAGGCCAGCATGCAGCATGGAGTGTAAAGTAGAAACGATACAACACCCAGCCACTAAATGCCCACAAACCTTCTGGTTCATCACTGAGGCATAGTGGAGAGGATTACAAATGGCTACATAGCGATCCAGGGCCATGACACTCACAAGAAGGAGATCAGTGACACCAAATACATAGAGGAAGAAGAACTGAGCCAGGCAGGAATAGAAGGGGATTGTTCTGGAACCAGTTATCATGCAAACCAGCATCTGTGGCATTGTGACTGAGATGAAGCCAACATCAATGACTGAAAGGCAACGGAGCAGGAAATACATGGGGGTCTGGAGTCGCGCATCCAAGGTGATGAGAAGAAACATTATAACATTCCCCAGAAGTCCAGCACTGTACATGAGCAATAAGAGGAAGAAAAAGAGGAACCGGTCTCTAGATTCAGAAGAAAAGTCCAGAAGAACAAAATCTTCAATATCTGTCCCGTTCTCACAATCCATGAGACCTGCGTGGAAAATCAGTTAAAATTAGAAAGTAATATTGATTTTTCACAAGCAAAAAACTCGTTGAATGATTGAAAGACTGTCTGTTATAGAGTGTCAAATTTCAATTCAGATATTTCAGCATTTAATGTTTTTACACATGTTGTTGGGATTCAACAAAATCTGCAGCCCTGGGTTATCAATATTTGTTCTTCAACATTTGCAAAGACAGTTGGTTTTTTTTTCAACAAAAGTCCTTGGAGGACGACCTTCAACAGTGTGATTTTTTTTTTTAGTCTTATTGTTTTTTTATTATATAAATTTCTAGAGCCTTTCCCTGTCTTTTTAGTCTGGTATCATTTCACTTTATAAATCTATGTACTATTTTTAAATGTTAGCTTAGTTTTTTGTAATATTTATTAAAACAGTGAGTCATCCAGCCTTTCCTTCATATTCCCACTCTTTATTATAACCAGGAACAAATTTATTAATAAAAAACAAATTGCAGTGTTCTGTTTTTGTCTATGCGTGTCTGTATATTATGTGCTTGTTCTTTCTAGTTGATCTGTTCTCTCTCTGACTTTTTTTTTTCCAGCAGCCAGAGTTGGTAGATTTTTCTCCTCATGGACCAAATGTGCTGGTACTATTTTTTGTATAGTCGTTCTGAAGATCTGAGACACGTGAAGGACAATAAGGTAGAATTTAGTTTTTTGTTCCAAAGGGTAAAAACCAGCCAAATACACAGGTTGGCTAGAGAAAGACTGAACTGTGGATTGGGAGAAGCATGGGAAAGAAGACTAGGGGTGGGGTGGGGATAGGAAGCTGATGCTGCTCCCACTTGTTTTATGAGAGAAGAGTTGGCCTATTGGCCAATATTCCTCTAGCTGAGCTAGAGCAGCATAGAAATAAATAAACGTAGAAATAACATCAAATAATCAGGTTCTTCTGACAACATCTGAGTTATCTTTCATTCCTCAGCTGAAGAATACTTTCTAGTGGGAGGGGGTGACAGAGAAACAAGATTCACTTCTCTGTTTCCCAGCTGATAGACAGAGGGGTCTACTGGTTGTTAGCTATCCTTCTCTCCTTTGAGCTGGAAATAATATTGAACACAATATTTGAGTAATGGGGAACATGAAAACATTGGTATTATTGGATGATGCTACATTGCACAGAAATTCTTCATTTTTTTTCTTTCTCTCCATTTTTCCCTTCTTTTTTAAATGGTGGCTTTAAATGCTTCAGAAACTGAGTCATGGATTAATATGGAAGAATATGTGAATGTATAGAAATGCATTAGTTTTTAACTTTTGGAAATCTGGTCTCACTAGTCCCGAGGCAGAGATGTGCCTTTTACTTTCCACAGACATTTTGCAAAGAGGTTTAAAAAAAAAAAAGCAGCATAGATTTCTGTTGCAAACCAAGATGATGAACAGAAATAACAAAAGCTTCATCTCAATATAACTAGACATTCTGGTTTGTTCACCTCTATATAACAAGACATTACTTGTGTGGCAACATCAAGCACAAAATGTGTTTGCAGAGATCTGAACTCGTATGCACGAATACGAGAAGATAGTTTTTTTTAGGTCAATAATCTATTTTATCACACCATCATTTGAAACATATGTGTTATCATCCTTTGCTTTCTCAAATCTGAGGGTAATCTATCTTTGGGGAGGTGGGGAGAGGTAAAGACAGAATATTGCATTTTCCCAACCCAGAACTATCACAGCATATACTTTTTAACACAAAAGCATAATTTCTCTGGCAAAACAAACAGGTATTTCATGCACATGCAGATTTTTTGCATGACAAATGCTCAATCTGGATAGGGAAAGAAAAACAGAATAATAGAATAACAGAGTTGGAAAGGATCTTGGAGGTCTTCTAGTCCAACCCCCTGCTCAAGCAGGAGACCTATACTATTTCAGACAGATGGTTGACCAATCTCTTCTTGAATGCCTCCAGTGTTGGACCACCCACAACTTCTGGAGGCAGGATGTTCCACTGATTAAGGAAATTCCACTTTAGTTCAAGGAGAGATCCAACTTAGAACAAAGGCAGAATTTCCTGACAGAACAATTAATCAGTAGAGCAATCTGCCTCCGGAAGTTGTGAATGCTCCAACACTGGAGGTTTTCAAGAAGAGACTGAACCCTCTTATGCTGGGGGAGGAATGTAACCCTCTGCCATTATAGAATATGCATTTTCTTACATTCATATCCTTCTGCCCAAAAAGGGCTCATTCTCACTTATTATGAAATAACTACTGAGATTACTGTACGGAATTCACTCTGTACATAATAATAATAAAGTTGGAAGGGACCTTGGAGGTCATTGAGTCCAACCCCCTGCTCAGGCAGGAACCCTACACCATTTCAGACAAATGGCTGTCCAGTCTCTTCTTAAAAACTTCCAGTGTTGGAGCATTCACCGCTTCTGGAGGCAGGCTGTTCCATTGGTTAATTGTTCTAACTGTCAGGAAGTTTATCCTTAGTTCTAAGTTGCTTCTCTCCTTGATCAGTTTCCATCCGTTGCTTCTCATCCTGCCTTCAGGCACCTTGGAGAATAGCTTGACTCCCTCTTCTTTGTGGCAGCCTCTGAGATATTGGAACACTGCTATCATGTCCCCCCTCATCCTTCTCTTCATTAAACTAGACATACCCAATTCCAGCATGGTCAATATAGCCTCCATACGTTTATGTATATTGCTCCCTAGTGCCCACTTTCTCATGCTGACCCTGACAAAGAACTAGGTTTGGTAATTTTGCTCTAGGAAGTTTTGTCTTATGTTTATTTCTGCTCCCAAGAGAAAATGCTACAAAAAGAAAAGGAGAGGGACTGAATGAGAAGAGGAAGAATGACGGGATTGATATTATTCCGTGTTCATCACATTTATATCCCATATTTTTCCAAGAAGCTCAAAGTAGTACACACTAATTAATTCTTGTTTTCTTGTTCTTATTTGAGTGGGATAAACCCTGTGAGATGTTTACACTAAAAGTTAGTACCTCAGCGTGTCATGAGTATGAGAACCTGTAATCTCTTGGTTCACATCTAATATTCACTCTGTTATGCTTCCCAGAAAGAAGATGAATCTACTGAAAGACAGTGAATGAGAATAGGACAATAGAAGACTAGGGATGGGTGAAGAAAAGAGTTCAAGAAAGGTGTCTAAAAGATGGAGAAATTAAGACAATCAGGAGAGGCTCCCAGTCATTACTGGAAGTCTGAGTCTGTTCAGAAAAGCAATATTCTAAGCCATCCATACTCTAATTTGAAGCTCTCAGTATCTATTGAAATATGACTTCCACATTGCCTGCTCATTGCTAATTCAAATGTTGTGAGATGTAATGGAACATAAACAGCTAGATTTGGGAAGGGTCTGAGATGTCAAATAAGCCATCTACTTGTTCTGGATTTTGTCATCTCCAATTGTTTGGAATGGCAAAATAATGAAAATTACAGCTCAACATCTCTAAAAGGCACCAGGATGAGAAAATCTGTGCCTGTTCTGTTGAGCAACACAGATGTCAGTACTCAGTGCCAAATCTCACATAGTTGTCATGGGATTTCATGCCTTGCTTTGCTCTGGGTGAACAATTCAATTGCTTCCTCAGCCCATTTATTTCAGAGTTGCCTCTATCTACTAGAAACTGTGGCAGATTCTGTATCAGAGTGAAATGACAACAGTTACAGCAACACTAAAAAGGTGTGTTGTCAATGAATCAGTCTCTTACTTACCTGTATCAACAGATTACTCTTGATCTGGCACCAAACTGATTTTTTGGCAATGGACCAGACCTCCAGCCCAACTGAACATTAAAGATAGTCAACCAGGATTGTTTTGTTTCAAAGTCTGTAACTTCCAACGAGAAGCCAGCAGGATTTCATTTAAGGATCAGCTACAGAACCCACCAGGGATATTTCATAAGCAGCTAAGCAAGACAGCAGAAATTCATATCCAGTGAGTGGCGGCCATCTGGAGACCACAGAGAATGGTTTGTTATTAAAACCAGGAGTCAAAATGCAGAAAAACAAGTGTCATTCTCTAGCACAAGTAGCATGCACTTCAGAAATTGGAGGAAGCAGGGTGGAGGAAGGAGGGTGAGCTTTGAGAGAAAAACTCTCTGGGGAGAAATAAGAAAGTGTTTGGAGGCCAAAGAAAGGCACAGCAATGCAGAGGTTTCCATGAAGATTGGCGAGTTTACTAAAACTAAATTCTAAAGAAGTTAAGCACCTTTTTTCAGTTCTGACAGGCTCTTTTAACTAGAGTTAACTATAATACCTCAGAACTCTGGAGTTTCTGCCAAAACTTGAATTCTTCATCTCGAAGACTAATATGTTTCTAGGAGAGATCCTTATGGTGCCTTAGCAGAGAAGACCAGATAGAGAAACATTATTGGAAACAATTTTAAGATGTATTAAGATGGATCTAATTCTCTTAATGGCGGGTTGGCATTTTGAAGAATACAAATATAGCAGAACTTTGAGAATGAGATGAGGGAATCCTTAAATTTGATAGAGATGATGGAGAGATAGATGAGAGAAGAGAAGAGAAGGGAAGGGAAGGGAAGGGAAGGGAAGGGAAGAGAAGAGAAGAGAAGAGAAGAGAAGAGAAGAGAAGAGAAGAGAAGAGAAGAGAAGAGAAGGAGGGAGAAAGAGAGAGAGAGAGAGATAAATGGCATATGAATATTTACATTATGTCTGTTATGGACTGTATGTCTTTTGAAACATTTTTCCTGAGAAAGAGAATGTAGGAAAATCATTGAAATCAGTGACTAGGATTTGACAAAATAAGCACAATTCAGCAATTTAGCAAGTATTTTTTAATATGAGCTATTGCAATAGAAGGATTTAAAAGAACTTAATATATTTGTAACTTGGGTAGTGTTTACATTGGCTGGAAAGTGCTCTCAGTTTCTGCATTTTTCTCTTTTTTATATATTTTTTTCATTTTGCAAAATCTAGGTCAAAAACACAGAACTCCCAGGATGCCAAGGACTGCACATTATTTTACCCATGTGGGGCAAAACTTCCAAAGTTGCTTCTGCCAACTAAAACCATCATGTATAAGTAGATGTGGTCAAAGTGATTGAAGCGATTAAAATGAAATAGCTATAAAAAAAACCTGACATAAACAGATGGACAAGTGCACAAATTTAATCAAGGATATTCTTTATTGAATATTTAAATGATTAGGAGGAGCTCAATGCAAGGTATTAAAGACTACTTCCATGTGAAATGTTTTATTTATTCATTCATTCATTCATTTATTTAAATTAGTTATAGTTGCCCCCTTTAATAGAGCTGGCTTACAAAATACAAAGACAATAAAAATAGCTAAAAACATATGACAGCACTGAGAGCCTGGGTGAAACCACCATAACAATAACATGTCAGGGGCTCACAAACATATTGACCCCAAGACAGAGTTACCTCTCTACCCTGGGAATTGCAGGAGAGAGGGTGCCATTCATATGTCAGTGGGATGCAGTTACAGAGGCAAGGGCTGTGACAGAGAGGGCTACTTCCTTGGTTTCTTAAGAGGACAATGTTTAACAGAGAGGACCTCGAGCGTACCCATTCTGCTGGAATATATCAAGCGAGCAAAAATAGTGTTTCAGATATGCAGGCTCTATGCCAGGGGTCCCCAACCCCCGGTCCGTGGACCAGTACTGGACCGCAGCATGCCACCAACTAATCTGCACAAATAAGCAAAGCTTCAACTGCAGGATGCAGGCAGCACACAAAACCACACACCCTCTGGTCCACAGGAAAACCTCTCTCCATCACAAGATTGGGGACCTCTGTGCTATGCCATACATGGCTTTATAGATAATGACCAGGACCTTGCATTGCCTCCAGAAACTGACTGGCAACCAATGCGGTTCATGTTCAACCAATGACACTTGGTCATACAGATAGTTCCTGATTAGCAATGACAATTGGATTAAAATTTCCTCTGTTAAGTGACATAGTCATAAACTGTGATGTCATGTGAAGTGCTATTGCTACTACTATTGCTAATGAATAGTCAGATACGTGCTGAATGAATAATCATTAAACAAGGACTACATCTACTGAGAATTGCCCATTATTGTTCATGCCACACCATTTTGTACCAGTTGTAGTTCCTAGATGGTTTTTAAGGGAAGAACCTACATACCATGCATTGCAAAAATCCAGTTGTGAGCAGACCAGTGCATGAGTAACTGCTGAAGGGCTTCCCAGTTGGGAAGGATGAAACTGACACACAAGATGAACTTGTGCACAGATCCTTCTATAGTAACCACAGCTGCCCCTGCACTTCAAGCATTATCTATGAGTCTAGAAAGACCCCATATTGTGCACTGGTCTTAAATGGGGATGTACTATCCCATCCAAGTCCAACGATGAAACATTGTTGACCTGATGGACCAAACTGCCACAGTCACTCAGTCTTATCCAGATAGAGCCAAAGTCTGTTGCACCATATCCAATTCTACACAACCTCCAGACACTGGATCAGTACATCAACAGCTTCACCTGTGAAGCCTGGGGTTGATATTTAAAGCTAGGTATCATGAGAATACTGATAATACCAAACTCTGTACTGACAACCTCACCAAGCATTTTTCTGTAGATGTTAAACAGGATTGGAGGAGAGTGTCAAGCTCTAAGGCACCCTACAAGTGAAGGGCTGTGGAAATGATCTCTCCCTCTCATCAACTAATTGAAATCAACCTCTGAGGAAAGAGGCAAATTACTATAACATAGTGCCTCCAGTGGTGGTATTCAGCCAGTTTGCACCAGTTTGGCAGAACCGGTAGCTAATTTTTTGTTGCCCAGGCCCAGAATGGACTTCTGGAAGCAGCATCCACACAGAGAACCGGTTATTCACATATTTGAATCCCACACTGAGTGCCTCCCATTCCTAACCCTTCCAGTATAAATCCTAGATATGTTACCCTATTAATCTCCCCCTCATCAAAAGGGCCCAGTATTAAGGCTACACTTTATGATTACTCAACTGCACTATGTTTGCCAAGAGATGCCCAGTATTAAATCCAATGTCATTTGTATACCAAGAATATGTTCCATCAACATGGGCACCTCAAGCCAGCTAGAAGGCAGCTATAGGGTACAGCCAAGTTCACAGTCAGTTTTGAGAAAATAGGGATCTTCTCAAGAGATTTCTCAGAGCATCTTTCACTTCTTTATTCCGGAGACTGTAGATATAAGGGTTGGACATTGGGGTGATGACTGTGTACACCAGAGCAAAAACTGAACCTCTCTGAGAGGAATAGCTGGAGGTGGGCAAGAAATAAACAGCAATAATGGCCCCATAAAAGAGGCCCACTATAGTCAGGTGAGACCCACAGGTAGAGAAAGCTTTGCGTCTCCCAAAAGAAGTGAACTTCATTATAGCTACTACAATACGAATGTAGGTGAGGATGATGAAGACGAAAGGTCCAAGGATGATAATGACACCTTCAAAGAAGATGACTGCCTCGTTGACATGGGTGTCTGAGCAGGACAGCTGCAGCAAGGGCTGATGGTCGCAAAAGTAATGGGCCAGGTGATTTTTCCCTCGATAACTGAGACGCAGGAGCAGGCCAGCATGCAGCATGGAGTGTAAGATAGAAACGGTACAACACCCAGCCACTAAATGCCCACAAACCTCTTGGTTCATCACTGAGGCATAATGAAGAGGATTACAAATGGCTACACAGCGATCCAGGGCCATGACACTCACGAGAAGGAGATCAGTGACACCAAAAATGTAGAAGAAGAAGAACTGAGCCAGGCAGGAATAGAAGGGGATGGTCCTGGAAGTAGATATGATGTGAACTAGCATTTGGGGCACCGTGACTGTGAGGAAGCCAAGATCAATGACTGAGAGGCTCCGTAGTAAGAAGTACATGGGGGTTTGGAGTCGCGCTTCTAAGGTGATGAGGAGGATCATCATGGTATTGCCCAGGAACCCAGCAGTGTACATCAGCAGAAAGAGGAGGAAGAAGAAATATTTGTCTTCAGGCTTGTAGGAAAAGCCCAAAAGAACAAATTCTTTAATGTTTGTCCCGTTCTCACAGTCCATGAGACCTGAAGAAAAATAACCTCATAAAATTAGAAATTAACATAGTCACTAGGAACAGCTTCTCAAACAAATCTCACAAAATAATTTAATTGTCAGTTGCAAAATGTCCAAACTGAATTTGGAGATTTCCACATTTAATGTCCAAATGTTTTTATAATTGTCAGATAATGCAGGTTTTTTAAAAAAAATTCAGATAGGTCCATCTTTATTTGAAATGAACACACACTTAGCAAGAAACATGTGTCTGGGGGGGAAATTCCAAGGATTCGTGTAAAACTGATTTTATTCAATTTACATTTAATGTAATATAATCCAATTCCTCTCCAGTCAGGTGCAATTCATCCTAATCATATTCAGTTGTTATCGAAAATGCATTTAATCCAGAGTTATTCTCCCTACCCCTACTGCTAAATCAAAAAAAGAGTAACCGAAGAATACTTAATCCTTTGTATACCTTGTTCATTGCTTGAACATAATGACTTATGATTTGTGCTGAATAGAAACTTAATAATCTTTGACTCAAGCCTGGCTCCTGATATTGTCAAACAAGGACAATCTTTTTCAATGTTCCAGTCTATCCTACAGCAGTATTATTCTCTAACATCCATGTACTGACTACAATAGACCAAAACCCAGTTTAGTTCCCAAGCCCAGACAAGCTCAGCCAACACCATCAAAATAAAGTCAATAAACCTTAAGGGTTCATAATTTCAACAGGTCTATTTTTCTTTAGGCAGGAAATCGGGCATTACTGGGACTCAAAATTTCTTTCATGTAATCTGAGCATCAGAATCAAAGATGGGCAAATTAGGGGTATTACTCCATTTAAGAAAGCCACAAGAATGTATGAATGTATGAATTTATGTTGTTGTGGGGAACAGAGGAGGAGGAAGAAGTATTATGTATCTTAATCATCTTGAATTATTTATAAAAAATAATAAAGGTGGGATCAAAATAAACAAATGGCTGTTTTTCTAGTCAAAGTTCTTATCAATTTCTTGATGTGCTTCTTAACAGATCAGGAACATTCTAAATTCTTTCATCCTCTCCCTGATTGGGATTAGAATCTCTTGTGAGATTTGAACAGCTTCCTTTCTTGAACATTTTAGCCAAGGAAGACATTCTTTAGGTTACTCAGTGAAAAAGAAGAATGAAATCTGATGTACCCATTCCACGAAACTCAGTGTATCTATTTTAGTATGCTTCAAAGTTGGTAGAAAGGGCTGGCTCTCAGTGGATCTTTAGGTGCAGAAAATCCCAGGTTTAATTCATAAGCTCTCCAGATAAAGCTGGAAAAGACTCTTGGTTGAATCCTTTAATTAAACTAAACACAGAGCAATGAGCCAGATGGACACAAGCCTGGTTGGGCCTGGTTCCTATTTTAAATCTTTTTTATGGCAGTTGTGGAATTCGTAAACTTGTTGAACTTGTAAGAGTTATGAAAATGCTGGTATTGTCTCCAAATACCCAATAACAAGCATCCAAGACAAATGGTAAGGTGTGTTTTTCCTGTGGGGATGCTGTTTGCTTGCATTACATTACAATCACTCCAGAAAAATCCTGCAGATGACTCCTCTCCTTTCCCATTTCTCCCCACCTTATTCTGCTTCCCCCTTGGCTCCCATCTGGACCCCTAGATGCAAATAATGAGGCATCTCAGAAACAGTAGGTTGCTTTCATTTCTTACGCTTGCAAGTCAGTCAATGATCTGAGGCAAAAGCCAGCCAGTGCAGGGAGGGCAGTACAATGTAGGATTTTTTAAAAATAGGTTGCATGCGCTTTGCTTGCCTGGGTTGGGATGAACAGTAGAGAAAGCCTTCTTGCACTCCATTTAATTGTTAAGGAACTAAAGATTTGTAAAACTGAATCCAGACAGATACTCTTACCTGCTGCAATCACACCCTCTGGTGGGGGACCACTCACAGATCTAATCTCAAATCTATCTTTTCCATCACCTAGTCCCTTTTCTAATGGCTGCCATTTATGCCCCAGGCCCTTCTCCACAAACTAGTCAAAACCCACACAGAGGCACCTTTCCTTGAGATGAAAGTCTGGTGGTGGTGGGTAGAGTATGAGTTTTCACCTGCTAAACTGTTGTCTGGATACCTCTTAAAAGACATTGCAATCTGCCCATAGAAAGATGGCATTCCTTTCCAAAAGCTACCAATTGCCCCTCCCTTAAGAAATGGGAGAGCTCCCGCTTAGAAACACTCCTTGAGGTTTTTCCCCATTGCATCCATCCATGGCAAAAACATGCAACATCTTCATTGTTTCATGCTGGGTTCTCATAATGGTCCTTTTCTCATCGATAACCAGTTAGACTGCCTTAGGTTCTCTTTGACCATCCCAATATTAAAATAGTGTTTTTCCTGTTGCTCCAACAACATCCAAGAGCAGCTTCAAGATATAGAACAACTTGAGGCTTTGTTATTTGGAGGGAAATCAGGGGACTGCAAAGGCAGTTGAGGCAGGATAGGGATCAGCCATGAAAACAGTCCATTTCTGGCTACTACGGTCTTCTGCTGACTACAGGATGGCTGAAGAGCACCATGGTCTCTTTGACTTGTATCATCATATATTCCAAAGTTTTCTTAAGGGGACATTCTTAAATTTACATCAAAGCTTGCTACAAGATTTCAATGTTTGGTTCTTGCTTCAGGGATGGAGTAGCCATCCAATGTTCCACATATAATCTTTCAATGCAATATCAAACCACTATGGATTTGCTATGGGTTATACTATCAGATGTGTCCTAGTTTTATATTGCATTTCTAGGCATTTCTATGCCTCTTTCCCTTCTATAATATGTTAAATTATAAAGTCTGACAATCATCTACTGTCCTGTCTCCTATTATCTGGGCTCTAACAGTGATACTTCAGTGGTCTACTCTACAGCAGTGACTGGGGAAGAAGCTAAGGAAACTGTGTATTGTATTGACCTGTCTCTTTTTGATGTGTGTGTGCTTTTTAGTCATTCTTGATCCTGCAATCCCATGGACAAATCCATACCTTTTTCTTGGCAACATTTTTTTGAAAATGTTTTGCTATTGTCTTCTTTCTGGAGTGACTGACTGGCAAAAGTCACCCAGCTGACGTCTGTGCCTAAATAGGACCAGAATACACAGTCTCTTGTTTTTTAGCCTGGTTCCTTTAACCACTAACCAAACTAGCCTTCATGTGGGCCACAGATATACCTATATCCTAGGCATAGCCCATAAAAGTCATCATACCACATTCGAATCTCTACCTTGTATTTGGCTAATCATCTCACAGAACAAACCTGTCTGTCTCTAGTCCAAATATTCCTAACTAGGGGTACCCAGATATCTTGGAGGTGTATGTGTATAAAATATACATTTGAAGTGTACACTATGAATTTAATAAATTAACAATAAATAGTAAAACTATTATCTTTTAATATTTTGATAACTATTTAAGGGTAATAGTTTGAGGGTTTCCTTTGTAATACACACAAACACACACACACACACAAAGGAAAGCTATTTTATACATTTAAATACATTTTTCTGAGAAAAGATACAAAGTATTCATCATTCTCTCAAAGAAGTTCATGTTATAAAAAGATTATAAACTCCTGCCGTAAACATGAGAAAAAAGTCATCTACTGTTTTCCATATGTATGCAAATCAAACAGATTTTTTTTATCCTTACACAGATCCAGATGCATACTAGCCATATTTTGGATACTCCAAACCAGATCGTGCTTATTCATGGACACAGAAAAAGTAGAAATTCAAGCATTATTCCTTCTCATCTTTCATGCTAGGTTATCCTTGTGTTAGAATCATGGCTACCCTGTTTTATTTATCTTTAATTTAAAGGGTTCAAACACATGCAACTTCTCTGTCTACTTCCATCAAGCTCGATATGGCTTTAGAGGTAAGATAGCATTGGTAGCATTATGTGCAAGTCAAAACATCAGAGACTGCAGCAAACCCTAAAGATAGCAATTCTACTCCTTCCTACCTCTATCCAGATGCTCTAAGTTTTTCTCCTGGGTGTGATGATCTTCAATAGTGGATCAAAACACTGGCTAAAATAGAAGAAAGCCAGACGAATCTGACTTGGTTGAATGTCTCAAGACTCCAGCAACGAGCAGAAAGAATTGCATTAGAGGTTTTATATTGAAAGCCCTAGAGATATTTGACAAATAGTTTGAATAGCTCCTGGGATGCGAGTCTCTAATGCCAAAACTTTGGAGTCCTGTCCTATAAAACAGGCACAAAGTTTGCATCCCAAATCACAAATGAGTTTGTTTATTTTTGAGGTGTCCTTCTGTATTTTTAGATGATTTTGCTGCAAGAAAAATTAATAAGGCTATTGCTCTGGGAAGTTTACACCACGGGCTTCCTAGGTTTTGAAAGGAATGTTGATAATTGTAGAGAATATGTCTGCATACGAGATGATGATGATGGCCCTAGTACCTTCCACCACCCCCCAAAAAACTCAGAAACCATGGAAATGTCGCTCTGCTCTTATTTCCTTAAGAAAGTTCTCAGCCTACCGAGAAGTCTCACTATTGCTGACTTTACCTCCTGGTTCCTTAGTGTATAGATGAAGGGATTCAGCATTGGTATCACCACTGCATACAAGAGAGAGATAAATGTGCCTTTTTGGGCTGAGTAGGCAGAGGGAGGCTGGAAATAAAGGCAACTGATAGTGCTGTAGAACAAGATCACCACAGCCAGATGTGAGCCACAGGTGGAAACTGCTTTGTATTTCCCAGCGGTTGAGGGAATTTTTATGATTGTGGAGAATATTAGTGCATAAGAGACAATGATGGCAGCTAAAGGTCCCAGCAAATCCACCACCCCTTCTGTCTGTGCCAAGATTTTTATGAGTGTTGTATCAGAACAGGAGAATTCCAGGAAAGGATACATTTCACAGAAAAGATAGGGGATTTCCATAGAGGTGCAAAAAGAAATCTGTGATATCAAAATTGTGTACAGTAAAGAGTGGAGACCAGAAACGATCCAGGATCCAGAAACCAAAAATAAGCAGGACCTGTGGCTCATCACAGTGATGTAATGCAAAGGATGACAGACAGCGGCATAGCGGTCATAAGCCATGCAGGCAAGGAGGAAGTTATCTGTGTTACCAGAGGCGAGAAAGAAATACATCTGGGTCAAGCACTCATTGAAGGTGATGGTCTGAGACTGAGACATCAAATTTATCAGGATTTTGGGAACAGTAGCGGAAATAAAAATGATGTCAGCCAGGGAGAGGTGGCTTAGGAAGAAGTACATTGGGGACTGAAGGAGACAGTTGTCTAAGCGAATAAGCAAGACAATGAGAATATTCCCTAGAAGGGTCAACAAATAAATAGACAGAAAAAGCAGGAAGAAAAGTCTCTGATATTCAGGTCTACTGGAGATCATCAAAAGGGTTATTTCTGAGTTGTCTGTTTGGTTCTGGTTAGCCATTACACAGCTGAAAATGAATGAGAAAGAGATTAATACCTGATGTAATTAAACATTTCTCTTTGATCTTCTGGGGGAGGCTATAGATGTACTGTATATGATAATTTTATTTCTAATGTGGGTCTCAGCCTGGATGTTTTTACTTCTTTCCCTTTGGCCTTATTTACTTTTGGGTTGATATGGCAGTATTGCACACTGAAACACACATATACCAACTCATGCCTACAAATTTTAAGCTAGTACAATCTTACCTTTTACAGAATATATCTCAATTATCCACAAGATTCAAAGCACATCTTTGAATATAAATTACCCACTAACAACAATTCACTGAATTATAAATTGACAATTTCAGGAAATAAATTAAGGACCCTCTGAGTTTTAGATGTCAGCAACAGTTGAATTTTTTTGGGGGAAGGGGGATTTTGATCATACACCAGACTTTCTGCAAGGCAACCTAGCAGAATTGTTGAAAAGCCTGATCTAAAATCAACACAACTGGATCTACCTTTATTTGATGGTATTGTCATATTTATTTTTTCCTTTCCAACCTATCTAATAAGTCCTTTTCAATAAACCCAGTTTAGAGAGATGCTAACCACTTTCTATAAGTTAGTGTAATCAACTAATCTGTGTCAAGGAACCATACCCTGCCAGAGATTCATATCAGCAAACTTCAGCAGAAAAACAGATAAATTCTAATTATTGAGTTTACCTGAATTTCTTGGATCTGTAATAGTATCCCTTTTCTTGATATCCTTTTTAGAAATAGTATAATGTTTATTGATTTGTTAGTTGGAAAAGCATGCATCTATTACATATATAAGCTTAACATAGTAAATTATATTCATTTTCAATAAAAGAACATTTTTAAATATTTTCTACAACTTTTCATATTCCTTCTGAGCATTGTTACTGTTGTTGCTTTGATTTTAAAAATATGGATAAACATGCTGCACATGAATAAAATTTTGCTTGATTCCTTATTACATAATATTTAAAAGTACTTTTTTCCCAATAATGTAATATTGGATTCTTGTTTGCCCAGTTTAATTATACTGTTTAATGCCATTAATTTCCTAGTTTCAGTTTCTATTATTTCATTTCTCTAAGGAAATAATGTAATATAGGCAATCATTAATTTACGACGACAACCGGGAATGGAATTTCGATCATACTGTAAGTCATGATGGTCGTACATCAAGGCACTCACATGACTGGACTAGATTTAACAGCAGTTGTTAACTAAATCACACAGTCATAAGTCCAAATATATTCTCTTAAAAGGGCATTTTTTGCTGGAAACTGGCAAAAAAGTCACAAATTGCAGTCACATGACCATGGGATACTGCAATTCTAAATGTGAGGCCATTGCCAAGTGTCCCAAATGCCATCATGTGAATCTGGAGGAAGACATGTTGTGACATATTTTTGAAGGCCAGAATGCTTTACAGACTGTAAAGCATCATTTCCAAGGCCACTGTAACTTGGAATGGTCATTAAATGACCACTAGTGAATTGAGGACTATTTTTATTATATCATTTTAATCACAAAACCGGAATTTTCTGCTAGAATTTGTATCTCTGCAGAAGCTCAGCAAGTAAAATAAATCTTCCTTCCATTAACTGGGTGCTCCTTTATCTTTCCTTATATCAAAATCAGGATACAGGAAAAAAAAATGGATAGTAATAATGCAAAGCATGAGAAAAGTTTAAACTATCTTCCATGCTACTGTATACCCGATGTACAATATTTGTATACTATTATCCACTTCTATTAAAAGCTCCACCTCTATTTTTATAAAGAATTGTCCTTTGAGCTTTGAGGATTGCAATCAATAATTCTCTTCATGATTTAGGGAAATAATTCTTTTGACAAATTTCATATATTGTGATTAACAGAAGCTCTTTTGTTAACATTTATGGAACTCTGCATTGATCAGACCCACAATTTCCTCCATTTGTATTAGTCTATCTATATTGTCCCAAATGAATCTCTTCTGGCAACAGTTTCACTTATCTTTATGCCAAATTCTTTCTGATCTTTTATATATTTAACTTGGGAGTGGTATTTACATTATGATAAAAAATAACAAAGCTGTATTTACTGGAGATGAAACAGAAATGCCTGTCACTCCAGAGCTAGTATTAGGGTTCTTTCATCACTCACTATATTGAATATGAGTCTGCTGTTATGAATTTTTGTAAATAGATTCACAATATTTTTGTTTTAGATTTATCGATGAAATTATAGTCCAGTATTTCTACAAGGTCGCATTCTTTTATTCCCCCCCCCCCTTCAAATGCAGGATGGTTAATTTGTTACTTGGCTTACCTTGTATCTGTTTGAAAGTTGTTGCATTTCAGATTTAGTCTGAACAGATTTTTCCCTTTATAGTATTTTAAAACATCCCAATGTTTCATACATTGATTCCTAAAAATGCTTCCAATTTGTTCATGTCTGATAACAGAGGGTTTTTCCTGAAGCCAGTTTTGTTGGGTTTCTTTTACTGATTAAGAGCTGGAAATATTTGCTGCTAAAGCAATATTAAATTTTAACTGAGGGCCGTATAGGATCTCATTTACATTGAATAGAGTGAAATGTGATCTGGAATTATTATCATACCAGTATCTGTCAAAGATGATTTGTGCTGTAAAAGAGATGAAACAAATCTATCTATACATTTTATGGGCTTGTGTATCATAATCCATAAACCAAAAACCATAATCATAACCAATTTTTCATCCCATCCTTTCCTTAATTTCAATTCAATAATTCCTTAAGTTTACCATTTAGCTTATTCAATATATGCTTCTTGGGTACTTTTCACAGGTCTAGAATTCTAATTCACATCACCCTTCCCCCCCCCAATAATTTCATATTCTACAAAAAATTATTGTAAATCTGAAATGTATGTGATGCTTAGACCCATGGAAAAAATCCTTTAATAAAGATAAATCTTCCTTTTTATCACACAAATCTCCTCGCTTTTAGAGGCTGTACAGCTATAAAAGATAACCAAATAACCATGTTGGGACCCCATTTTACAGATATTTCCTTACCAGATTCAATGCCTTCAATAATGACAGAGCTTCTAATGTACTTGAAAAATTCTTAAAAATTCATGGAGATATTCAGAAATATTTCTACCTTGAAACTGCATTTATTCCCCAGGCCCTTCTCCACAAACTAGCCAGAACCCACACAGAGACACCTTTCCTTGAGGTGAAAGACTTGGGGGAGGGGGAAAGTATGAGCTTTCAGCTGCTGAATTGTTGTCTGCTGGACATTTCTGAAAAGGCATTTCTATGCGCCCATAGAAAGAAGGCACCCTTTCCCAAAAGCTACGTATTGTCCCTCCCTTAAAAGATGTGAGAGCGAATTGCGTGTTCTTCACCTCACTGCTCCTGCTTAAAAAGCATCAATGCATACTCAAACTCCAACTACGTTAATAAACTTAGTACAGTATGATATTAAATGGTTATTAATTTAATAAATTAACAATACATAATAAAACTATTATCTTTTAATATTTTGGTAACTGTTTAAGGGTAATAGTTTGAGGGTTTCCTTTGTAATATACAGGGCTTTTTTTGTTATAGAACACCCAGAACGGATAGGCAAGGCAGGTTGTATGGCGTGTGTGAGTTCCGGCACCTTTTTTTTTTTTTTACAAAAAAAGCACTGGATACACACACACACACACACACACACACACACACACACACGAAAGCTATTTTATACATTTAAATACATTTTTCTGAGAAAAGATACAAAGTATTCACCATTTTCTCGAAGAAGTCCATGTTATAAAAAGATTAAAAACTCCTGCCCTAAACATGAGAAAAAAAGTCATGTACTGTTTTCCATTATGTATGCAACTCAGATTTTTTTATCCTTTAGAAAGTTTAGATCCAGATGTGTACTAGCCATATTTTGGATTAACTGGTAATCCCAAACCAGATCATGCTTATTCATGGGCATAGAAAAAGTAGAAATTTGAGCATTATTCCTTCTCATCTTTCATGCTAGGTTATCCTTGTGTTTGAATGATAGCTACCCTGTTTTACTCATCTTTAGGTTAAAGGGTTCAAACACATGCATCTTCTCTATCTACTTCCATCAAGCTGGATATGGCTTTAGAGGTAAGGCAGCATTGGTAGCATTATATGCAAATCAAAACACCAGAGAATGCAGCAAACCTTAAAGACAGCAATTCTACTCCTGCCTACCTCTATCCAGATGCTCTTAGTTTTTCTCCCAGGTGTGATGATCTTCAATAGCGGATCAAAACACTGGCTAAAATAGAAGAAAGCCAGACGAATCTGACTTGGTTGAATGTCTCAAGACTCCAGCAACGAGCAGAAGGAATTGCATTAGAGGTTTTAAACCGAAAGCCCTAGAGATATTTGACAAATAGTCTGAATAGCTCCTGGGATGTGAGTCTCTAATGCCAAAACTTTGGAGTCCTGTCCTATAAAACAAGCACAAAGTTTGCATCCCAAATCACAAATGAGTTTGTTTATTTTTGAGATGATTTTGCTGCAAGAAAAATTAATAAGGCTATTGCTCTGGGAAGTTTATACCTTCCATCTCTGAATGGTGTCATATACTGAAATATACTAAGATGTAAGCCTCTCACCAGCTGTAATCCACATGGCAACTCTATTGGAAAGGAAAGAATTAAATGTATGTATAGGAAAAAACTTGGCTGAAAATGATAGATCAATACATGAGTCTGCCATGGCAAAAACCACAAGTTAACTACCAACTTGCAAATAATAATAATAATAATAATAATAGTAATAATAATAATAATAATAATAATAATAATAATAATAATAAACAACTAGTGTGTATGTGTGTGTGTATACACACACACACACACACAGCTCGAAAATAGCTATTCCAGTTCTCCCTTTATTCTTTGTTAGCAATCTAAAAAAAAAAATGTATGTATGTATGTATATATATATATATATATATATATATATATATATAGAGAGAGAGAGAGAGAGAGAGAGAGAGAGAGAGAGCTGGGAGTCCTTCTTATGCTGCCGGGTGACTTTGCGCTTGGCTCCTTGACTAGTTACCAGTCCATCCATTCGCAAAGTCACCCAGCAGCATAAGAAGTACTCCCAGCAATCTTGCATCATGCTCTGATGATGTCGGTAGTGTTGATTGACGAAAGGCTCAGCTTTTAATTAAACACTTTTGTTTTTAGTATTATCCTGGTGTTCGGATTATTTTATGGTATGGATTTACCCAGGATTTGCTCGGCTCCTGGCTGACTAGTTACAGTCCATCCATTCGCAAAGTCGCCCAGCAGCATAAGAAGTACTCCCAGCAATCTTGCATCATGCTCTGATGATGTCGGTAGTGTTGACCGACGAAAGGCTCAGCTTTTAATTAAACACTTTTGTTTTTAGTATTATCCTGGTGTTCGGATTATTTTATGGTATGGATTTACCCAGGATTCGCATTTTTAGAATAATTAGAGACTATATATATATGTTTTCTGAGGTTTTCGCGGGTATTTGTATATAGGTCTTTGGTTGTTCGGGTTTTCTCCCGCGTAAAATTGGAAGTGTCTTGGCAACGTTTTGATGAAGTCACATTCGTCATCTTCAGGCTGGTGTTTTTAGCTTCTTGCTTTGAGCAGCAATGTGTGGTCTTAGCTGTTTCTTCCTTTTAACTGCCAGTCGGGGTATGAACTGATTGGGTGGGAGCTTGGCTGTGTTCTGATTGGGTGGAGGTGTGTTCTGAATGGTTAGGGGCTTGGCTGTGCTCTGATTGGCTGGGGGAGTGTTCTGTTTGGTTGTGCTCAGGTTAGTCTGAGTTGCAGAGGGGTTTAAGATTTTGGGGTTAGGGAGTCGTTTGTCAAGAAGGGCAGGTTTCCAAATGGCTGGTAGGCGGGAGGTATCATCTCGCTTGTTCATGCTGTGTGGGCGTTTTCTATCTCGATGGCTTCTCTGATTATTCTGTTATTAAAATGTTCACTTTTGGCAATGGTTCTGGTATTTTTAAAGTCAATTTCATGTCCTGTGGCTTTAAGGTGTTGGACCAGGGAAGATGGTGGTTCCTCTTTTTTGACTGAGTTCTTATGTTCTTCAATGCGTGCACTTATTCTTCTGTTGGTTTGTCCGATGTATGTGGTGGGACAAGTGGTGCATGGGATTTCGTATACTCCTTGATTTTCTAATTCAATTTATCTTTGGGGTTTCTAAGGATGGTGGATATTTTTCTGTTTGTGCAGAATGCTGTTTTGATGTTGTGTTTATGGAGGATCTTACTGATTCTGTCTGTGGTGCCTTTTATGTATGGTAGGAGGGCTTTGCCGTTTTCTTGTTCTTTGTCTTGGATTTTAGTGGGGGTTTCTTTTTGGATTAGGTTTGTAATCTTATTTCTATGGAATCCATTGGATGTTAGTACATTGGTGAGAGTGTGTAGTTCGGTTTTTAGGTGTTGTTTGTCAGTTAAGCGTTTTGTTCTGGAGATGAGTGTCTTGGCTACAGAGTTGATCTGTGCTGGGTGGTGGTGTGAGAGAGCGTGCAGATAGCGGTTTGTGTGTGTTTTCTTCTGGTAGATGGTGTGTCCTAGGGAGCCATTGGATTTCTTGTAAACTAAGACATCCAGGAGGGGAAGTTGGTTGTTAGCTTCTGTTTCCATGGTGAACTGTATGTGTGTGTGTGTGTGTGTGTGTGTGTGTGTGTGTGTGTAAACGTATGTATTTTCTTTTATTATTGTTCTTTTCCTGAGCTATCTACCTTACTACTGAGCTTTTCCTATTTTTTAAAAAAATCAGATCATGAAGAACTGAAGAAATGTTGGAGCTTTCTTTATATTCATTTTAATTTGAACCTGATCAATGCAATAATAAGTAGTTCGCAGTCCTTGTTCACCTGGACTATTTGGAAGTGAGGTGAAATCTCCCTATCCAAAGTGACAACAAAAATAATGAAAGGGTACACCAGTGAACCATTATTTAAAGGCAGTAAAGTGGGTAACTCAGGGAAAAACAATAACAGCAATTTTAGAAAAAATATGATATTGTAATAGAAAGTTACAAAACTGACAAGAACAATGCATGGAAATGCCCCCTAATTTCCTTTAAAAAAATCCCTATTCTGTTCTAACTATAGTTCTTTCTGTATCCTGATTCTATGGGTTTTGGATGAATAGATTCAACACAAATGTCACTGGCCCAGACAAAGGTTGTTTGCGGGTTGAGTAAACAGAGGCAAGCTAGAAACCAATACTACCAAAGAACAAGATGACCAGAATCAAGTCAGAACCACAGAGGGGAAAGGCCGCCAGCTTCCTAGGTTTTAAAAGGAATGTTTATGATAATTGTAGAAAATATATCAACATAGGAGATAATGAAGACAGCTAAAGGCTAAAGGCCCTAGTATCCTTCACCTCCTACCCCCCCCCCCCCAAAAAAACAGCAACCATGGAAACATCACTCTGTTCTTATTTTCTTAAGAAAGTTCTCAGCCTACCGAGAAGTCTCACTATTGCTGACTTTACCTCCTGGTTCCTTAGTGTATAGATGAAGGGATTCAGCATTGGTATCACCACTGCATACAAGAGAGAGATAAATGTGCCTTTTTGGGCTGAGTAGGCAGAGGGAGGCTGGAAATAAAGACAACTGATAGTGCTGTAGAACAAGATCACCACAGCCAGATGTGAGCCACAGGTGGAAACTGCTTTGTATTTCCCAGCGGTTGAGGGAATTTTTATGATTGTGGAGAATATTAGTGCATAGGAGACAATGATGGCAACTAAAGGCCCCAGCAAATCCACCACCCCTTCCGTCTGTGCCAAGAACGTTATATGCCTTGTATTCGAACAGGAGAATTCCAGGAGAGGATAGACATCACAGAAAAGATAGGGGACTTCGACAGAGGTACAGAAAGAAAGGTGTGAAATCAAAAGTGTATAGAGTAAAGAATGGAGACCAGAAACGATCCAGGATCCAGAAACCAAAAATAGGCAGCACCTGCGGTTCATCACAGTGATGTAATGCAAAGGATGACAGACAGCCACGTAGCGGTCATAAGCCATGCAGGCAAGGTGGAAGTTATCTGTGTTACCAGAGGCGAGAAAGAAATACATCTGGGTCAAGCACTCATTGAAGGTGATGGTCTGAGTCTGAGACATCAAATTTATCAGGATTTTGGGAACAGTAGTGGAAACAAAAATGATGTCAGCCAAAGAGAGGTGGCTTAGGAAGAAGTACATTGGGGACTGAAGGAGATAGTTGTCTAAGCGGATAAGCAAGACAATGAGAATATTCCCTAGAAGGGTCAACAAATAAATAGACAGAAAAAGCAGGAAGAAAAGTCTCTGATATTCAGGTCTACTGGAGATCATCAAAAGGGTTATTTCTGAGTTGTCTGTTTGGTTCTGGTTAGCCATTACACAGCTGAAAATGAATGAGAAAGAGATTAATACCTGATATAATTAAACATTTCTCTTTGATCTTCTGGGGGAGGCTATAGATGTACTGTACATGATAATTTTATTTCTAATGTGGGTTTCAGCCTGGATGTTTTTATTTCTTTCCCTTTGGCCTTATTTACTTTTGGGTTGATATGGCAGTATTGCACACACACAGACACACACATATACAAAGCTACCATATTCTTCCTTTTACACAATATGTCTCAATTATCCACAAGATTCCAAACACATCTATGAATATAATTACCCAATAACAGTGATTCGCTGCATTATAAATTGACAATTTCAGCAAATAACAAAGAAGCTTCTTTCAAAATGTAAAAAACAAGAAAAAAGTTAAGAAAGTGATAGCTCCATTAATGGGAGAAAGTGGCAAGAAGGTGACAAGCAACTGGGAGAAAGCAGAACTACTCAACTTGTTTTTTTGCATCTGTATTTACACAAAGGGAAAAACAGTCCAACTTATCAAAAATAGTCCCATAAAAAACAGATTAGAAACACAAGTTAAGATAGGCAAGAAAATGGTAAGTGAGCAATGGTAAGTCCACCCTAGAAAAGTTCAAATCACCAGGACCAGATGGACTACACCCCAAGGTTCTCAAGGAACTGGCAGATGTGATCTCAGAACCACTGAACTATATCTTTCAAAGATCCTGGAGCACTGGGGAACTAGCAGAGGACTGGAAAAGAGCTGATGTAGTTCCCATCTTCAAAAAAAGGGGGGGAAATGGATCCAGAAAACTACAGACCTATCAGCCTGACCTCAATACCTGGGAAGATTCTGGAAAAGATAATCAAACAAATCAGCAAACACCTAAAGACAAACAAAGTCATTACCAAAAGCCAACATAGGTTTGTCAAAAACAGATCATGCCAGACAAATCTTATTGCATTCTTTGACCAGGTGACAAAATTAGTGGACCAGAGGAGTGCTGTGGATATAATTTACTTGGACTTCAGTAAGGCATTTGATAAAGCAGACCACAACCTACTACTTGATAAGATAGAAAAATGTGGTTAGAGAGCATCACCACCAGATGGATTTGTAGCTGGCTGACTGGCCATACTCAGCATGTAGTCCTCAATGGAACTGTATCTACATGGAGGAATGTGTGTAGTGGGGTACCAAAGGGCTATGTACTGGGCCCTGTACTCTTTAACATCTGCATCAATGATTTGGATGAGGGGATAGATGGAGAACTCATCAAATTTGCAGACAACACCAAGCTGACAGGAATAGCCAACACTCCAGAAGACAGGCTTAAGATACAGAAGGATCTTGACAGACTTGAAAATTGGGCGCTATCTAACAAAATGAAATTCAATGGTGAAAAAAGTAAGGTTCTACATTTAGGCAAGAAAAACCAAATGCACAGGTATAGTATAGGCGGTACCTTGCTCAATAGTAGTAACTGTGAGAGGGATCTTGGAGTCCTAGTGGACAATCACTTAAATATGAGCCAGCAGTGTGCTACAGCTGCCAAAAAATTCAACACAGTGCTAGGCTGCATTAACAGATGGATAGATTCAAGATTACATGAAGTATCTTGCAATGCCTTGGTAAGGCCACACTTGGAATACTGCATCCAGTTTTGGTCACCACGATGTAAAAAAGATGTTGAGACTCTGGAAAGATTGCAGAGAAGAACAACAAAGATGATCAGGGGACTGGAGGCTAAAACATATAAAGACTAGTTGCAAGAATTGGATATGTCTAGTTTAATGAAAAGAAGGAGTAGAGATGATATCACAGTGGTGTTCCAATATCTAAGGGCTTGCCAGAAAGAAGAGGGAGTCAATCTATTCTCCAAAGCACCTGAATGCAGGACAAGAAACAATGGAGAGAAACTAATCAAGGAGAGAAGCAACCTAGAACTAAGGAGAAATTTCCTTACAGTTAGAACAATTAATCAGTGGAACAACTTGCCTCCAGAATTTCTGAGTGCTCCAACACTGAATGTTTTTTAAAAAGAGTTATTATTGTTAGATAAAGATAACATAAATCAAATAGTTTAAGGACTGGCTCAACAGAGCTCAACACTTAAATACCCTCCTCCTCCTCCTCCTCCTCCTCCTCCTCCTCCTCCTCTTCTTCTTCTTCTTCTTCTTCTTCTTCTTCTTCTTCTTCTTCTTCTTCTTCTTCTTCTTCTTCTTCTTCTTCTTCTTCTTCTTCTTCTTCTTCTTTATTGTTGCTGTTGTTTTTGCTAACCTTGAATCATTCCTTGACTCTTGATGACTGCCTGCATAATTCCACAGAGTTTTTCAAGATTTTCAGAAGTGATTTGCCCTTGCACACTTCCAAGTGTTGAGAGACAGTAACCCAAGATCACAAGACTGGCTTCATGCCCAAGACAGATTAGAACTCATGGGCTCACAATTTCTGGCCTGATGCCTTTTAACCACCACAACAGACTGGCTCTTTTAAGTATTCTGATTATGGCCAGAAATGCAAATGACAATGAGGGTTACAGGAAGATAACAGCTATGTTAGTTGTATAACATAACTGATTTCAGAGTGCTCCTTGTCTCCCACCTGAGTGACAAACACAGTTTCCAAAATAGTTTGTTTCACATGTGGAACTTTGCTGCCCTCTTTTGCACCTGATCATCCTAAACAGAAAGGGTGAGAGATGGAAACCAAGCACTGTGTTATCTAAAGCGCATCCTATGTTGAAGGTAGAGATTAGAGTCTGTGACTAAAGCCATTGTTTATCAAGTTACTTTGTCTCTTAGTAGAGGCAACAATTTGGAATCTAAAAACCTCTTGGCTTGCAAAGGAATTGATGGGAATAGTAGAAATCATCCATCTAATTTTTAAAGTAAAAGAGCTGAGACTCACCTCATCAGTTCCCCTTCTGCATCTATGGGTGAATGATCTGTTTTAATCTAAACTGAAAATGAACTGAGATGATCTTGGTTTCTTTTTCCTTAGATTCCATAGGAACCTATTTCGAAGCTTTGCGAAAGAGAACAGGATCCCAAAGCAGATGGAACTGTAGTTTAAAAACAAACCAGGTATTTCTTTTATAGTTCTTATCTTTTGTGGTTTGACTGGAGATGAAGTTTCAATTCAATTGTTGGTTGATTTCCCTCCAAAAAAAGAAAGTTTTTTTTTCCCCAATCATTCCACAGTAGGGTTTGAGCACTACTGTGACATATTTTGGATTATAAGTATCTTGATAATAAAACAACTGTAAACATTTTATTGCTCCAGGGAATTGTCCACAGGAGTTTAGTCAATGGTGAATACAATTCTAAAGAGAACTTATTAACTAAATAATTGTTGATTTGCTATGACTTCATCAGTGACTATAATTTATGACTACATTTCAGGCAAAAGAGGAAGCAAGCATGTCTGCCCTCTTTTGAAGCTTAGGGACTGAAGAATGGATGTCAAGAGATTCGAAGAAACCCAACAGTTCCTCTTCGTTCTTTCTTTTTAATATATTTTTTTTAATTTTTTTAACAAGCATAAGTCACTCAATAATTGGTAAACAGTGTGTTGTCTGGGTTACATTTGTAAAAACACTCCTTAACAATTGATTTCTATAATCTGTATTCCATATATTAATTTTAATTGATTTCCTCTTTCCCAAAACATCCTTTTTTGCAAACATTAATACAATTCTTATTGTTTTAATAAATGACAATTAAGTATATAATTTTTCCAATATTCCTAAAAAAATAATCATCATGTTAGTATAATATTTCTTTTCTTTTCAGTCATTGATGAGTTGACTTATCTTCAATCCTCTAAGAACAGTTCCTCTTTCTAGTTTGCTGGCCATCATACATTTTTGACTCTGATGTCTGGAGCTTATGGCAGTTATAATCCAAATCATTCTTCCCCTGCTCTGGGCATCTTCTTAGGCTGTTACATAGTAGAACTGGCCCTCACCAAAGCTCTGAGAGCTTTGCTTATAAGGCTGCGGTTATTGTTTTGGACGGTGTGATTCCAATGAGAAGTTCTCTCTTAGGTATCTATAGACAACAGTAATCTATTCCATGCAGAAGTACTAATTATTTTAAATGAGCCAATAAATGTACTTATACTCTTGTTAAAACCAGATCTGATATGGGCCAAAAGAAGAAAAAAAACCATGACCATTATTTGCTTGAAATGGCAAATTTGTAGATGTAATTGTAGCAAACTTTTAATGTGGAGAAAAGCAAAGATTTATATTTAGGCAGGACACATCAAAGGTATAAGTACAGATTAGGTGAGACCTGTACAGTTCAAAAACTGTAACTGTGAGAGGGATCTTGGAGTCCTAGTGGACGATCATTTGAATATGAGCCAGCAGTGTGCAGCAGCAGCCAAAAAAGCTAATACAATCCTGGGTTGTATAAACAGAGGCACAGAATCAAGATCACGTGAAGTATTAGTACTGTTTTATAAAACCCTAGTAAACCAACACCTGGAATACTGCAACCAATTTTGGTCACCATACTACAAAAAAGATGTTGAGACTTTGAAAAAAGTTTGGAGAAGATGATCAAAGGCCTGGGGGACTAAAACTAAAACCCTAACCCTAAAAGGGCTGCAGGACATGGGTTTGGCTAGTCTAAAGAAAAGAAGAAATGGGGGTGATATGATAGCAGTATTCCAGTATTTGAGGGGCTGCCACAAAGAAGAGAGGGTCAAAATATTCTCCAAAACATCAGAGGGCAGGACAGGAAACAATGGTTGAAAACTAAACAAAGAGAGAAGCAGCCTGGAATTAAGGAGAAACTTCCTAATAGTGAGGATAATTAACCAGTGGAACAGCTTGACTTCAGAAATCATGGGAGCTCCATCCCGGGAGGTTTTTAGGAAGAGGCTAGACAGTCACTTGTCTGAAATGGTATAGGTTCTCCTGCTTGACCAGAGGGCTGGACTAGAAGACCTCCATGGTCCCTTCCAGCTTTATTCTATTCTATTCAATCCCTCTAACGCTACCCAAACAATCACTTTCTCTGATACCAGTTTTATTTCCTCCACTTTCCTCCACCTGAGGTTCTCAGGATGAGCAGAAGTAAAGTTCCAGAGATAAGTAAGGCATTCTATAGCTCAGCAAACCTCTGTATTTTCCATTTTAAAAATGATCATGACTTGTTTTAGAAAATCACTCCTTTCTAATGCTTGAAACACTGGTTCTTTCTTAATGGCTGTGTTGAAGAGCTCTCTGCTTATCTTTAAGTACAGCTATTCCCTGACTTACAACACTTCATTTAATGGCTGTTCACAGATACAACAGCCTTGGAAAAAGTAACTTTACAACCTGCACATGCCCTTATGACTGGTCACACCACCCTCTCATTCACATGATCACAATTTAGGTGCTTGGCAACTGTCCCGCATTTATGACCAGTTGCAGTGTCCTGCAGTCATGTGGTTGCAATTTGCAACCTTTTTTTACTGATTTCCAGTAAAACTATGCCCATTGGGGAAGCTGGATTCACTTAATGACCATGTGATTCACTCAACATCCATGGCGACTTGCTTAACCACTGCCCTAAAAACTGTCATAAAATTGGGTCTGACTCAAATTACGAGTGGAAATCCTGATCCCAATTGTGGCTGTAAGTTGAGGACTACCTGTAGCAGAAAATAATACTGCCATGAAACCGGTTGTTCCTGCTACCAATCATCCAATCTCAGTTGTGTTTTTCCCAGTTACCATGCTATTTGTATTTATCTATTTAAATTTATTAGCTGCTCAATTTCAAAGATTCTGACTTCCTCCAAGATAATGAGTGACAAAGCCTGAGAAAAGTTATACTCTTCAAAGTTGTTATTAGATAGTGTTTGAACAAGAGAAAAAAAACTCTATTTCAACACCAGTATAGCTAAATATGAGTTAAATCTATACCTGGGGTGTAAATGAAGGTAATGTAATTAGCACACAAAAAAAACCATGCTGCCATCTTTGTGCCACAATTAAGAGCAAGTGAGGAAGGGCTTTGGCCATGAGGCTGCTATGGATAATTTCAAAGGGAAACACTGACTCTTTCCCATCTTCTCAGTTCTTACTTCTTCAACAGCTTTTCCTTGGCCTCCTCCAAGGATTTGATGTAGTTCTGTCTTTTATCAGCAATGATGCTTTTGCTTCCCCCGTAGCTCTTGACAGTGTTTATTCCCATTGCCTAGGTTACCTTCTTCTCCCTCTAAGCTCTGAGGTTTTGGCCTAAGTGGTTATCAAACAGATAAGCAAGACTATGAGAAAATTTCCCAGTAGGCTCCACAGGTAGATAGACAGAAAAACCAGGAAGAGAAGAGTCTGGGAATCATCGAAAGAGTTATTTCTGAGTTGTCTGATTGGTTCTGGTTGGCCATTTCACAGCTATAAAAAGGAAGGAAGGAGAGACAAAGATGGGATTGAGCTGGTATTATACATGTTGTCACTCACAAGAACAGATGAAAAGAGTTATACCTGAACGAGGTTAATTTTTCCTCTGCTAGAATTTTCAGTTGGGTTGTGTCAAGTTGAAATTCAGTAAATAAGGAGATGTTTTTTAAAATATGTTTGTGCAATAAATAAATAAATGTAGGTAGTCCTCGACCTATGACCACAATTGAGCCCAAAACATTTGTTAAGTGAGTTTGGCCCCATTTTACAACTTTTCTTGCTATAGCTGTTAAGTGAATCACTGCAGTTGTTGAGTTAGTAACATGGTAGTTAAGTGAACCTGATTTCCCCATTGGCTTCGCTTGTCAGAAGGTCTCATATGGTGGTCACATGACCCCGGGACGCTGTGACCATCATAAATATGAGCCAGTTGCCAAGCATCCGAATTTTGATCACGTGACCGTGGGGATGCTGCAACAGTCGTAACTGTGAAAATGGTCATAGGTCACTTTTTTCAGTGTTGTAACTTTGAACAGTCACTAAACAAACTGTTGTAAATTGAGGACTACCTGTATAATAATAAACATGATTAACTTCTAAGTAAAAGATGCTGGGTTCATCATATCTACACATATATGCATCTCCATCCAAATCCATATCTCATGGTAAGGACTTCTTATCATTTGGGATACACAAATTATATCCATTACCCCCAGTATGATCTCTGCAGCAAGATCCGTATCTGCCAGTTATCCATCTTCTGCTGAGGTCTGGACTTTCAAGGCTGAATTCTTAGTTTTCTTAGCTACCTAGGAATTTCCTTTCAATTCTTTCCAGTCTAATAACTTCACCTATAATATTATAGACTCTTAGCGCACTGGATCATCTCAGTCTGGCATCACAACCATTTGAGATGATGAGATGTAGCAGTTACTTCTGTGAGTTAAGAAACAAATCTGATATTAGGAGGCATTTCTCTCACCCTTGAGAGTTTTCTCCTCTGATGAAATTGCTTTTTCTTTACAAATAAAAAACTAACCTTGTTTCCGTTAATTTTAGAAAGAAAAGGAAAGGTGATATGGTACATTAAATAATTTGGACCGTAACTGAGAGTTGTTCTCAGCAAGAATTAACCCTAAATCTGCAATCCTAATAAGCACTTATTCTCTCCATCGGGCAATGTAGCATGAAATACTTAGGGCTCACAGTAAATGAATGAGAAGAACAGGTGTGATCTGTCTAAATATTTGATTCTCACCAGCTCTAGGTCGACTCAGCTTTCCATCCTTCCGAGGTCGGTAAAATGAGGACCTAGATTGTTGGGGACAATAGGCTGACTCTGTAAACTGCTTAGAGAGGGCTATAAAAGCACTGTGAAGCAATATATATAAGTCTAAGTGCTATCGCTATTGCTATATCCTGAACTTTTAAACAAAAATGGTAAAGACTCACTTTCAATCCACAAAATCTTCTTTTGAACACTGAAATGTGTTTTGTGATTGGAAGTTTTATTCCATCTTGGAAACTGACTCACAGATGCTGGCTTCTTTTCTTTAGGTACTAGAGATCCATATTTTTGCATTATCATCATTGTAATTTGCTATTATTTATTAATGTTTTAATAATTAATGTATTAAATGTATATGCCATCTGTTATGTCCTGAGCCTGCAAAAGGGCAGGCTCGGGATGTTGCAACGGTCCCGGGCAGCTGCAAGTTACCCAGGACCAGACTGGTTGGCGCTAGCGCTCGCGCGCATGCACAAGGCGCTTCACGCGCCTAAATGTTGCCTTTTGGCCCGGGAAAAACGTCCTTAAGAGAGGCTGAGAAGTCCGTGCTGCCTTGAGTTGTAGCAGGGCTGCTGAAGAGAAATAAAGAAGGTTACTGAACATCAAGAATGTCTCGCGTCGTCATTGCCCTTAGCCGAGGACTCAACACTGGCGAAGAAGGTGGGATTGCCTTGCAATTACGCAAACAATTGTAAGCTTACCCTGGAGTCCAGCACAGCGAGGAAACGGTGTTAAATTCAGCAACTGCCTGCCAATACAGCTTTGTTGGAGGTAAGCTGGCTGATAGACCCTTCCTGCTTTACTAAAATGGCAAAGATTGGAACACTTTCAGAGTTTGATATTACACATCCCGAAAGATGGAAATCTTACGTGGCCCGGGCAGAAAATTATTTCAGAGTTAATCAAGTAAGAGAAGAGGGCTTAAAGGCCACCACCCTACTCTGCGTTTGTGGTCAAGATGCATTTGAAATTGCTGAAAAGTTAGTAGCCCCTGCACCTCTTGAATCTGTTACCTACACAGATCTTAAGAAATTACGGAAAGAGCATTTTCAACCCAAGTTGTCTGTTATTGCTTGGAGACATAATTTTGAACAGCAGGATCAATGGGCTGGTGAATCAGCTAAAGAGTACATTGCTGCATTAAGAAGGGCAGCTAAGCATTGCGAATTTAAAGACTTAGAGGAAAGACTGAGAGACAGATTTGTATGTGGACTGAGAAACAGAGATGTACAACAAAGGCTTTTTGCCAAAGAGGACATATCATTCCAAGATGCCTTGAGAGAGGTTACTGCAGAAGAGGCAGCAGGTGGGGCAATCAAGAATATGAGACCCATCAAAAGCTTTCCAGAAGCTGTTTCCGTGCATCACGAGGGAGTTCAAGGAAGCTCAGAAGAGGAGCCTGATGAAGAAATAGATCATCTCTACCCAACCAAAGAAGGAAAGCAGAGGGAAGGCAAAGAGAAGTCTTCACCAGTACCGAAGTGCTTCGGGTGTGGAGGTCGCCACAAGAGGACCGACTGCAAGTTCCGTTCTGCAATCTGTAGAGCATGTGGGAAGCAAGGCCACATAGCAGCTGTGTGTCTGGGCCGACAGAAGGTACAACCCCGAGAAGAATTGCGCCTGAAAGGTACCAGGGTCCCCAGCCAAAACAGGGTGAGTTTCTTGCTTCACGAAGAAGCATTTTTAAGACAGGCATACACAGACCACTTAAAAAGAAGTGTCACTTAGGGTGAAATTGCAAGGAGTTCCATTGGTCATGGAACTAGACACTGGGTCTGCACTTTCAATCATCTCCATTCACACATTCAGAAAGATTTGTTCTGGTAGTGGTTTCCAGGCCAAGCTTAGGCCTTCTAACATAGTACTAACAGACTTTCAAAACTCCAAAGTGTGTGTTAAGGGGGAGGCCACCCTTAACGTGCAGTATAAGGATTTTGAAGGTCCATTAGATGTATTGGTAGTGGGGGGTGATCGTACAAGTCTCATAGGATTCGATTGGTTTGAGGCCCTGGGAATACAAGTTACAGGGCTCAACAGCTTGCAAACGTTAGACTTACAGGAAGTCTGCAAGGAATTTGCAGATGTATTCAGCCCTCAGTTGGGCACATACAAGGGTCCCCCAGTGTCTTTGAAATTAGACCCCACTGTCACTCCTATCAGAGTAAAGGCAAGAAGGGTACCTTTTGCCTTAAAAGGGAAAATTGATGCTGAATTGGACAAATTGATTCAGCAAGGAGTCTTAGAACCTGTTGACTCCAGTCCATGGGAAACTCCCATAGTAACGCCTCTTAAGGCTAATGGGGATATTCGCATTTGTGCAGATTACAAATGCACGCTCAATAAGACATTACAACAACATGCCTATCCTGTGCCTATTGTCAGCCACATTCTGGCTTCCCTCAAAGGGGGGCGTATTTTTGCAAAGCTTGATTTAGCTCAGGCTTACCAACAGTTGCCTGTGGACGAAGCTGCTGCTGTGGCACAAACCATTGTAACTCATAGGGGGGCATTCAAGGTCAAGAGACTGCAATTTGGAGTAAACGTAACTCCTGGAATTTTCCAAAGAATAATGGAAAATACCTTGAAGGGTATTCCAGGGGTTTGCCCCTATTTTGATGATATCTTAATTGCTGGAGAGTCTATCCAAAATCTGGCTGAAAGATTGAGGGCTGTCCTGCTGAGGTTTCGGAAAACAGGACTCAAACTCAAAAAGGAAAAATGTAAAATTGGGGTGTCTTCTATAGTTTTTCTGGGGTTCAGAATTGAGGCCAATGGGATTCATCCTGCTGAGTCCAAATTAAAAGCTATCACACAAGCTCCCAGACCTAAGTCCAAAGCTGAACTGCAAGCTTTTCTGGGACTTTTGAATTTCTACAATTCGTTTATTCCTAACAAGGCTGATGTAGCTGAACCACTTCATAGGCTTCTTGACAAACAAGCTGTGTGGGAATGGTCACAAGCACATGAAGCAAGCTTCAATAAGGTTAAGGCCTTGCTAACATCTAACAATGTGCTTGCACATTTTAATGAAACACTCCCTGTGTGCATTGCTTGTGATGCCTCCCCTTATAGGGTGGGAGCAGTACTTAGCCATCTTAGACCTGATGGAACTCAGGTTCCTGTTGCATATTACTCCAGAACTTTGTCCTCTGCTGAGAGGAATTATGCCCAGATAGACAGGGAGGCCTTAGCTGTTGTTGCTGGAATCAAAAAATTCCATGATTTTTTATATGGCAGACATTTCACAGTCTACACTGACCATAAGCCTTTGTTGGGATTGTTTACAACTAACAAACAGACCCCTCACATTATCTCTCCCAGGATGCTCAGATGGTCAATCTTCCTGTCAGCTTATGATTTTTCTTTAATTCACAAACCGGGCAAAGAAATGGGCCATGCTGATGGCCTCAGTAGATTACCCTTACAGGTAGTTGAGGCTGACCCTGCCCCGGCAATCAATATTCTTTCAATTCAAGCACTGCCTGAGTCACCCCTTAACGCCAGGGATGTGGCTGCTGAATCAGCCACGGATCTTACACTCTCTCGAGTCTTATCCTGGGTTTTGTCTGGATGGCCAGAGAGTTGTCCAGGTACTGAGTTTCAGAGTTTCTGGTTAAAAAGAAACGAGTTGTCCACCTTCCAGGGCTGTCTGCTGTGGGGTAGCAGAGTTGTCATTCCTACCTCAATGAAGTCTAGAGTCTTAGGGTCCCTTCACAAGGGTCATCCTGGCATTGTTCGAATGAAGGCGCTTGCGCGCAGCCACTTGTAGTGGCCTGGGTTAGATAAGGAAATTGAGGCTAAGGTGCATGCTTGTCACCTTTGTCAACGCTCACGCCCAGAAATGCCTCAGGCTCCCGTACACAGTCCCCATGGTCTAGGGTGCACATTGACTACGCTGGGCCCTTTCAGGGTCAATTCTTCTTGGTCCTGGTTGATAGCTATTCAAAATGGCTTGAGGTTGTACCTGTCTCGTCCACCACCACTGCAAAGACTATCCAAGTACTGCAGGGAATTTTTGCTGCACGTGGGCTTCCGGATGTTTTGGTGTCTGACAATGGCCTGCAATTCACTTCTTCCGAATTCCAAGCTTTCTTACAGGCCAACATGATTCGTCATGCCACTTCTGCTCCTTTCCACCCTTCCACCAACGGGATGGCTGAACGGATGGTCCGCATCACCAAGGATGCTTTAAAGAGACTTACCTATGGGGACTGGCATCACAGGTTGCTGACTTCCTCCTTTCATACCGTACTACACCTTCCACTTCTACCGGGAGGAGCCCAGCTGAACTTCGTTGGGGGCGCAAACTGATTACTAAACTTGACCGGTTGCATCCGGACAGACTGCCACCTAGGGGTACACAGCCCAAGGCACCGCGGAAATTGCAAGTGGGTGCCTCTGTATGGACCTGTAACTATGGGCCAGGCCATTTATGGGTTCCTGCCACTGTTTGCAAGGTTACAGGTCCTTTGTCTTATGAGGTCTCCTTGGAAGACTGCCGCATCCTGTGACAGCATATTGACCAGCTGCGTACAAGGCTGGACTCACCTGCAGAGACTCCTGGTTCTTTTCCAGGGGGGAGGGGGACCCTTACGGGCAAAGGGAAGGGTGTTGGCAGCATTCAGACTCTCACAGTGAGGCCACAGACGGCCTGTCGCATGATTCCGCGAGTGTTCCAAACAGGAATTCAAGGGAACCAATTAGCGCACAAGCTACAGCGCAGACTCCAGCCAGGGAGTCACCCCGGGGGCATAATCATTGCACACGTACACCTTTCAGCACTCCAGTCAGGGAGAATAACCGGGAGCATCCTAATAACTCAAACATTGCAAGAGAGCTGGCACACAATCAATACAATTGGCCCAACACAGCCACAGTCCCCAGAGAAGGACACTGCCACAGGGAAGTGGGAGAAGAACCAATTCTAGACATTGGACCCTCTGGTTCAACGGAGGGGGGAATTGAGTTTTGGGACAATACTGAAATAACAGACAGTCCTGCTATGGAACTAGGGAGTGGAGGAAGCCAGCCTCCCGTTAGGTCCAGTGTGGGCTTGAGAGGCCATTCAGAGCTACCCAACAATGGCAGCTTAATAGAAGGGTCAGATCGCTTGCAACTAGGCAGGTCAACCAGGTTAGAGAGAGAGCAAAGTCCTGGCCTGACGAGCCCGGTGGGCAAGCAAGCAGGCCAGGCATCAGGGCACAGTCCACGGGGGCCACCAGGGTCTGAGAAGGGGGGTGAACCTATAACCTCCACAGGACAAGGTGTACTTGTAAATAATCCAGGCCTACATAGGTCACAGAGAGATAAGAGGTCTCCCAAATATCTTGAAGATTTTATAACCTTACTGGCCAGGCAGAAAACTTAAGTGTATTCTGTGGAAGCCGGAAATGGGAACACTGGAGTTAATTCCCAGCACTATAGTGTGGTACATTTAACACGAGTGTACACCACGCTCGTGTTGAGGTCACGTTAAAATTGTCATGTAGTCTTAGCCGGGGGGGAAGGGGTGTTATGTCCTGAGCCTGCAAAAGGGCAGGCTCGGGACGTTGCAATGGTCCCCGGCAGCTGCAAGTTGCCCGGGACCAGACTGGTTGGTGCCAGCGCTCGCGCGCATGCACGAGGTGCTTTGCGCACCTAAATGTTGCCTTTTGGCCCGGGAAAAACGTCCTTAAGAGAGGCTGAGAAGTCCGTGCTGCCTTGAGTTGTAGCGGGGCTGCTGAAGAGAAATAAAGAAGGTTACTGAACATCAAGAATGTCTCGCGTCGTCATTGCCATTAGCCGAGGACTCAACACCATCCATCTCCCAGTGAGCATAAAGCACCTATTGCTTTTAAAACAAACTGGAAGCTTCCCCCATAATTGGAAACCCAGTGCCTTTTCTAATTTCGAATGATCACTACAAAGTGATACAACAAAGATGATTAGGGGACTAGAGGCTAAAACATATAAGGAAGGGTTGCTGGGACTGGGTATGTCTAGTTTAATGAAGAGAAGGACAAGGGGGGACATGATAGCCGTGTTCCAATATCTCAGGGGCTGCCACAAAGAAGAAGGAGTCAAGCTATTCTCCAAAGCACCTGAAGGCAGGACGAGAAGCAAAGGATGGAAACTAATCAAGGAGAGAAGCAACCTATAACTAAGGAGAAATTTTCTGACAGTTAGAACAATTAACCAGTGGAACAACCTGCCTCCAGAAGCAGTGAATGCTCCCAACACTGGAAGTTTTTAAGAAGATACTGGACAGCCATTTGTCTGAAATGGTATAGGCTTTCCTGCCTAAACAGGGGGTTGGACTAGATGACCTCCAAGGTCCCTTCCAACATTATTATTATTATTATCATTATCATCATTATCACCATCGTCATTATTATTGTTATTGTTATTAATCACTGAGATTGAGCAGGTCTTTTGTTTCAAATACCTGGAGTAGTTCTTCATTCTGCTAGTGCTAGGAAAGGCTATAGGGACTATATAGCTGAAAAGGCACAGAGGACCTCATTTGCCAGTCTTAAATTCCTTAAGATAAGTGGTGGCCGCTATATACCTGCAGTATTCAAATTATTTGAAGTCAAGCCAAATGCACAACTTCTCTATGATGCTCAAAGGGCCCTTTCTCCAATTTTGCACCATTAGAACTTGTACAATCCAAATGTCTTTTAAGATCAGTCCCAAATTGTGTCTCTAATGACACCTGTAACTGTTAACAGGCTTCATGAGAGTGGAGGTTAGAGTGGGGTGGCCGTGCTTACCTATTGGCTCAGACTATCCTTTTTTTTCTCTTAGCCTTGCTCCATTAACTATGAATGATGATTTTTTTTCAATCCACATGGAAACAGACAGTTGCAACTTCAGTAACATCTCAGCCCTGGGCTTCTCTCCAGATCTTCTATTCAGCATAGAGTACGATCAAAGCACTCATTAAACAGCATGTAGCAGACACAGAGAGCCAATTGGATCTAGTCAGGACTTCATCCAGATTTATTGGCAGTGAAAAGGTACTCTCCTGTGGCACATCTAAACACTGGAGGGTTTTTATTCATGCACACTGTCATGCCTCTCCTCAGCTGTCCTTGAAGACCAATACAGGAAAATTATTGACCCAGAGAAACAATGCCCCTGTAACGCTGGATACATATAAGCAATGCAGCATGTGCTTCTCCACTGCCTGTGCTACATCCATATTAGTCTCATCTCACTTTTTTTCTTCTTTTTATGATCCTGTAGTCCCTTAATTCAGGATAGAGTCAGGGAGACTTGGTGGAGCTGAACATTTACTGGCCAGATGCCCTTTCTGATGCCTATGAGAAGTTCACAGCAGATATTGTTTTCATTGTGCTCTAAGAGAGAAGCATCTGCCGCTACCTCGGATTGAATTTTCAACCTTTAGTCTCATCTCACTATTACTGAATAAATAGCCTGGCCACATAGACAATTCTACACCTCCCTGCTCTGTGTTCTTGTGCACCTTTTTCTCTTTCTAAATTTAAAGTTGAGGTGGGGAGACAGTAACAACAATAGTAATGACCATAATAATTCAAAGCCTGAATTACAGGTGCAAATTACTGCACAAGGCAGAGACCTACCAACTGAGGAAAAAACAATCCCTGCTAAAAGTTAAGGATGTGACTAGTACAGTGAGCCAAGTCTTCTTTGTGATGAGTCGCAATTGTATGTGGTGGATGGGGTGTATGTGTAAAGTTAAATATTTTATTCAAATATGAGAAAGGAAGGAAATACATGAAAAAACTGCCAAAAGCAAAAAAATTAAAAAAACCGATGTCATGGTTCCGACAGATGAAACTCTTCAAAGACCATCGAGGCATTGTTTACCTTAAAGAATATTCGAGTAGCATAGCATCGGCACGTACATAGGAAAAGCCAAAATCTGAATTCCCCTCCCCTGAGCACATGGTATCAAAGCACAATTCCCTCCTCTAATTAACAGTCATAAATCACATTCTCCAATTAGTTTGAAATGAAGGCTTTCCCTCCAGTTCTTCAATCCGCCATTTCTTCTCATCTCTTATTTAAAAAAACCCTGGTTCTCACACTAGTTACAATATTGTTATGTCTAACTAACTCCCATGTATGTTCCTCCTCCTCCTCCCCCCCCCCAGTTTCATCTAATTCTAACTCTAATTCTAAGAGTAAAACATAAGAAGGAAAATGGCTGCATCTCCATATGTTGTCAAAGCAAGAACATCCAATGTTAGCAGCGTTGACACCAGAAAAGAGGGAAACAATATATGTCATATATTAATGAAATTTACTTGTTTGTTTTATTAAATTTATGTGCCACTCATCTCACAGTCATGCATGATGTTAAACACATTTCTATATCTACCAGGGAGAGGAGGGGAGATTAATTACTCTCTAACATTAAAAAAAATGCCATAAAATCTGTGCCAGAAGAAAACACTCATTTTTTGAGTATTTGATAAAATTGCCCTTTTAAAATAGATGATACATCTCTGAATATAGTCCTTAATGTGGAATCCTTGATGCTTTCTGAATTTGTTACCTTCTTAGTCTTCTTATTGTCTCATTTTAAGTGGTAAAACAAATGTGGTTTATCCCTGTCTGTCTATCAATAACAGATTTGTCTGAACGCCAAGCTTCTAGGAATTCCCTAGCATTTTTGGATTTTGGATGCTCACAGTTTCCGAGTTAAAGCTATGGTTGAATCAGTCCATGTGTTATGAGATTAAGGAATTTGTCATTGTGTCTTCTAGCTGCTAGTTGGTATTCATGTTCATACATTCCGCTAATCTTCTGTCTGTCTGTCCTACATGGTGGCTGTTGCAGTTCTTACACTGAACACTGTAAATGTCTCTTGTTTTTTTCTTCTTGGGCTATTGGGACTTTTGGTTCTATGTGCAGAAATGCTGTACTTTCTAGATGCTGCATTACAGTCTCTGCTGTAAGTCATGAGAGTGGTAATCCTATGGTTGTTCTTCTAATTTCTTGGTATGCTTGTCCATCAAATTAAACCTAGGTAGTGGGGAAAGGCTGATGAGGTCCATTATTTTGAGTATTTTAGTATATTTGGTTAGGTTGGGTGTTTTTTGTAGTACTACCACCACAGATTCTTTAGCTAGGTCCAGATCTATGGACATAAAGAGTTCTGCAACATTGAATGAAATCATAATTTCATTTTCTTCTGTTTTCAGGTCTTTGATTTTCTGGAGGCACTGAGGGAGAGAGTTGATGGAATATTCACTTCCCTCTGTGAGATGTCTGAACTTTTTTGTAAGCTCGAACTTTCTGTAAGAACATTAATCAATCATTCTAGAATTTGTCCATTTGTTTTCCACCAGACTACAAGGCCTATTCAGCCTCACTCCATATCACCCAGCAGAAAGAGTTTTATCTACATATTTTGACGCATTGTTGATTGCTCTTTGAATGTACACATTTTGAGTATTTTGAAATATTATAGATTTTAGAACAGTTTTATTGGAAATACATTTTCTGTACATATGTTTTTATAAGAAAATAGCTCCATGACTATTTTCTTCACACATATGTATTTTTACTTGTATTTGTATGTGTGTGTGTATTTATGTGTGTTTGTGTCTACGTATGTATAGGAAGTGCATCTCAACATTCTAAAGTCAGGGTCTAAGACACATATGTATTCCAAGTCCTCCCATGGCTTCAGCATATCCATTCCAAATGAGCATATTAAAATGCCATTCATCTCTATTAGAAAATTTGTCAGAGCTTGTTGCTATCAATATATCTGGTAATATTAAAACTCATAAATGAATTATTCCTTGGATGGATGAGTTTTGTCTTTCATCTATCCTTAATGGATTTCATCTCAATTTTATTAAGTTAGACTAGTTGCAGTCTCTCAGAACAGTTTCCTTGTGACTGCAACATGTCCAAGAATCCCAAATTATTCTACCAGTAAATACATTTTAAAAATTAACCAATACATTTCTTTAAAAAACACCGGAAAACTGTGTGGCCCTGCCTATTTCAGATCTTGGAATTCAAGTAATCATCTCCATTCACAATACCAATCAAAATCTATTTGTATGATTCATTTTATTGCATTATTTGCATTTTTTTTTAGTTTTTCAAAAAGCCATCATTTGCAACGGTATTCTACTACTTGTAAATATGGTGAGTTCTACACTGTTTGGTTAGTTCAGTGGACATGTTTTACAGATGATCTTGCTTTGCAAACAAAAGAACAAATAAAAGAATGTTCTCATTATTTTTTTGTAAAGGGAAAAGTAAAATTCTTAGAAAATTAATACCAATACCAGTTTTTAAGAGTTTTGTAGACTAAGTCTGGGGAAATAGTTTTATGGGATGATCTTTCAGCTTTCACCCAACAGAAAGTTACTAGAAATTGTGCCTATTAATAGCAAATTCATTTTTGATTGCTTAAACTTTAAATAGCAAGCATTAACACTCCCACAGATAATAGGGAAGCATCAGCAGCCCAGGAGCAACATCAAGTTTGGAGAAACATAAAAGGACTATGGAATAGTCTGCATGTTCACTGGCCATAGGAGGCTTGCTAACTGATGGATTGGGAGGATGGAAAAACAGAACGAGAAGAATGGAATCAGCTTGGCAAGCTGGCTGGGATCCTAAGCAAGACAGTTCGAGGTGGCATTTGCAACAGATCCCATTTCCACCAGTCATCTAATAAATATTTGAATACTGAAGTAAGGAAAATCTACTTCTAGATAGAATATTTTTTCACAATTATTCAGCTTGCAAATATGTTTACAAACCCTATCCCACTGCAGTTTGAGCCCAGATTATACCAAAGATTGGCAGTGATATGATAACAATTATATATGCTCCATTAGTGCAAGCACTTATTTTCAAAAGATGAGGAATGGGGATCTATTTGCCAGAGATGACAACCTATCACGTAGCTGTGCTTTCAATTCACGTCTTCAAGTTTCAAATCTAGTTGTCTCTCTACCAATCCACTTTAATTCTCATAAACTGCTGTTCATCATGCACCATTAACTATAACCACCCAACAATCACCCCTTAGATTTTGTTTTCCTTATTGTTTCTATAGGTATTCATTAAACAAGCATTTAACATTTTACGTGATTTCTGCAACAGGACAGTCCATGTTTATGAATGAAATTGTAATTCTTGGTACAATAGCCCTGGTACACGTTTAGATTGGGACATAGCCATGATTCAAGTTGCTGAGATTTCCATTCCCTCTCTCACAGAAATGCAGACTTTGAGGAGCAGAGAAAGAATTGAAATAAGTCTGTGGCTTTTATCCTTCCAAGAAATCTTTTCAGAGCAGCTTTTATCTCTGTGTTTCTCAGAGTGTAAATGAATGGGTTGAGCATGGGAGTCACCATTGTGTACATGAGAGAAGAAATCATGTTCTGTTCTGGATTCCTGGAGTTTGGCTGCAAGTAGACCCAGCAGAGGGTGCCATAGAAGAGGGCTACCAAGCCCAAGTGAGAAGCACATGTGGAAAAAGCCTTTTGTTTCCCCTTTGTGGACGGGACTCTAAGAATGGTGCAGAAAATGCAGACATAGGAGACCATAATGAGGACAAATGGGCCCAATATATCTGTATAGCTCTCAATTAGAGAAATGGTTTCTATAACACTTGTGTCTGAGCATGCCAGTCGTAACAAAGGGAAGAACTCACAGAAGAACTGGGGGATCTCCTTGGAGGAACAGAAAGAGAGAGGGGACATTATCAGTGTATACAGCACAGAATTGAGGGATGCCAGGAGCCAGCAGATTGCCACAAACAAGAGGCAGCGCTTGTGGCTCATTCGTGTGGCATAAAGTAGTGGATGGCAGATGGCCATGTAGCGGTCGTAGGCCATCACAGCCAAAAGATAGTTATCTGTGTTGGCAAAAGTCATGTAGAAATACATTTGCATCAAACAACCACTATAGGAAATAGTCCTGACCTGGAAGAGAACGTTTTGTAGCATCTTGGGGACAGTCACCGAGGCAAAGCCCACATCTGCCAAAGAAAGGTGCCTGAGGAAGAAATACATGGGGGTCTGCAGAAGACGAACATCTGAGGAAATCAGCAGAACAATCAGTAAATTTCCTAAGACTGTCAGGAGATACATGGATAGGAAGATCAAGCCCAGAAGGTGTTGATGCTCTGGCTGGACAGAGAAATCCATAAGTATGAACTCTGAAGAGTCTGTATAGTTCTGTTTTGCCATTACACAACTATGGAAAAAGAATAAAAAAGATACAGAGATATGCAGCAGTTCAGTTCACTCAGAAAGGTATCAGGCTGAATGTGACAAAAGGTAGAAACAGAGGAAAGAAGGAAGACAGGCCCTAACACAGGGGTAGGCAACCTTGGCTCTTTTATGACTCGTGGACTTCAACTCCCAGAATTCCTGAGCCAGCCAGAAGAGCCAAGGTTGCCTACCCCTGCCCTAACATACGCTGGATCCCCTCCTGCCTCGTTTCAATAGGTAAGCTAAAGGGTTTTGAAACCATGCATCCACCTTGCCGAAACACAGCAAGTTTGAATTTGGCTAGTACTTCGAAAAATGGCTTCAGATCTTTTTCTGAAGACTGCAGGAGGCTGCTTTTGAATCAGCAAAGGTTTTTTTCACTCTAGAATATACATTAAAAACTGACATCAAAGTTATTTTTATATGTTTTGCTTTGAGGTATATGATGAAAGGAACGGGAGTCATAAAAGCCCTAAAGAAAGCAATTCAAAGCTGATTGTGTTTCTGTAAACATTGGAACCCACATTACAGGAGTATACTTTAGAAGCATTTGTTCTTGTTGTTATGTACTGTGCTAACATCTAATTACATTACTAAATAATTTCATGAGATCTGAGACCTTCTTTTTGTGTACTACCCTGCCTTACACATGTCAGTGATATCACTGAAGTCTTGTGTTACTCGAGTCCTCCAAACTACAACATTCTTGCCTCCTGGAGGAATTTACTTCTGATTTAACATTTACATTTAGAAACAAAGCCCTGGGAGACTTTTAAGAAGAGGGAGGGGGGGATGCTGAAAAAGGAAAGGCATGATGGCTCTGTGCACTGATACAGATCAAACAGAAAATGAGCTTACTTCACTCATTCCTGCTCAATCTGAGAATACGTTTCTTCGAATCTTCTTTCCACAAATTACATCCACAATATTGGACCTCTCATTAAACTATCCAAGATGTTTTCTAAATGTAACTTTCGACCCTGATGTGTCACCTGGATGGAAAAGATGTGAAAGTAAATACGTTTAATAATAAATAAACCTGAATATTTTCTACCTAACTGAGTCCTTTCCCTTCTTTTGGAGACAGCTTGATTTCTCTGTTACATTTGATCTATGCTGGGTTAATCTACTGTTTGTTTATTCATTATTTACACTTTATTTAGAAATCATATTTATGTAGCCTATACAACTATAGCTATTCTATGGTCTCTCAATAAAGACACTTCCCATATTAGAGCATCAAACTGGTTGAATTATTCTACCTCTCTGATGGAATATATGAATATATGAAAGGCAGGAGAGCAGATCAAGCCTATAAACCAGTAGTTTGCCATAAAGTTAAGCCAGGCACATTAAACATGTCACAAATTTCACATAATAGTGTATCTATTTATTCATATCACAAGAAGCAAAAGAACCCAGAGATCTCAATGTGGAAAAGTCCAGGACATTTGCAAACCTTTTTTTCATGGAGTAAGGTTTCAGGCAATCCAAAGCCTGCAGGCAGCCACCAGATTCCAGCAAGAGAAGTAAAATTCAGTTGCTGAAGGAGTACTGCAAACATGGGGATAATCAACACCTGTACTTGTAACTGTTCCTTTCAATTAGAAGTTCTATTGCAGACATGTCAAACTCGCGATGTCACGTGACGTCACGCGACGTATCAGAGCTTTTTTGCCATTGCCGGCAATGGGGTGGGCACGGCTCCGGTATGATGAAATCAGCCCGCGGGCCGGCAGTTTGACACGCCTGTTCTATTGTCTAATATAGTGCTATTACCTCTTTGCTTTAGAAAATACTATATAACAAGGAGAGAAGAGAAAGATGGATGGCACATAATAGTGGCATAACAGCTGCATTTTCTACATTACAAAGAGTATTCCCTTCCTATTCTGCACGCCCCATGGGTTCCAAGGTGGAAAAACACATAGCTAAATGCCAATGAATATTTCTATGGATACTTCCCATATAATGCCTTAGGCCACTGGGATCTTGTTAATTATAACATTGCATCTCTTAGGATTCCTTCATTTATTCAAGCCAAGAGTGAGCTATCAAAATATTTTATTCTGATGCAATCGAAACCTATGGTAGGCCTGAGTAGACTTTGATAGATTTTGTGGTTTCAGACTGATGATTACAAAATAAACTAGCATGCTAGGAATGTAACTGGGCTAAAATCCTACATCTTAATGGATAGATTTCTGTGTGAAAGGGATGCTTATGAAGCAGAATTCTATCATATAAAGGCCCATTGCAGTCTATAACAATATACGACCTACGTGGAATGATTTCACTGTAAATTTGGCCCACAATTCTCTTTTTTCTTTTCCACGCTTGCCATACTTAGCCTGAATTTTTGTAGAAAAATAAACTTTGGAAGCAGTTTTAAATTAGGTAGATTACAAGGTGCCTCATAGAATGTGGTAGCTTTGGCAACTCATTTTATCATCAGAATAAATGTTCTGGCTTCTCTGTACTTATGCTATGGTTGTTATCATAGAATTTCCTTTTTTCTATATTGCTATATGCTTTTCATATTGTATCTATTGACAGAAGTTCTTTTTTTAAAAAAAAAATGAACATTAGGTTGATTAAGACAAAGTCTCACATTTTTTGAGCGTCTGCAATCTTGTTCCAGGACACAGGAGCTAGCCTGAGCTTCACTCTGAAAAATTACATATTTTTTTAAAAAAATAAATGACATCAACTTTCATTGTATGGGATATTAAAGGCTACAAAGGCTTAACTAAGCGGAGACAGATTTTTGATAAATTGAAACTGTTTATGCTTCAGTATTACTTTACAAGAAACTCATTTTCCCTGATGGAAAAATATCCTTTAGCTTGCAGGATTTTGGCAGATTCACAAAAATAGAAATTTGAAAGCTGCCAGAGGGCTAGTGATTTTTATCAAACCCAAACCTTCAATTTTCACAACTGAACTAGAGGTTTTTGATACTGCCGTAGGGTATTACATAATTTTGATAGTTAATCCTGGAAACTGTTAAAGCTGGAGGTTAAAGTGTTCTATGTGTACGTGCAAGAGCTCCTGAAAACTAGAATCTAATCTGAGCAATGATCAGTAAAAGGTTTTATTATAGAAAGGGCATTTATTATAGGAAATGCCTATTCAATTTCACTGAAATGTTCTACCAAAAACAAATGCTCTAAAAACAACCAGTCAAATAGCATAGACTCTGCTTGTTTATCTGAGGACAAAGGCAAAAGAAAGTGACCTCACATTAGGACTTTCTTAGATAAAAAGCAGGCAGAGTGATAGTAAAAACTAGCACTGAGTAAATCCTTAATTCTGTATTGAAGCTTTACTTTGTCCTTAAGTCAGTAGCCAGAGCTGCTGAAAAGCAGTACTATTAAATATGGATCTTCAACAGTTGGATGCCCTGGATAAATGATTATGTTCCAATTAAAGATTTACCTGAAACTTTACATAACTGTTTTACAATGCTATTTTGTTTATAAACAAATAACTGTAGCTGAGGATTTTTATATGGATAAAAATTTTATAATAATAATAATAAAGTTGGAAGGGACCTTGGAGGTCATCGAGTCCAACCCCCTGCTCAGGCAAGAACCCTACACCATTTCAGACAAATGGCTATCCAGTCTCTTCTTTAAAACTTCCAGTGTTGGAGCATTCACTGCTTCTGGAGGCAGGTTGTTCCAATTGGTTAATTATTCTAACTGTCAGGAAGTTTCTCCTTAGTTCTAGGTTGCTTCTTTTTTTTTATGAAAGTTTTTTATTTTTTCTATATAAACATTATAAAAAAAAGTATACAATACAATTTTAAGATAAAATAAACATTATTATGACCTGCGCACTCCCCCCAGGCCACGTCCACCCTCTCTTAAAACATTCCCTACTTCCCTCCTCTTTCTCACCTCCCATCCTACTCTCTTCCCCTCCCCTTCTCCTCTCCCTACCCTACTTCCTCTCTACACTTGCCCACCTTTCATCCCTATCAAACCCATGAACGCAGCATAAGGGGAGTGCCCAGGCCGCACCCCTATAAGCAACCATTATCTATATTACACTTACCCCCCCACACATTTCCTCCCTCCCACCCCCAACCCCCCTCCCTTCACTTCCCAGAGCAGAATACAGGGTTAATAATTAAAAGGATTTATAATAATAAGAAAAAAGAAAAGAAAAAGAAAAGAAGAAAAAAAAATAAAAAAATAAATAATAATAATAATAAAAAAGGAAAAAAAATATCATACTTAACCTTTAACTCCAATAGCCTATAAAACAATTCTCTGTAATATTTACTATAATATTCATTCATAAAATAAGTGAAACTTTTTAGTTCCATACTTTTTCTGAATATAATCTATCCATCTTCTCCATACAGTGATATATCTTTCTTGTGTATGATCCTTTAAATAGGCAGAAATTTTTGCCATCTCTGCAAAACTAGATACTTTAAATACCCATTCTTCTAAAGTAGGCAAAGAATCTTTCTTCCAATATAAACCTATTAATAACCTTGCGGCAGTTAATAAATTCAACATCAAAATAGTTTCTTTATCATTTAAATCCACAAAGATACCCAATAAAAATAGTTGAGGAGTAAACTTTATCTTCCTTCTAAAAATCTTTTGAATGTTCCACCAAATCATAATCCAAAATGCCTTTACCTTTTTACAATTCCACCAAATATGAAAATATGTCGCATCTTTATTGCCACATCTCCAACATTTGGGCTGTATGTTAGGATACATACAAGATAATTTTTTAGGATCTAAATGCCATCTGTAAAACATTTTATAAAAATTTTCTCTCAAATTTTGAGCTTGTGTAAATTTAACATTTCTAGTCCAAATTGTCTCCCATAAATCCATGAATGAAATCAGTTCCTGTATATTTTGAGCCCATTTAATCATACAGTCTTTAACCAATTCTGTTTCCGAGTCTAACTCTAATAAAACATTGTAAATTCTTTTTATATGGGCCTGACTCTGATTTTTAATCTGAATAACCAATTGTTTATCTTCTAATGTTATTCCCTCTTTCTTATCTACAGTCCATCTATCCACTATTTGTAAGTATTGAAACCATGACTGTAGAGTATTTTCTTGCCTTAATACATCTAGGGATTTCAAATGCCAATTCGAACCAGACCAAATTAACAATTCTTTATACGAGATTTTATCAAAATTTGTCCCCTTAGAAATTCCCTCAATTGCATGTCTGGGAATCCCCCAGATAGGTATTTTATAATTCAATCTGTAATAATACTTTTTCCAAACACGAAGTAAGGCATTCCTCAAAATATGTAATTTAAAAATCCGATCAACTTTCTTATTGAAAATCAGATATGCATGCCAACCATATATTAAGTCCCAACCTTCCAAAAACAGAATATCCTTATTTGTTAAGTTGAGCCAATCACTTAACCAAGTTAAAGCTGCTGCATCATAATATAATTTCAAGTTGGGTGCCTTAAGTCCTCCTCTTTCTCGAGCATCCTGTAAAATCTTAAACTTAACCCTTGGTTTCTTTCCGGCCCATAAAAAATTGTTGATACCCCTTTGCCATTCATCCAAATTTGCCTCTTTTTTTAAAATAGGTATCATCTGAAACAAAAAAAGGAACTTTGGTAGAACATTCATTTTTACAGTTGAAATTCTCCCCAACAATGACAATTGCAGTTTTTTCCAGTCTTTTAAGTCCTTTTGTACTTTTCCCCATAATGGTTCATAATTATTCTTATACAATTTTCCATTTGAAGGTTGCTTCTCTCCTTGATTAGTTTCCATCCGTTGCTTCTTGTCCTGCCTTCAGGCGCTTTGGAGAATAGCTGGACTCCCTCTTCTTTGTGGCAGCCCCTAAGATATTGGAACACTGCTATCATGTCCCCCCTCATCCTTCTCTTCATTAAACTAGACATACCCAATTCCAGCAACCGTTCCTTGTAAGTTTTAGCCTCCAGTCCTCTAATTATCTTTGTTGCTCTCCTCTGTACTCTTTCTAGAGTCTCAACATCTTTTTTACATCGTGGTGACCAAAACTGGATGCAATATTCCAAGTGTGGCAATACCAGGGTGTTGTAAAGTGGTATTAATACTTCACGTGATCTTGATTCTATCCCTATTAATGCAGCCCAGCACTGTGTTGGCTTTTTTGGCAACTGCAGCACACTGCTGGCTCATATTTAATAATAATAATAATAACAATAACAACAACAACAACAACAACAACAAACAAGGAAAAGTAGTGAAAACTGAAGGAATCAAGATGCCCCACGAAAATAACATTAAGAGTCTGAATGAGGAAGATTACTACAAATACTTGGGTATCCTTCAAGCTGACAACATCAAGCACACTGAAGTCAAGAAAAAGGAGGATCACACGACCCTGGCACAGTGACGGTCATAAATATGAGTCAGTTGCCAAGCATCTGAATTTTGATCACATGACCTTGGGGATGCTGCAAAGGTCGTAACTGTGAAAAACGATCATAAGTAGCATGTTTCAGTGCCGTTGTAACTTCAAACGGTCACTAAATGAATGGCTGTAAGTTGAGGACTGCCTGTACAGGGCCAATTGAGAAGCACCTGAACTTTGATCACTTGAAGGTGGGGATGCCAGGATGACTGTAACTGGAAGGGCTGGTCATAAAGTCACTTTTTTTCAGGAATGGCCTGCACACCATCAAAGAAGACAGTCTACCTATCCCAGGTCCTAGGGAAGGACTCGACCGGTGGACAAAATTGCTAAGTCCCGTCTAAACATCCGGCTGACTATGCAACAAAGCACAATGATAATAATAGTAATAATGCCACATTCAATGTGAAAGAAGAAAAAGCCTGGAGAGTCGACAGGACAGTACCTGGAGACAGCAGAAGAGAAGCGAGAGGACAGGAGAAAATCACAAACTACAAAGACCTGCAAATGGAAGTGGAACAACTGTGGCAAAGGCAAGCAAGGGTAGTACCAATAGTAATAGTCACTGTCAATGCTGCTAATATTGAATATTCTTGCTTTGACAATATATGCAGAACCGTCTGGTATTTTTAGAGTTAATTCAGGTGACAGTGAAAGGGGAGGAGAATATAAGGAAAGCCCGGGAAAAAGAAACGGAAGTGAATCTTTGTCCTCCAAGTTAATTGGAAGATGTGAATCATGACCCCAAAATAGGGGAGGGGAAATCCCTGAAATGTTATGTGCAAAGGAAGGGAAATTCAGATCTTAGCATTTTCACCATGCTGTGCTGACATCTCTGTAATACTAATAAAGGCTTTTTAGGTTAAAAAAAATGCCTGAAAGTTCTTTGAAGTGTTTTGTTAATCAGACACATGACAGTCGCCTTGAGTGCAAGCCCAAAAAAACTGGAGTACCCTTGAACATCATCGGCACTGACAAATTCGCCATCAGTCAATTGCAAAAGGTGGCTTTACTGGGAAGAGCTTTCATTCTGCGACAATATCTGTAACACCATCAAACATCCAGATCTGCCTATCCCAGGTCCTCGGGAAGGACTCGACAGGTGGACAAAATTGCCAAGGTCAGTCTAAACATCTGGCTGACCATTGCAACCAACCACAATAAAAATAACTCTTACCATCAAGATATCCTGCAGGGAATCCAAATTGGGAGCCTCCGACAGCAAGCTGGTGAGCGTGGCATTGCAGGCGGTAACCGTCTGGTGATAAAAATCCTAAAAGGAGAAAAAAATCAGAAGGAAGATGTGGCGTAAAGGAAGGAATAGCGCATAAAGGAGGCAGAAAAACCAGGGGTTGGAAACAATGGCCACTTTTATGACTTCTGGATTTCAACTCCCAGAATTCCTGAGCTTAAAGTTGTTAAGTGAATCCTGCTTCCCCATTGACTTTGCTTGCCAGAAGGTTACAAGGGGGGATCGCATAATCCCAGGAGATTGCAACCATCATAAATGTGAGTCAGTTGTCCAGTTTCCGAGTGTAAATCACATGACCATGCAGATGCTGCAACGGTCGTAAGTGTGAAAAATGGTCAAAAGTCACTTTTTTCAGTGCCGTTGTAACTTTGAACTGTTACTAAGTGAACTGTGGTAAGTCTGTCCCCAACCCCCGCTTTAACCCCCTGCTCAGGCAGGAGACCTTACAGAATTATAGAATAGTTGGAAGAGTTGGAAGGGACCTTGGAGATCTTCTAGTCAAGCCCACTGCTCAGGCAGGAGGCCCTATACCAAGGGTCCCCAACCTCTGGTCCGTGGACCAGTACCAGGCCTCAACACGCCAGCAACCAGTCTGCACAAACAAGCAAAGCCCCATCCGTGGGATGCAGGCAACACACAAAACCACGCACTCTCCGGTCCGTGGAAAAACCTTTCTCCATGGAACTGGTCACTGGTGCCCAAAAGGTTGGGGATCTCTGTTCTAGATGTTTAATCTGCAACCGTTAACAGTTCCAGATAGTAGTACTGATGGTCAATAATTATAGATTTGCATTTGCCAATTTCTGGGGAAAAATAATTTTGGTTTAGGTCAATTCTTAGAATACCTTTCCACAGAATAGCACTATAATGCTGCACTCTTCTAAGACATGCACAAAATTGCTCTATTGTATGATCAAGAGGTGCTTTATCTGGAAGAGTGGAATCCTTAGCTCTTTTATTTTCAAAGATGTTAGGAAGGAACAAAGGTTATCTATCCCTATTCTTATCTTTTTCAACTTTGCATAGAAAAAAAAGTATCTGGGAGTCGGTAAAAAAGTCTAAAGGGGAAAATAGCTGGAATGTGTTAAACAATCAATTTGTTTTGATATCGTTCTGCTCTGATCAGATTTGCAGTTTCCTTTAAGGAAAAAAGGAGAAAGGGGGCATATTTGTGAGTTAAAAACAGTTTGAAACCCCAACAAGTTTATTGCCTTCTAATTTTTCATGGATCCTTGTTTTCATGGATGAAGCTTATGTGATAATAGATTAAAGCTTAAGGGATAATAGATTTTCAATCTTTACAGACTTTTGGCCCATTTTGCTGTCCAATATTGAAACAGCTCCTTTGGATCTTACAGTATTTATTTGTTTGTTTGTTTGTTTGTTTATTAAAACCCCAATTAGACAAAATTATTATATGTGTGTAATTCAGTGGCAGTCATGATCTAGGAAGGAAACTTCAGGTTTTAAAAAAAAGAAAAACCAAAACAAACCCTTGGTTCTGAATATTAGATGGGAGGGACAAAAAAGAAGAAGACAGAGGCATAGACCCCAGCAGGCACTTTAGAAGGTATATCATCTGGGGACTTGTTAACAAAATAAGATACCATGGGTGAAATCTTGCTTCTCCAGATCTTACACATAATTCTCATTGGACTTTTGAGTGGACTGTCTGTTTAATAATTTTCTTTACATAAAACTTTTCAAAACAGGAATAGCATTGTTCAAATTAGTATGAGATCTTTATTAGGCCAGTCCTCCAATCAAACCCATTGAAGATCACAAAATAAGTATGCCATCTTTTCTTGTGAAGTTCAGTTTGTTGATAAAAGGCTTTCCTTCTTGACATTTTTGACATGGACATTTTTTATGGCCAACATTACTACAGTTAACACTTTTTGGCCTCCTTATACTATAGCTTTTACAGCCAGCTCATAACACAGCTGTGATGAATTGCTTGCTCACATTTTTTCTAATTTGTATTCCATAATTTCTTTTCCGGAATAGGACAATTCTGAAGGCCTCTTTTATTGCAAAGAATTAATTCATGTCATCCCAGTAATTTCTATGATGAGGAAGAACTAAGAGATAAATAATTTACAGAAATTTTGGAGCAATGAGAAAAATCAACCCCCTCCAAAAGAAATTATAGAGAAAATTGCAATTCATGCAAATACTAATTTTTCAATACTCTTTATTGATATGAAGAGATTGTTACTTTAAAAAAAAGCCCAACTTGTTTTCCCATAAAAGCGTAACACAATTTTACATCTAACAAAATGTATAAAGGTAGGTTATTATATACCTAGTTACAGAATTTTGTGCTTTATTTTTACTTTGTTGTATCTTTCCCATCTTTTTTTGCGTAACATTTTACTTTTACTTTTCTTAACAATGCTTAATTAAAAAAAGAAAAAAGTATGTTGATATGAAAAATATATTTCTAAGGCAATGTACAAATGTATTGATTTAATATATTTCAATGTTTTAAAATGTTTATTGTATGGGGCGGCAAGTTGTTAAGTTATTCATTTTTCCTTTTCAGGAGAAGCAGGCAGGCAAATTATGTACACTGAAAATAACATCAATATTGGAATAAAATAAAGTTATGCATTCTAGATTTGATTGTATTAAACAGAAAGCATGATTTTAAAGGAAATGCTGAGAAAAGGGGAGAAAAAACCCACACAATGCATGTTTCCTGCAAGAGAAATGGTCTAATTTTCTGATTCTGCAATAATACCACAACAGCAATTTTGACAACTTATCATTTTTAATTTTTATCAGGTTATAATTTTCATGGATTACTAAAAACTGAAAGGTTGCTTGCCTCCCTAACCATTTTGATATCCCTGTTTGGCATGTGAATATTTCCAAACCTATTGTGGGAAGTCAGCTCCCCAGAGAAGGAAATATTAAAAGGGCAGAAAAATATATTTCCTTCAAGGATCTTAAAGAGACAGAAAAGTATGCCCAGTTTTCCTTGATAGCCCCAGGTCTCTCTCCCCCAAGCAGAAGCCAGCCCTGTACAAATGCAAATGTAAACTGTTCTGTTTTCAATGTAAAGGCATTGAGACGAGGCAGGAGTAACAACAGTCTTCTCTTTATTCAATCACCTACACAACCAGATACCTTTTGTACCCCTTTGCAGGGACAGTGTCAGCCAATCAATGCAACATATTTCTCCTGCCTTGCACATGCACAATAGGCTGGAGACACTGGTCCCGGGCAATCACATGGTCTGCCCAGGGCTCTCTGCAGCTTCCTTTCCTGCACCTGCTGAGTCACTCAGCAGGCCCAGGACACAACATAAACCATCAGGAAAGTTGGAGCCAGAAGCTCAAGAAGACAAAGACCTAAAATCTGCATACCCCACCTGTGACAGGACATGGTAGGATTAACTCACAAAGGCCAAAGGGCACACCCAGACTCAGGTCAGAATACGTGACACAGGAAATAGCCTTAATGTTCATGCCACAGGAGCAGGAGATTATTCCAAACAAAAGGCTACAGAGGGTATAAAAACCTACTACCCATGTGCTCAGACCTTCTTTTCTCTAGTCTTTCCTGCAAGAACTATCTTTCTGCCTCTTCAATAAACTGCAACCTTCTTTCTAAAGCAGTCATCATATTGTTTATTTATCCCCAGCTTGGATGAACCAGGATGAAGACTTTTCTTTCAACAATATAAAACATTTATTTATTGCTTAAAGAGAAAATATTAAGTATTACTTCATAACTTTTTCTGTTTGGGTCGCAAGAAAGACCGTTCATCAGAAGAATTGCCTCGGAAAGGGTCCCCAGCCAGAATAGGGTGAGTTTTTGCATGTCCCGGAGAAGCGTATTGAGAACAGGGGCCCACCAGCCATTGAAGAAGAAGCTGCATATTGATGTCAAATTGCAGGGAGTCCCCTTAACGATGGAGCTGGACATGGGTTTAGCTATGTCAATCATTTCCTAGAACACCCTCAAGCAGATCTGTTATAGAAGCGGCCAGAGAGTTAAACTCAGGCTGTCAAATCTTATTTTAACGGACTTCCAGAATTCTGATCTGGAAAATGACCTTATAAATTCTGTAAGCTATCATTAATATTTTTGTAAAAACCTTGATGCCAAGATTTCAAGATTTTACTTTATTACAAAGTTTACAGAAGGCAAACTTCAAAAATTCATCCATCAAAGTCAGCTTTTATGAAAAAATGTCATGCCACTGATAATATTAGATTACTGGTGGGCATATTAGCATTGTAAGCTGGTGAAATGTCTGTTCTGGCTTTATTAGATTCATTAAAAAAAACCTCACTGATGTGGTGCAAATAAAGTTTTTGGAGCAAATGATGACAAAAAAAGGGAATTTCCTGCTGAATGCATATCTTGGATTATAATTTCTTCTAATCCTTCTGCTAAAGTGATCACAAATGGGATTGTATCATCAGCAATCAAAATGACAAGTGGAACCTAATGAGGATGTCCTCTAGCTCCTTTAATGTTTAATTTAACATTGGAAAAATTGATAAACTGTAGTCATCCTTTTTAGCCTCTGCTTCCTCCTCCTCCTCCTCCTCCTCCCCCTCCTCTTCCTCCTCCTCCTCCTCCTTTTTCTTTCCTTTTACAAACTGTCTCACTGAAGTTACATACTGTTGGAATATTCATGAACAGGAAGAGTCATGTGGTAACTCAGTCAGCCAATGAGAAGAAAGTGCTACTGAGTCTGTGCAAAAAAGAGTATTGAGTTAGGAGCTGGATTTCCAGTCTCAGGTTTGTCTCTGGTCTGTCTCTGTAAGAAGTCTTCATTAAGCTATGTTGCTGTAAAGAAGAATGGTATTGTAAATATTTTTATATAAATATAAAGTTATTTGAATCAGCTAAATGCAGTCAAGTGTGAGAGCTTCTGATTTATTTTTCACCAATAGAGAAATTAAAATTCTCTAACAGGTTATGGGCCCAGAGCTTACTAAGGACTGCATTGTAATTTAAAGCTGGAAGAAATTGCCTGTGTTTAGAAAGTATAAGAACAAGGCAGAATTAGCAGAATGGCTGCAATGGAATTTAAGGAAAGCCGTGTGCCTCCTTTGGGCCAGAAGAACTACATTGTGTGGGCTGCTAAAATGGAATGTTTGCTCAAAGCAAAAGAGCTGTGGTATATTGTAGAAAATCCACCACAAGTGTTTGCAGCTGTTGATCAGAAAAATCATGATAGAGCACTGGCTTATCTCATCTTGAATTTAGATGATGCACAATTTCTAAATGTTGCAAATTTAAAGACTGCAAAGGAGATTTGGTTGAAATTGAGAGCTGTGCACGTGAATATTTCTGCATGCAATATAGTGCAATTGTCAAGAAAACTTTACAGGGCCTGTTTGCAACCAGGTGAATCTGTGGAACAGCATTTAAATAAAATGCAAAGTTTATTTTTGGACTTAGAACAATGTGGGATTAAATTCCCTGAGTCCCAGAAGGTTTTATTGGTGTTGAACAGTTTAGATAAAACCTGGGACGCAGTTTCTGCAATATTTGAGTGCAAAGAAGAGCAAGACTTAAATTTTGAGGCTTTAAAGGCATGTTTGCTTAATGAAGAGGAAAAATGCCATTTTAGAAGCAGCCACGAGGAGGAGAAATTCCTGAGGAGGGGGTCCAGACTGCAAGTCTCCAGAGGAGAAGAAACAAGCGGATCAGACCCGGACCAAATTGCAACAAAAGAGAGATTTTGCAAGCAGAGAGCTACTCAGCGGGAAAAGACTTGCTACATTTGTGGAGAAAAGACACATTTGCAAAGGAACTGTTTGCAGAGGAGCTGTTTGCAGCAAAGGACATTTGTGCAACCAAAAAGGGCTGCTTTGCAAAAGGAACATTTTGGTGTTGCAAAAGTTTGCTATAGCAACAACAGAGACAAGTGGCTAATAGATAGTGGGGCAAGTCAAAAAATTGTTAATGACTCTGAATTATTTTGCAGGTTTGTTCCAGTAGCACAAGAAGCTGTGGCTTTGGCAAATGGCCAGAAAGCAAAAGTCATTGGAAGAAGCGATGTAAAAATTCCATATTTGGAATCAAAGTTTACCAATGTGCTTTGTGTACCTGAGATGGAACATAATTTGTTAATTGTGTCTAATTTAGACAGACAAGGTTTTGAGACCATTTTTGTAAATGGGAAGTATCTCATCAAAAGGAATGGGAATATTTGTGCAGAAGGCATAAAGGAAGATAATCTATATGTATTGCAGGGACAAAAGGTTCAATGTTCCCATATATTTAAGAATGTTGCAGAGCATGATTCATGTGTTCATCTTCTGCATAGAAGACTTGGCCATGCAAGCTTTAAAGTTTTGCAGCAAATGCAAGATTTTGCAGAAGGGCTAAATTTGAAGGGATGCAAAACATATTTGGACTGTGCAGCATGCAAAGCATCGAAGTCAAAGGCATTCCCAGTTAGTAAATATAGCACAAGACAAACAAAAAGAGTTCTAGAGCTGGTCCATGCAGATCTGGTGGGACTTATGCAAGCCAGTTTGGGAAGAGCAAAATATGCACTGGTAATTGTTGATCATTATAGCAGGTATTCGTTTTGCTACTTGCTTAGAGATAAGACATAGGTGCTACAACAATTCAAACAGTGGGTAAGTTTTGTAGAGAGAAGGTACAAACAACAAGTGTGTCAGTTGCAAGCTTACAGAGGTACTAAATTTATGTCAACTAAATTCCAACAATGGTTGGGGCAGTTGGGGATAAGACACAGACCTACAAATCCTTACACAGCAGCAGAGAATGGTGTAGCTGAAAGAAGGAATGGTGTTTTGCAAACAATGAAAGATTCATTATTGGAGGATTCTGGTATGAGCAAGTCATATTGGGGAGAAGCCATATTGACTGCCAATTATATAGTTAACAGGCTGTGGAGTTCCTCCATTAATAATACTCCATATGCCATTCTATATGGCAGAAAGCCATCACTAGCACATTTGAGAATTTTTGGAAGTACTGCATCGGTACATATTCCAAAAGCAATCAGAAGAAAGGGACAGCAAAAGGCAAGAAAGCTCAGGTTTGTGGGCTATGAGCCAGGGTCAAAAGGATATCGCTTTAGCGATAGAAGTAAAAGAATTATAATTTCAAGGTCTGCTAATTTTGCAGAAAAATATTGGGACAGAATTAATGCAAATTATGGGTATGTCTCACTTAATGACGGTGATCTATTTAGTGACAATAACTCATCTAATGATGAAAAACTATTATTGAAGATGTCAATGTTCAGGGAGGAGAGGCTGAACAAGACATGAAGCCAGAAGGACTTGAGACACAGGAGCAGTTAATACCACGTAGGTCAGAGCAATGTAATAAAGGAATTCCACCTGACAGGTATTCTGCCAGCAAGGTAAAGGTTTGCAATGTGTGGTATGAGCCAAGAAGTTATAAAGAGGTGTTGGCATTACCAAAAGCTGAACAAGAAAGATGGAAGGAGGCCATGGATAAAGAGATGAAATCCATGGGAGACCATGAAGTATTTAAATCAGTGACTTTGCCACAGGGAACCAAAGCTGTGGGTTGTAAGTGGGTATATAAGAAAAAGGTATTGCCAAATAATGATATACAGTATAAGGCCAGGTTAGTAGCACAAGGTTTTTTGCAATTAAAGAATGTATTGATAGGTCTGTTGTCTCTTCCTGTCATGAAGGGAGGAGTGTTGGAATATTCATGAACAGGAAGAGTCATGTGGTAACTCAGTCAGCCAATGAGAAGAAAGTGCTACTGAGTCTGTGCAAAAAAGAGTATTGAGTTAGGAGCTGGATTTCCAGTCTCAGGTTTGACTCTGGTCTGTCTCTGTAAGAAGTCTTCATTAAGCTATGTTGTTGTAAAGAAGAATGGTATTGTAAATATTTTTATATAAATATAAAGTTATTTGAATCAGCTAAATGCAGTCAACCGTGAAAGCTTCTGATTTATTTTTCACCAATAGAGAAATTAAAATTCTCTAACACATACAGTATATTTTAAGAGGCTAAAAACCAAGGGAACAATGACTTCTAGTCCCATATTGGGCACAAAGCTTGATTTTTGGCTAGTCTCTCTCTCCCTCCCTCCCTCCCTCCCTCCCTCCCTCTCTCTCTCTCTCTCTCTCTCTCTCTCATCTCAGAAGAAGGTAATAGCAAGCCAATTGCAGTTTAAAAATATGTTTCAAAGAACATGCACCAATTTATCCAGGCCAGTTAAAACTGACAAAGGCAGAAAGAAAGAACAAACTATAGTAAGGTTATGGTGACTTTTTTTTCTGCATATCTATTGTTAATATTATTTTAATTGCAGTTTACTTTGTATCATAGCATGTGAAGCATTGAGTATCTTCTATGTACAGGGAGGTTTTATTTCAAAGGAAGCTAAAACTGATTTCTTCCAGGAACCTCTGTTTGCCTTTCAACAGAGAAACAGATATTTCTGTGGGTCACAATGTCTGTGAAAGATATGAGACATTTATTGGGGGTGGGGGGGGCACAATTTTATTTTTAAGCTGATCAAACTTGCATGGGCAAAGTAGCTGTGTAGTTAAACCATCTCCAGGCTTTGATCCCTACTTTTCTTGCACAGAGAATCCCAAAGAAATCAACTATTTTATTCATGTGAAATTCCCTTATCCTTGTAGGGAATTATGATAGGACAAATCTGGGAAGCTCTGAATTAGGTGGCAGAGATGTATGTCAGTGGTAATACCAAATTTATAAGAAGCATTGCAATTTTTATCAGTTGATTTTCCAACCGCGTAGTTAAAGAAGACTCTCAGATGATCATTTACAGGCTCACTCAGGGTCATCTTCAGTGTAATATTTTTTATAACGTATTCCACTGACTAGAATCTTTTTTTTTTATTGAAAATTTTTAAAATTTTACAAAATAAAAAAAACAACCCTTTCCAACCCACCCCAACCCTCCCACTCCCTCCCTCAACTTTCCCAGAGCTGAATATAGGCTTAATTAAACTTTCTTAAATTCTTAAAAAAGAAAAAATATAAACCATAAATAAGTCTAAATACGTTAGTTAAATTACTAATAGAATAATTAACAATAATATATATATATATAAAAAAACATAAGTATTAAGGAAAAAAGAAAAAAAAGAATACTTAAAAAGAAGAAAAATAAAGAGAAAGAAAGAAGAAAAGAAGTATAAGAAAGTAAAATAATAATAAAACATATAAAAAAATAAAAAAAATACAATCTATAAAATATTAAAATTTATATATAAATTATTGATAAACCAAGTAGTATTTTTTATATCCAACTTATATTGTATGAAATCTATCCATTTTTCCCAAACCACAAAAAACTTCTCTTGCGATTGATCCTTTAAAAAAGCCGAAATCTTTGCCATTTCCGCCAAATAGGATACTTTAAAAAACCACTCTTGCAAGGTAGGCAAAGATTCCTTCTTCCAATATTGCCCTACTAACAACCTTGCGGCTGTGATTAAATTTAACATCAGTATAACCTCCTTAGTATCACAATCAGTAACTATACCTAGCAAAAACAATTGTGGGGTAAATTTTACCCTCCTTCTAAAAATTCTTTGAATATTCCACCATATGAGAGCTTCCGGTACGAGGCGACGGCGATGGCGGCTATCTTTTAGCCGTCCAGCTGGGGAAGTGTCAGAGCCGCGGAGCACAGCGCGCATCAGCTGGCCCGCGGCTCGGAATTCCCTTCCCGGGCAAAGGGAAGGGACAGAGAACGCAGGAATAGAGGTAGAACCCCTAAACCCCCTCTGGATTTATTTCTAGAGGGGGTGAAAGGAGTGTTCCCTCGGAGCTCCTGCTGATCTCCGCCTCCCAGCTGTTTTTGCTTCCTAGGAAGCAAAAGAAACCGCCGCTTCTATCTCCGTGTTTATAGTATTTTGGTGAGTAATTTTTAAACGGACGGAGCAGTTTAAAGGATTTTTGTTATATACTTTAGGTGTTTATTTTTTTTTATTATTTGATTTTTACTATTTTTCCTCCTTTTCTTTGTTATATTAGTGAAAGGATTTAAGATGGCGTTTTGAAAGTGTCGGAGTTTTTTTTTCCTTTCCCTTTTGTTTTACTTTCCCTTTTTAAGGACTGGCTTTTGCTTTTGCTTTTGGCTTAGAATTTTTTCTTTTGAATTGTTTGCTCTTTTATCTTTTATTCTTTGGATTTTCTCTGGATTTTCAAGGACTATAGTTTGTCTCTTTTTAAATTCTTTTTCTTTTTCTTTCCTCCTCCCTTCTTGTGTGGAGGGGAAAGGGAAGTGAGAACTGCGCTTTTTAAAATGGCTTCAAAGAGACAGCAGCCTGCTTCAATACCTAAGGTTGTTTCTTCTCCTATAACTTCCACTGCACAATTACAACAACAATCTAAACATGTACCACCGGCTCAGCCACCACCCTCCCCCCCTCTGCCTGGACTTTCAGCACAAGAGGTCAGAGGCATAATGGGAGAGATTGTAGTTCAAATGAGAGAGGAAATGAAGCAATTTGCCTCACAGATTAAATCAGAAATTAAATCTGATCTTAAAGAAGAGATAACGGGGATAAAGACTAAATTGCAAGAAAATAATAATGATTTACGACAAGATATACTTGCAGCAGTTTCAGGCTTGGCTACTGTGGTGGTTAAGCTCGATGCAAGGCTTGAGGAAGTGGAAAACAAAGTTGATTCCTTTGATGATAAAATTCAAGATGTGGAAAGGAAGGTGGAGTCCTCACAAGAAGATATTTTGATGTTTCAGTACAGACAGATGGAGTATGCCCTGAGGATTAGAGGCCTCAAGGAAGATATGAATCAAGATTTGGTGGAGGTGGTCCTTACTGATCTGGCAGTGGCCTTGGATATGGATAAAGGAGAATTACATAGAGAAGTGGAAAAAATTTATAGACTTAACTCCTGGATTGCTAAGCAGAAGAATTTGCCTAGAGATGTGGTGATTTATTTTACAAAGAAGTCCCTGCGGAATGAGATTATACAAGCCTTTTACAACAAAAGATTTCAGATTGCTGCCCAAGATGTTATCATTCTAAAGGAAATCCCATCCAAAATTTTAAGAAGCAGGAAAGACTTCGCTTTTTTAACCAATGAGCTCAAAGCTAGATTGATGCCATTTAGATGGGAAATTCCGATGGGTATTGTTTTGAGCCATGCGGGGACACGCTACAGATTGAATACAGTTGACAAAGCTAGAGAGTTTTATACTTCGGTCCTGGGTGCAGGCTCAACTCCATCTGGTCAGAAATCTCCGAGTGGCAAGGAAGTCGAGCAGCAATCTGAGGCATTAGGTTTGGTTTCCGCTGGGATGATACAAGCTGAAAGGCAACGCCAGATGGAGGTTAAAGAGCAGAGGATGACTCGTGCAGCTTATAAGCGTAAAGAGAAGGAGCAACGTAAAAAAGAGCCTAAAGAGAATTCTTCTGGAAGTGCATCATCGCCGGTGGGAGGAGCAAGACCCAAGAGTTATGCAACACATGCAGCTCTTTCAGATCTTGATGGTGTCTTCTCCAGGCTGCGTGCCAAGGGAGATGGCAAAGTTTTTGACCTGGAATGTTAATGGATTGAATTCTCCTCAGAAACGGAAAAAAATCTTTTATTATTTGAAGCAACATACCAATGATGTTATTTGCTTACAGGAAACTCATATTTTACTTAAAGATCAGAAATATTTAGTCAATGCTCGTTTGGGATCTCATTTTATATCTTCTGCTCCTGGGAAGAAAGGGGGAGTTGTTATATATGTTAAACAAAACCTACCAGCTTGTCTGGTAGAATCAGATCCCCAGGGGAGATATGTGATGATTGAACTTGGTATATATGGTAAGAAAGTACTTATAGTGGGACTTTATCAACAACAACAAATCAACAACAGGAACAATTTTATAAGCAGTTACATCAAAAAATAACATTGCTTGACTATAGATCAGTGGTATTAATGGGTGATTGGAATGGCGTCTTAGATATACAAAGGGACAAGAAAGGTTCCTCTCCTTTTCTTAAACAAGCAAGGTTACCTAAAGCTTTTTTTGATATGAAGGAAGACTGGGAATTAAGGGATTATTGGCGGGAATGTAATCAAGAGGAGAGAGATTTCACTTTTTTTTCTGATAGACACCAATCTTTTTCAAGAATTGACTTTTTTTTGATTACTACGGATTTGTATAATAAAGTAAAGAATGTAAAGATTTTTCCTAGATCACTGACGGATCATAGCCCAGTTTGGATGGAGCTGACTCAAGAGAAAGAGGAAAGGAGATCCTGGAGAGTTAATGAAAATTTGTTCAGACAAGAGAAGAATGTTCAAAAGTTAAAGGAGTGTTTAAAGGACTATTTTGCTTTGAACATGTATAAGGGGACTTCAATGTCAATGGTATGGGATGCAGGTAAAGCATTTATGCGTGGTGTTTTGATAAAAATGAATAATTGTCATAAGCGGAAGCAGATGCAGAAACGTAGAGAACTTGAAGATGAAATTAAATCAAAAGAAAGGGCCTTGATTTTAAATCCTTCTGATGAAAGTATTAAAGAATCTGTAAAGTTACTAAGGTCACAATTTAATATGTTGATAGCAGATCAAGCGGCAACCAATTTATTGTTTATGAAACAAAATACATTTTGTAATGCTAATAAGCCTGGGAGATGGTTGGCTTATCAATTAAGAAAGAAACAGAGACAGAGAATAATAGAGAAAATAAATTACAAGGGTAAATTAGTTTCTCAGAAGGAATTGATTAAAAAATCTTTTTTGGATTATTATCAAAAGTTATACAAATCTACTAATGTGCAACTGCTAGATATAAATAAATATCTAGCTGAGGCAAGTTTTCCTAAACTGACTGAGGATCAGAAACATGAAATTAATGGCTTAATTACTAAGGAGGAAATTGCCTCAGCAATTCAACAATTGAAACTAGGGAAAGCACCGGGTACGGATGGGTTAACAGCTGTTTATTATAAAGCTTTAATGGAGGAGATGATCCAACCATTAAATGATCTTTTTAATGGTATCTTACAGGGTTTAGAGATTCCTCCTTCATGGCGTAGTGCTTTTATATCATTGATTCCAAAGGAGGATCAAGATCTTACTTTACCAAAAAATTATAGGCCTATATCTCTTTTAAATGTGGATTATAAGATATTTGTAAAAATCTTGGTAAATAGGCTTATGAGGGTGGCGCATCATCTTGTGCATAAAGATCAATCAGGGTTTATAACAGGAAGGTATATGAAAAATAATGTTAGACAAATTATTAATCTATTAGAATATTTAGACAAGAACAACCAAGTTCCTGCAGGGCTCATATTTTTAGATGCTGAAAAAGCATTTGATCAATTGAATTGGCATTTTATGCTAAGAGTAATGGAAGAAATGAATTTTGGCGAAAAGATATTACAAGCTCTTACGGTAATATATCAAAAACAAATGGCACAACTTATTGTTAATGGAGGTTTGTCGGAGGTTTTTACAATAGAGAAAGGTACTAGACAGGGGTGTCCTTTATCGCCATTGTTGTTTGTTTTAACACTGGAAATATTATTGATCAAAATTCGAGAGTCTCAGGAAATTAAAGGAATAGAAGTTAACAAAAAAGAATATAAGTTGAGAGCTTTTGCGGATGACTTGGTTGTTACTTTGTCGCAACCTGATTATTCTGCAGTAAACTTATTACAGTTGATTCATCATTATGGTTTGGTTTCGGGTTTCAAGATTAATGTAAATAAGACTAAAATCTTACCTAAAAATATGTCTAGTCAGGAGAAGCAGATTTTGGCTAACTTGACGGGTTTTGAGATTGTTAATAAGGTAAAATATTTGGGGGTGATGTTGTCTGTTTCTAATGTAAAATTATTTAAAAATAATTATGAAAGGTTGTGGGTCAGGGTACAGAAGGACTTGAAGAATTGGGAGAAGTTGCAATTATCCCTCATGGGAAGAATTGCAGTGATAAAAATGAATATTCTACCCAAGTTTCTTTTTTTGTTTCAAATGTTACCGATTTTGAAAAATGAGATTAATTTAAGTGAGTGGCAGAAGGGTCTTAATAAATTTATTTGGGCAGGGAAAAAGCCAAGGGTTAAGTTTAAAATTATGCAAGACTTCCGTGAGAGGGGTGGACTTAAGGTACCAAATTTGAAATTATATTACGATGCGGTGGTCTTAACACTAATCAGTGATTGGGTAAATTTGACAAATCCTGAGATACTTCATTTAGAGGGATGGGATTTACTTTATGGGTGGCATGCCTATTTAATATTTAATAAAAAAATGGACTGGGTCTTTAAATCTCATATTTTAAGAATTTCTTTACTTAGGATTTGGAGAAAATATTATAAAAGTGATTTTAAAGTTCCATTATGGGCTATACCTTGGCATGCGATAGAAGGAATAAAAAGAGGAGTAAAAATGGACATGGTGTCTTATAGTCAGTTACTTAGATGGGATGGGCAAAACTGGCAGTTAAGAATACGGGAAGATTTAGCGCAAGAAAATATTATTTATTCTTGGTTTCAATATAGGCAACTAGTAGATAAATGGAAGGTGGATTGTAAATTGGGTTTTCTTAGAGAAGATGGAAATCTTATTAAGCAAGTCAAGGATCAAAGACAAACCCATATCAAGAGAATTTATGGGGTATTAGTTGAAATGGACTCAGAAACGGAATTAATTAAAGATTGTATGATTAGATGGGCGCAGAATTTTGGTGTCCCAGTCTCATTGGACATTTGGGAAACCATTTGGGTGAGAAATGTCAAATTTACACAAGCACAGAACCTTAGGGAGAATTTTTATAAAATGTTTTATAGATGGCACCTTGATCCACAAAAAATGTCTCTTATGTACCCTGACGTGCAACCCAAATGTTGGAGATGTGGTTATAAGGATGCTTCCTATTATCATATTTGGTGGTCATGCAGAGAGATAAAAGCATTTTGGATCAAAATATGGTGGAATATCCAGAGAATTTTTAGAAGGAGGGTAAAATTTACTCCGCAATTATTTTTGTTAGGCATTGTTACAGATTGTGATACAAAGGAGGTTGTATTGATGTTAAATTTGATTACAGCCGCTAGGCTGTTAGTAGGACAATATTGGAAGAAGGAATCTTTGCCTACATTGCAGGAATGGTTTCTTAAAGTAGCTTATCTGGCGGAAATGGCAAAGATTTCGGCTTTCTTAAAGCAACAAACGCAAGAGAAGTTCCTTGCTGTTTGGGACAAATGGATAAAATTTATACAATTTAGATTGGGTATACAAAAATATCACATAGCTTTTTTATAAGTTTTATTTTTATATATATATATAGATATTTTATATATATATATATAAATATAAATTTTTTAATTTAATTTTTTATTTTTATTTCTTAATTTTTAATTAAGCCTATATTCTGCTCTGGGAAGCTCAGGGGGGGGAAGGGAGGGTTTTTGTGAGGGGTGGGGGATGGGGGGGTTTATATATATGTAATGTTTAGTTTCTTTTTTGTATATGTTGTCTTTTGTTTTGTATTGTTTTTGTCTTTTTGTAAAATTTATAAAACTTTCAATAAAAAAAAAAAAAATATTCCACCATATCTTAATCCAAAAGGCTTTTATGTTTTTACACGACCACCAAATATGGTAATAAGTAGCATGCAAACAACCACATCTCCAACATTTAGGCTGTAAGTCAGGATACATACGAGACATTTTTTGTGGATCAAGGTGCCATCTATAAAACATTTTATAAAAATTCTCCCTTAAGTTCTGGGCTTGTGTAAATTTAACATTTCTCACCCAGATAATTTCCCAGGTATCTAGTAGAACTGGTTCACCAAAATTTTGTGCCCATTTAATCATACATTCTTTAATTAATTCTGGTTCTGAGTCCAATTCTACTAGCAACCCATAAATTCTCTTAATATGAGTTCGTCTTTGATCTTTTACTTGTTTAACAAAATTTTCATCTTCTCTAAGCAAGCCCACATTACGGTCTATCTTCCATCGGTCCGCTATTTGTCTGTACTGAAACCATGAATATATAATATTTTCTTGTGCTAAATCTTCCAAAGATTTTAACTGCCAAATTTTACCATCCCATCTAAGCAATTGTGCATAAGAAGCACTATCCATCTTAACTCCTCTCCTTATCCCCTCTATCGCATGCCAAGGTATAGCCCATAACGGTATCTTAAAATCGCTTCTGTAATATTTCCTCCAAACCCAAAGTAGAGAAATCCTTATAATATGAGATTTGAAAACCCGGTCAACTTTTTTATTAAAAATTAAGTAGGCATGCCATCCAAAAAGTAAATCCCAACCCTCCAAGAGGAGTATTTCTACATTTGTTAAATTAACCCAATCACTAATTAATGTTAAGGCCACAGCATCATAATACAATTTCAAATTCGGTACCTTGAGTCTACCTCTCTCACAAATATCTTGCATTATTTTTAGCTTTACCCTTGGTTTTCTCCCTGCCCAGATAAATTTATTGATACCTTTCTGCCATTCATTTAAATTGACCTCATTCTTTAAGATAGGTATCATTTGAAATAAAAAAAGGAATTTAGGCAGGACATTCATTTTAATCACCGCAATTCTTCCCAAAAGAGATAATTGCAACTTCTCCCAATTTTTCAAGTCTCTTTGTATCCTGACCCCCAACCTTTCATAATTATTTTTATACAATTTTACATTAGAAACAGATAAAGTCACCCCCAGATATTTTACCTTATCAACAACCTCAAAATCTGTCAGTTTAACCAAAGTCTGCTTATCCATATTAGTCATATTTTTGGGTAATATTTTAGTCTTATTGTTATTAATTTTAAAACCTGAAACCCGTCCATATTGATGTATCAATTGTAATAACTCTATTACGGAGTGAGTAGGTTGGGAGAGGGTAACCACCAAATCATCTGCAAAAGCTCTTAGTTTATATTCTTTTTTGTTAACTTCTATTCCTTTTATTTGCTGTGATTCTCGAATTTTAATCAACAATATTTCCAAAGTTAAGACAAACAGCAAAGGTGACAATGGACATCCCTGTCTAGTCCCCTTTTCTATTATAAAAACCTCTGACAAACCCCCATTAACTATAAGTTGTGCCGTTTGTTTTTGATAAATAGCACCAAGAGCTTGTGACATTTTTTCTCCAAAGTTCATTTTATCAATTAGTCTTAACATAAATTGCCAATTCAATTGGTCAAAAGCTTTCTCAGCATCTAGAAATATCAATCCTGCAGAGACTTGATTATTTTTATCTAAATATTCTAATAAGTTAATAATTTGTCTGACATTATTCTTCATGTACCTTCCAGTTATGAAACCCGTTTGATCCTTATGTATAATCTGACACAAAACCCTCATAAGCCTATTAGCTAATATTTTTGCAAAAATCTTATAATCTACATTTAAAAGAGATATAGGTCTATAATTCTTTGGTAAAGTAAGATCTTGATCTTCTTTTGGAATTAAAGATATAAAGGCTCTACCCCATGACGGGGGGATCTCTAAACCCTGTAATATGTTATTAAAAAGCTGTCTTAAAGGTTGAATCATCTCTTGTACCAGAGTTTTATAATAAATAGATGTCAAACCATCCGTACCTGGTGCTTTACCTGATTTTAATTCTTTAATCACTATCTCAATTTCCTCACTGGTAATTGGACTATTAATTTCTTGTTTCTGATCTTCTGTTAATTTAGGGAAGTTGGCTTTATTTAAGTAATTATCTATATCTGAAACCTGTATTTTAGTACTCTTATATAATTTTTGATAGTAATCTAAAAAGGATTTCTTAATCAACTCCTTTTGATATACCAATTTACCATTATAATTCATTTTATCTATAATTCTCTGTCTCTATTGCTTTCTGAGTTGATAAGCCAACCATCTCCCTGGTTTATTAGCATTACAAAATGTATTTTGTCTCATATACAATAAGTTAGTTGCAATTTGGTCAGCCATCAACATATTAAATTGTGATTTAAGCAATTTTATGGATTCTTTAACCTTTTCATCTGTAGGATTTGAAATCAAAATTTTTTCTTTTAATTTAATCTCATCTTCCAACTCCTTACGTTTCTGAGTCTGCTTTTGTCTGTGAGTATTATTCATTTGTATCAAAATCCCACGCATGAAAGCTTTACCTGCATCCCATACCATTGACATTGATGTTCCCTTATGCATGTTTAAAACAAAATAGTCCTTTAAATGCATACCCCATCACTGACTAGAATCTTTATGGCCCTGATAATCTACCTGTTGGGAAATAAAACAGGTCAATCAAACTTGAAGTCTGTAATGAGATGCACACACAATCTTACATGGTGTGGTAGGTTAATCCCCACTGGCTCCCACAACTGAATCTTTGAACTCAATACCCGTAACACCAATATATCTCTCCACAACTCTGGGGAAGAATGAAGTTGGTAATGCTGCCAATCAGCTATTTTATTCCAAAAATCTCCCTCTATCCTGGTTTACTCCAGAAGAAGCAAATGGGGATCTTTCTTCCTTCATTAGCACCCCCAGAAGGAAATTTGAGATGAACTAAAGGCTAGTTCCTTTTCATCAAGTCCTTATTTGGGAATCAAGGTCAAAGAACTAGAAGGAAGCTGACAAACACAAAAGAAGAAAGGAAAAAAATAGGAGAAAAAAATATTTATTGCTGAAGAGATTGCGTTCAGCCAGTTGAACTTCTTGCTACACACACAAAGACGAATACAGAACAGAATATTTCACAGCTGAGATCACTGTTTGAGATAGGCAGCAGACAGGAGATCATCACATTTAACAAGAAGTGCCTTCAACACTTTAACATTTACTACAGAAGTGGAAAAACTCAACTGCTGTTCCATGCTGATTTTGACACATTTCAACGATTATGAATTAAATGTTCTTTCTCTCCCCCTCCCATGTTTGGAACACCTGTACTGATATGTTGTTAGGAGAAAAAAATAACAGTATTGATTAGAAAAAAGCAAAAAAAAAATATAGATCCAGCACTGGAAATATCATTTAAAAATGCATTAATCTGGGATGATACTGGGAGATAGATCTGAAAGCCTGCATGGAAGTTTGATTTAAGAAGAGAAAACCACTTCCTGTAATCTGGAACTCATTCTATGTGGGAGCTATGCCATTTTACTAGGAACTAGATGCTTATCTCGTAATTTCATACTTCTACATAATAGAAAACTTGTCAAAAACATCTAAAGTCTAGTTCTTTTTCCTACAATGAGCCTCACTGCTTCACCAAGTTCTTATTATGCATATTGAGATCCAAAAAACTTGAACAAAGATGACAGATAGAAAAAGAGGAAGGAGAAGTGAAATCTACAAGTGGTGGATTTGAGACAGCTGGCCCCTTAGCCAACCCACAAATTGCCTAGTGTCCTACACTCCAATCAATACCGGATCTTGCTCTACCATCCCCTAACCCAGTAGTTCTCAACCTGTGGTCCGTGGACCCCTGGGGCGCCATGATGTCATCACAGAGGGTTCGCGAAGACTTGAAGAAATGTTACGATTTAAATCTTGAATTGAGTCTTGAGGTTCCATGGCCTGGGTCTGTGGCCACAAAATGTATTTAAAAGGGGTGAAAAAAAGGTTGAGAACTACTGACCTAACCTGTTTATATAATTGCCTGCTCTCCAACCTGGATAACTACAAGATGGGCTTCCTTTCTTACTTACGGTAATTTTTAGCTGGCCATGACAGAGCGATCTGACAGGAAAATACAAAATCAAAAGAAACTTGCGCTGTCCTCTCCTTTTCTTTAAAGCCCATCTGAGGGGAAACCTTCTCCTGATTAGTCCAAGTTTGAGTTTGATTTTTCCAAAGGGCTTCCAAGGTCTCTGCCCATTTAGCTAGATTGATAGGCCTGAATTTCATATAACCCTTACTGTGTTTGAACCTCTTATAATGGAATCCCCCCCCCCATTTAAGACAGAGAGAGCCAGGTTGGTGCAGAGGTTAAGATGATGGCCTAGAAACAGGAAACTAGGAAGTTCCAGTCCTGCTTTAGGCACAAAGCTAGATGGGTGAATTTAGGCCAGTCATTCTTTTTCTCTCTCGGCCCTAGGAAGCAAGCAATGATGAACCATTCTTGAAAACCCTGCTAAAACAACTGCAGGAACTTGTCCAAGCGATCTCCAAGAATCAGACACAACTGAACAGAAGGGGGGAAAAAGACAAAGAGTAGGCAGAGTGATAGACAAAGATGGGGACAGAGAATAAATCCATAACTGTCTAGCCTCAGCTTCTTGCCTGTTGTGATTGATATGCCACCAGGGTCAGTCTCATTGGTTTTGTCCTCCACATCTCTTTCCATACCCACCTTAAAACAGCTTAGGCACTGTTGATGGAAGAAGTAAAAGCATTTATTAGACACCTAGCAGAACACATCACAAAGTGTAGCAAGGCCTCCTTTCAAAGGCAATAACTGTTTGATGAGAATGTGTCATTGGCAGCCAGAGCTGGAAGACTGTGAAGGAGTTTAAAAAGATTTAAAGAGAGGCAGGAAGTCTGGAGGAAAGCATTCCCAGGACTTGATGGAGATCTGTCTTCATGGGACCCATATTTTCATGATATGAAGATTCATTTCTCATAAGCGTGCAAAAGAAAATTTGTTTCACAGCAGAGTAAAAACATAGATACATATTGATAAAATAAATTCATATTGGCAAAGGTGTAATCCCATGCTATTAAGTAATTCATGCTTATTATTTCATTCAAACACGAACATTGAAAGCCAAAATGTAAAATGTGAACATTCTGGAAATTCAGGAAATTTAAAGATTATACAAGATATACTGAGATTACCAAAAGAAGACTAAAGATTTATGGGATAATCTTCAGAGCCAATAGTGTCCTTTATTATAGTAACAATATAGCATAAAAACATCATCTTGCAGACACCGTAAGAATTCACTTTTAAATTTCAAAATGAAAGACATAATATATGAAGTTTACAACCATCAGTTGGCCTTCTTAGAGAACCTTGCCCTGTTTTTATTGGAAGGGGAAAAAAAGATAGGGCTTTTATTTTCAATCTGGAACAACAAAGGTTCCATAAAAAAAATCTCATATTTTGTCTGAGTGCCATGCTTACTGATTTTCCAGCTGATTTGCAATTTCTTTTGCGGCAGCTTCAGTTTCATTACAGGTCATCTCTTCTGAAACCAGCCTCTTAATATTCTTTTCAAAGCCTCGTGCATTGTACTGTTCCGCAGGCTGTATATGAAAGGATTGAGCATGGGAGTCACCACTGTGTATAATATGGATGCAATTTTCAATTTTGACCCAGCATAAGTGGAGGACGGGCGGATGTAGATGCCTAACAGGGCCCCGTAAAACAAAGCAACCGTAGTAAGATGGGAGATGCAGGTGGAGAAGGCCTTGTATGTCCTGAGGCCTGAGGATATTTTCAAAACTTTGAATACAATGAAAAGGTAGGAAAAAATAACCAGCAAAAGGGGTCCAAGAAGAATTGCAGTGCCTTCAGTGACAAGCAGCATTTCAACAGATGAGGTGTCAGAGCAGGAGAGCTTCAGCAAAGGATGGAGGTCACAGAAGAAATGGGGAATCTCTCGGGAAGCACAAAACTTAAAATTACACATTGAAAGGACATACAGTAGGGAGTGGGCATAAGCCAGGAGCCAAGATGCAGCAGCCAGCTGTATGCAATGCCTGTAGCTCATGATTGTTGCATAATGCAATGGACGACAAATGGCTACGTAGCGGTCATATGCCATGGAGGCCAGGAGAAAGTTATCTGCTGCACAGAAGCTCACAAAGAAATACATCTGTGTCAGGCAACCACTAAAGGATATGAAGTTTGTGCGGGACAGCAGGCTCTGCAGCATTTGTGGTACAATGGTGGAGCTCAATCCGAGATCAGCCAATGACAGGTGACAGAGGAAAAAATACATGGGAGCATGGAGGAGGCTGGCACTGGAGAAGATCAGCAGGATTATCATGAGGTTTCCCAGCAGACAAAGCAAGTACATACAAAGGAAAACAGGAAAAAGTAGTCCTTGAAACTCTGGAGAGGAAGAAAAACCCAGGAGGATGAATCCAACAAAGTTGGTTTGGTTCTCCTGATTCTTTTCCATAGGTCAGCTGAAAAAACAGATTTTTGCATATTTGTATTTACATATCTGGTTGGTATTTCACCTAGATATGAAGGAAAAGAAATACAGTACTTCAGGATATGGGAGAAATTGGTATGAGTGATTTCAAGTCTTTAAGCCAACTGAATTATTTTGATTTGTATTCCAGCAATGGGACATGGGCAGCACATTTATTTCAGTATATATCTGGCAATGGTAAAGGCATACACAAATTTCTTCAAATTCACGTCACAGAACATAAACTTGCAATAAAGAAGATTGATATTAGATGTTTAGTATTCTATTTGCGATAGCTCCTAGGCTCACGGAATATAGGTTGGTGTTATGATATTTTATTTATGGCTTAGGCATGTGTTGTTGTGAGTTTGGTGTCTAAATAGCAGATGCCACTTAATTGTTTAGGACAGTTAAAACAAAAGAGTTTCACGTGGCTTCTCCAGTTTGGAGGAATGACATTTCGAATTGGAGATGATACTGAAGGTGATCCATTCTAAAGTGATATATAGTCACCTTAGGAAAAAAAATCCCCCAGTTTCTTTATTCACTCTTGAGGCCTGATTTAGAGATAGTTGAAATGACTGGTGAGTGACTTTTCTGAATCAAGGTGAGCCTGGCTAAAGAAACTGACCAACATAGAGTGTACTTTTATAAATATTTATTCAACAATCTAATTGTGATGATATAGTGTATTACAAACAAAATTATTTCATTGTTCCTTGCCTGTAAGACGGTCTCTTCTTCCTCTGAAGTGATAAATACTCAGGTTGAAATGGCCCATTTAGTAGCCTTCAAAATACAGCAAGCTGTCTTCCACTTGCCACAGATCATTCATCTATTTCATCCATCCTCGTGTGTCCTAACTGGCAGCAGCATCATGGCTCTTTGTGGATGACCAAGGATTGTGTTTGGGAAATTCTGTATGCAAAGCAGTTACGCAACAGCTTTTCTCCAAAGTCTGTGATTGTTTCCTGTGCTACAGTATTTAACTACTGTAGGACAAATCAAATTCTATCCATAACAGTCTTTTTTCAATTTCCTTTTCTGCATTCACCAACACCTTCATATCCCATCCATATCTTTATCTTCCAGTTTGCAAAAAGGCAATTTGAGGAGGATAATTTGATAGAGGAACCACACAACACAACTGTACTGGGTTCCATTTTTACAATGCAATATGTTGAGAACCCTTTGTATATAAAGTAGTCTATAAGAATGAGAGTTCCTTGTAAATGATCATATGGAGGCCTTCTACTGAGGCAGAGCTTTAATCCATTGCCTCCAATCCTCAATGCCCTGACTGTCATAGATGGGCTCCTTCTGACAAGCACTTTTCCCAGCCCTATCCGAAGAGGGAGGAGGAGTTCCATTGTGACATTCAGCATCTACAGCCTCTTCTCCCCAGCTGAGAACCAGCCTTTGCCTCCTATGCTCCTTAGCCAAGGAGTCTAAATGGAATAACTTAATCCTTCCATTGCAATGTCTTCTCACTGCTGCATCACCTAATCTCATTGCCTCTATATATAAAACACAACTTTGCAAAATGCTGTATGCAAAGCAGTTACACAACAGCCTTTCCTCAGATTCTGTGACTGTTTCCTGCGCTACAGTATTTAGCTACTGTAGAACAAACCAAATTCTATCCATAACAGTCCTTTTCAACTTTCTTTCTTGGACTCTTCATCTCACAGCTTCTATATATGCCACAGCTTTGCAAAAATGCGCTCTGCATTAAAGGAATTGGAGGGAGGGAGAGGAGAGAAAAGCTGAACAAGGAATTGCCTTCCTTCTGGGTTTCACTCAAATACAGCACGCAGGGTAGCAATAGTGTATGAGGATGAAGTGCAATTCTGTACATTTCTGATGTAGAGAGAGAAAGAGAAAACTCTTAAATAAAATGTTTACTGGTTTGTGTCCAGTAAAAAAAAAAGAATACTAAATATTAGACTGTACCTCTGGCAAAAAAGCTTTGATATCTCCACTGAGGTCCAGTTTCTTTTTTGGTGAAGAGATTCTTTACAACTTTTTCAGTTTTGAACAAGGGTTCAGGTTTCATGGGAGAGCATTTCCTCTCTCAAAGCAGATGTGCAGACAATGGTGAGGAGGCAGGGATAATTTCTAGATTGTGGCACCCCAAGGAAGAGACATTGGTGCAAAAACAAGGCTCTTTGGGGAACTGGTTAACCCAAGCTAGAACATTCAACAGCAATAACAAGTGATGTAAGATTGAATCGGAAAGTTGATGTCAAGCACAGGTTTCTGAGGGAAACAAAACGTAGTCAATCTGGCCAAAAAAGAAACGTAAAACAGTATCTGTACAGTATTAGGCAGACCTTCAAAAATCTACTTCATAGAGACATCAGAGACTGGTTCAAGTGCATTATATTATCATCTGTTTACCACTCCAATATTAAAGATATTGTCAGGATTAGGATTCGTTCCCTTCCCCAATAGTCCTCATGAACATCTTCTCACGTGTAAGCTCTATAAGGCTCAGTTCATATTTTTTCCTGGCCATTGCTATGCCTCTAATTATTAGGTACTAATAGGCTCTTGTTGAGAGCAGACCCTCCCAAGAAAAAAGAGAGGGGGGAAAACAAATTAAATGTTTTATTGCATTATATCTATTGAAGATTTCTCAGTGACCTTCACCTTACCATTTAATCCTAGCTTCTTTTGATTTTCTATTGCTTTTCTGTTGCTTAGAATCATAACTTTAGGTTCTTGGTTGCAGACGAAAGAAGGAAAAAGGAAGAGGAGAGGAGAGGAGATGAGAGGAGAGGAGAGGAGAGGAAAGGAAAGGAAAGGAAAGGAAAGGAAAGGAAAGGAAAGGAAAGGAAAGGAAAGGAAAGGAAAGGAAAGGAAAGGAAAGGAAAGTTTTTTGGGTTCAGGGCCAAACTAGTTGCTTTATGTTTAAGCGAAAAATGCCCCACGGCAATTGCATGATTGGCAAACAGTCTTTTTTTCCTGAAAAAAAAAAGTGTTTTCAGGCTAAGCAGGAGGGTCTGGTTCAGGTAAATGGAACTCCACAGAGTTTTCTTTAGCACAATCTATTGAGATGAATGGGATACAGTTACAAGAACTCCAGCAACTGAAAAGTTTCCAATTTATAATCAATATACCATCATATATTTTAGGATAGAGATTTTCTGATTTTCTCTCTAGTAGCTTTTCTATAATTCAACATGTTTCTTCAATGATAACAGGGAACATAAGAATTTCCGTCAGACTAGAACCCAGCTCTTATAAACTGCTGAAACTCTACAACAAGAAATCCAATTAAATCCTTTCAGCATATTTACCTCCGGAGTAATGTTTTTAAGTAAGAAGTGATTGGCCAAGATAAACTTAATGTTTTGGTAATGCTATTGTTAGAAAAATAAATGATACAGCACACAGACAAGGTAGCAGAAAAGTTTGCCAAATAGAAAGAACGGCAGGCAAAATTGCTACAGAAATGAAGATTGATCTACTGTGAAGTTTAGAAGAAGCTATAAAAGGAAATTGGAGGTGGCTGCATGGTCATATTTTCAACTGAAGAAAAATTATAACTTAGGGGAGATTATATCTCTCTCCTGGGGAATATTGATCTTGCAGCTCTGCTAAATAGGAATTTACCAAATTATAATCCATCAAATTTGTATTATATTGTACCACGCTACGTGAAAATTGGAGCAAGTATACCAATATGCTGGATATTGGAGTATGTCAAGAATACTGGTTTTTGATCAGTATGTGTGCTACCTGCTCTAACGTATGCCGGAATTAAGGAGAAACTTCCTGACAGTGAGGACAATCAACCAGTGGAATCGTGGGTACTCCATCTCTGGAGATTTTTAAGAAGAGACTAGACCTCTCTGAGATGGTATAGGTTATCCTGCTTGAGCAGGGGGCTGGACTAGAAGACCTCCAAGGTCCCCTCCAGCTCTGTTCTATTCTATTCTATTCTATTCTTACATGGATACTAACCTCACAATTGATATAAAAACTACAAGTGCATAAACAGCCATGGGAAAGATACATGCTCAGCATTACAAGACAAGATAGAAAGACCTGCACATAGATTAGAGAAGAAACAAAAGTATACGATATCATCAAGAGAGTAAAAGAATTGAAATGGAAATGGGCTGGTCACGTAGCAAGAAGATGGCAGGTGGACCAAGTCAGGCATAGAATGGATCCCACTTGATAAAAAAGCATCCACAAAAGAGACCTAAAATGACATCAGCAAGTATTGCAGGCCCAATTGGCAAAAGAAAGCTCAGGACCATTTCGGTTGGAAACATGCAGAAGAAGCCTTCATCTTGCAGTGGATAGACAATGGCTAGAATGATGAAAGAATACTGGATATATAAAGAAATTAAACAATATGTTACTGTCTCTTCTACTCATGATATACATGGAAAAATATATTCTAAAACAAACAGTTCAATTAGTTTATTTTAAAGGCAATTTTTTTTCATTTTAATATGTTATCAGGAACAGAACAGATACCACGAGGATTCCTTGGCGCTCTCTGAGCTTGCTTGTTTTCTTGCAGACATTTCATTACCCAAACTACGTAACATCATCAATGCTGGGGTAATGAAATGTCTGCAAGAAAGCAAGCAAGCTCAAAGAGCACCATGGACCCCTAATGTCAACCCTGAACTACAAATAGCAGATACCCTCGTGGTCTTAATTAGGATTGGATCTAAATATGGAACTGTCCGGGGTCCTGAAAAATCTGACCTATTACGGTCGACATCCCTCTGTCTTTCATAACTTCTCTCAGGTGCTTCCTTGTGATCACCTCAGGAGAGTAAGATCTATCAAGCACAGAACATCTAGAAATATTTAGCATGAAAAATGGAGGAAAGTGAGATCTGCCCTTAAAAATCAATGGAAACATTTGAGTGGGTTTATTACTCCAACATTTTGAAAAAAAAGCCCAATGAAAACTATGCTCAGTGAAATAAATACTGATTAAATTTTCAGGAATAAAAACTTGGAAGACCTGAAGGTAGGACAGAAGAATGAGACTCAGAGTTGAAGTGCTCAGTGTGACATTTTCTGGTAATTTAATTATTTTCCATCTAATAGAAATTATCAAGCCAAATAAAAACTAGCAATATTTCTGCATAGTTGAAAGATTTCCGAAATCTGCAACACTAATATAATCTTTTTGGGAGGTGGGATGTGAAGAACATCATTTCTCTTAAATTCACAGAAACATGCTGTAAAATCCATTCCAGCATGCAAGTGATAAGCCAATCTTTATGCCAGTTTGTGTTAAGTAGAATTTGAAATATTGGATGTACAGGAAACCATTTGATGTTTTAATAATTAAAAGACATACAAACAAACAACTAGGAGAATAACTTGGATAATGTTCCTAGATTTACAAAAGAGATTTTTTTTTTATTTTTTGCAAGACTTGGTAAGAAGAGACAAAAGGAAAAAAAGAAAAGAAATTGAAAACTTCTAGGACATTATTTGAAGTGGTTGAATGATGAGGTTTTAAGGATTGTCTATGGATAGGATATAGGGGGAAGATATTGTTGTATTTTAAGCAAAAATAATAAGTTGTTAAAATTGTTTACACTTGTTGAGACAAGGGGGAAGTTACTTTATATTTCTTTTTTCTTTATATTCTTATTTTTTTCTTTCTTCTCTTCTCTTTCTTTTACATTTTTCCTTCTTTACATTTTTTCCTCTTTATTTTTTGTAACTTTATATCTCTATAATTGTAATATTCAATAAAATTATTGTAAAAAAGAGGACCCAATGTTGGGAAAAACTGCAATGAGCAATCCCCGCCAACTATGAAGCATGATTTTCAGGGATCATTGGCAGTGGCAATTAAATTCTCGTCCTTGAGATTCTCTCCAGACCTTCTACTCAGCATGAGATATGATTGGCCCAAAACACTTAGTAAACAGCATGTGGCAAAGACCAGAGCACCAATTGGATCTAGTCAGGACCCAGCCTTTGATGCCAGTGAATCCCAACAGGTACTCTGCCTCCCTTATGGTTTACCTCACTAATCTCAAAATACCTAACACCAAAGGGCCTTTACTCTGGCACAATGTCATGCCCTCCCCTCCCTTCAGCTGTCCTTGAAGGCCAATGCAGGTAGATTCCCTACAAGGAGAGTCAATGCCCTTGTGACTCTGAAGACACAGAAACAACAACGCTGTGCTTCTCCAGTGCCTGTATTAGAGAGACATTCTGTCAAGATTGAATTGCTAAAATGCTTGCTAACCTCTGTCGCTACTCAACTTGCCACAGAAACAAAGGGGAGGGAAAGCCTGGGAAAGAAAAAGGAGTTTCACGTAGCCATCCACGGACCATGAGACCCAAGGTCACAAAAGCAGGTATCTGACAGAGAAGTGGACTGTTCCCATAACAAACCAAAGGGATGTGATTGGGCAACATGAACACTTGGTGGGTGGGGGTAATGAAAAGCTATTGTTAATTAACCAGATTTTCACGCGAGAAAACTAGAGTTGATTTTGCTTCTTTAGTACCAAAATGTGTATTCAATAAAGTTTATCTTTTATGGCACCTCAAAGCTGTAAAGTTTCCTCAATGTTGAATTCGCTAGCCGGACAGTGGACACATTCATATTAACCTTGTAGGTGCATACATACCCAGGGTGAATTCTACCCCCTTCTGCTTTTAGATACCAACCCTGCTACAACATATAATGTTATGTTTTGAAGGGAATGATGATGACTTGTGCCATAAATTAGTCTTAATGAGCATCTAGCTTGGAAATTCTAGAGGACTCTGCATTGGAATAGATTTAGTCTGTCACATACTAAACTTCATGCTCCTCATGCTCATTTAATGTTCCTCTTTTTAGATTTGTTTTAGACTTTTGTTTTTTATACATACTTCTGTTTTATATTTTTAAAACCCTTTATAATTATTATTTTTTAGATTCCAATGTATTCTCTATACTTTTTAGTTGGCTGTATCCCATCCTTCTTGTACTGGTCTTTGACCACAATAAAGATTTGATTTGCAATAAGCAATAATAAACTGTTTGTGTAGAAACACATATCATAGGGTTTGAAGTCTACACAGATCAAAAAAAGGAAGGCAGAAAAGATAATACTTTCATCCCTTTATTAATTATGAGAGAAACAATAAGATCAATTGATGATACAGTTACCAGTTTGCATGATAGTTTATTTGTATTTGTATTGAAACATTTACTTTCAACCCGTAGGTTTTAACAAAATAGGAATAATATGTTTTACTGATTGTAGGGATGAACAAAAGGTAATATATTTGTTTCCTTGATTTATATCGTACATTTCATGCAAAAATTCAAGACAACATAGAGAGTACTTCACCCTCCCATTTTTCCCCAAACAACCTTGTGAGGTAGGTTAGACAGAGAGACACAACACAAGTTAGCAAAAGACAGATAGTTTTAAATTCAGGGACTTAATTCCCAATATATGGCAAGGAAATCAAAATAGCCTATAAAAAAAATCCTGTGATTTCACCAGCAAATCTTTGGCACTGGGAGATGGTTCTGACTGACAGCAAGAAAAGTAAATGCTGTGATTCAGGAAGACAGAAATCTGGTGGAAGAGGAGTTGATGATTCACTGTGATTAATTTCAGACTCTTGTAACCTAGAACTGAAATACCTAGTATTTCACATTTATGGATAACAGCCATGCTTAAAAAGAAGAAGAAGAAGAGACTTCTTTAAGGGCAGGATAAAAGCAAACGAAATTAATCAGAAAAGCAGAGCCAACTTGGTAACGTTGTAGAGAAACCAACTGAAGGATGGTTAATTATTCATACTCTCTAATTTCCTCTGTAACAAGAATAGATATTTCCAAGTAATTTTTGTAAGAAGAAAATAATGGAGATTTAGGGATTTAGTGTAGAGGTTGAAGGCACCAGATTAGATCCAGGGATCAATAAGTTCTAATCCTGCCTTAGGTCCAAAGGGTGACTTTCTGTAGGAGGAAGGCAATAGGAAAATACAAAAATGTAGCCAAGAAATCTATAGCATCCAATAATCAATTGAACACCCACGGAGACACACAAACGTACACAATACATTAAGCGAGAATTCTGGCTTTTACCTTGCAAAAGAATCAGTTCCTTAAAAGCAATAATAAACACTAGTTGCTTCATACGCTTCGGCCAAAATGTTCCCAGGGAAATAAATAAACTTTATTTTTGAGCAAACACCACTTGGAAAACCCTGCCTTGTGATGAGACCAGCAGCTCTGATAGCTTGCAAAAAAAAAATACTGCCAGTGTCAAAAGGCATCACAGAAGTTCTTTCAGACAATAAGCAGGGTGTTTTCTGACAGTTGAAGTTTGCTTCACGGAACAGAATGGCTTATAATGTTATTGACAGATCTCCAGGCACCTTTGTATGTTGAGAAATAGCTAATATAAAAAGTAACTCTAAATGCCAGGAATCATTGGCCAACTTTCCATTGACAGGCAAGATTATTTGTACCTATGGCTGAGGATGCTGGTTCCACTAAAACCAATTCCTTACCAGTCTCTTTATGGCTGTGTGTATCTCGCTGTTCCTCAGGCTGTATATGAAAGGGTTGAGCATAGGGGTGACTACTGTATAGAATATTGATGCCACTCTCAACCTTGAGACAGAATAGGAAGATGATGGGCGGAGATAGGTGCCTATCACAGTGCCATAGAACAAAGCCACAGTGGTGAGGTGGGCACTGCAAGTAGAGAAAGCTTTGTACTTCTTGGACTTAGATGGAAGCTTCACCACCTTCATGACAATGAAGATGTAAGAGAAAATAATGAGAAGCAGAGGCCCAAGAACAATGGTTGTTCCTTCGCTCACAAGAAGCTTATCAACAATGGAGGTGTCCGAACAAGAGATTTTCAATAAAGGATGGAGGTCACAGAAAAAATGGGGGATTTCTCGGGAAGCACAGAAAGTAAAATTAGATACTAACAGGATGTACAACAAAGAGTGGGAGTGAGCCAGGAGCCAAGATCCAGCAGCCAACAGAAGGCAGCACTTGAAGCTCATGACTCTGGCATAGTGCAATGGGCGGCAGATGGCTACATAGCGGTCATATGCCATGGAGGCCAAGAGAAAGTTATCTGTCGCAGCAAAACTCACAAAGAAATACATCTGTGTCAGGCAACCATTATGGGATATTGCTTTCGTCTGGGTCACTAAGTTGTATAGCAATTTGGGCACTGCAGCAGAACTGAATCCAAGGTCAGCCAATGACAAGTGACAGAGGAAGTAATACATGGGAGTGTGGAGGAGATTGGTACTGGAGAAGATCAGCAAGATTATCAAGAGATTTCCTAGCAGACAAAGTAGGTACATACAGAGGAAGATGGGAAAGAGAAGCACTTGGAGGTCTGGTGAGGAGGAGAAACCCATAAGGATGAATCCAGCAAAGATGGTTTGATTCTTCTGCTCCATGTTCATCATGCAACTCAGGCATTTAGGACCAAGTTCTTGTCTACTTCTCTGCTCTGTATTTCAGCTAGATAAAAAGGTAATAAACTAGTTTGAGAGATAGAAATAGATGTACAGCTGTTAAATATTATCCATAGGAATTTTGCTTATGAAAGACATACAGCTTATTTTAATTTGCATTCCAACAACTGAAAAAAGCCACTCCCTCCAAATATGGCCAAGGTCTGCATAAATCTCTCCTTTTTCACTTTTTCTGAGCAACTGAGAATCTTGTTGATATATTAGGACTAGTTTTGTTTGTTTTTAGATACTGTAGATGGGGGAATATACAATGAGAAATTATTTATGAGTGTTAAAATAGGGGAATGGACGTTAAAAGAAAAGTTTCTGATAATTGGACTGATTAATTAAGAACGTTATTTTTTTAAAAAATGACAAAAGGGCTCCAGAATTCCTTTGCCAATAACCCAGTTCCTTCTTCCTATAAATTAAGCTGAAATGGCTTAATTTAGGGGAATAGTAATGGTGCAGAGAGTTGACTGGTTGCCCAGAAAACGATGTAAAATAGTATTATTAAGTGAACAAGGCTACAGTTATAAAGAAATTAGAAGAAAAAGTGGTGGAAACTTAACCAAAGGTGGCATTTCTACTGTACACTTTTCCCAAAAGGTTTCCACAATTTTGGCATATACTACTGTATATGCAGACACAAAGGAAAGGGGGAGATAAAGCTGAATAAAGCATTAAGAAGATCATATTCTTTGCCCATAAAATATAATTGGATACGTTACCATAGCTCTACTGGAATTGGAAGCCTTGATGTCTTCACTAAAAATGGATCTCTTTCATGAGGATGATACACCTTGTTACAATCATTCACCTAAGAACAAAGTCTTTGCAGTGTAACCTTTTTCTTCCTGAAGCAGAGGTGACTAAGCAGTGGTATAAATAGGACCCTTATTGTAATGAGATGGAGATATTTCATTTTCATTGTGGCTCTCCAAGGAAAGAAAATATAAATTATGAAGACACTCTTCAGGGAACTTGTTAATCAAAAATAAAACATTTCAACAGGAATACCAAGCAATCTAAAATTGGCTAGGTTGGTGGATACCAAACATAACTGTTTTTTTTTTAATAAACAAGACTTTATTGGGGCAAACAGTATTATTCTCAATGTGCTGGATCTCCAGAAGTCTACTTCCCAACAGCAAACATCACCGGTTGTAGTGTGCAGTCTTATATTAGGAAACCTGTATATTATCACCAGTATATTAATATTATGGATCAGAGTAGGACTTGCTTTTTCTCATCTGATAGGGTATTATCAATATATATCACTCGCTTTAGAAAAAGTAGCTTTGAAAGCTTAAATAAGTAAATAGCAACAACACCTAGTGGGCAAATCTGCATAACACTTTAATCCAGTTGCAAACTCTGAGAACATACCACTGCAGTCTTAATACTGCTTATTCTCCACTCAGCTATTTGTATTTCAAAAAAACTTGATTTGCAGGGTTAAATGTATTGTTTTATCCGCTTACTGTAAAAAGATTTGGTTGATACATTTAAATTATTGTGAGAGGTACAATTACAAGGATCATTTTTAAAATTGATAGGCATGAATCTATCACCATTAGCCTTACCCAATTATTTTATTCCTCCCATGGAGAATGCATTTTCCTCTTCCACACTTAGAATGGACCTCTTCTATAACTTTCTTTTTCAAGTGAAGGCAAGTATTTGCCTGTTTTCAGGTTTCCTACTGTTGCAACAAGGTTCCTCTTCTGCACAAACAGTATCCATAAAGCTTCCTATTATCTGCATAACTTTGCACTTGCTTGGCGAAAGTGTGATGATGTTTTCATAATATAATCCATATACTGGATTACTCATGATAAGAACAGTAAAATATCTATATTTCTCTATTCTTTTCATGTCTGCCAATAGTCATTCAGCTGCCCTGTGTTAGTTGGGGAAGGGTGGGCCACAGGATCATCTGCAGGGCTGCTGTGAGGAATAATCTAACTGCTTGGCTTATAATAAGTCATGCACATCCCACTCAGAGGTGGATTCCACCTAGGAAGGTCTAGCTAAGATGCCTGGGTCTTGCAGTGTAAGCTAGAATGAGTTTGAATTGGTGACTCTCGAGGAAGTGGACAGGATTCTCCAAGCTGTTTACATCTATGTCTCTCCCAGGTTGTTGAAGGCACTCAAAAGCTATCCTGCAGTTGGGTCCATGCTGTGGAGTTGGCCTGTTTCAAGGAGAGCCTTGAAAGAGGAGGCAATGTGCCCCCTCAAGAGGCTGTGCCTGGAATCAACAAATTTTTTTATACAGTTATTGTCATGTCTTCAACTTTCCATTTAAAAATGGGACCTTCTCTGTTGTTGAGAAGATGGTCAGAGTCTAGTTAAGTTTGGAGGAAGCAAATTATTGATATCTGTTCCAGTTAGAATTCAAGGATTTAGTATGGAGTCAGTAATAATTATGTTTGTCAATGACTTTTGATGTTGTTGGGAGGGATGGTGCATTCATTGACCTCTCCTTGATTTCTCAGCCGCTTTGGATACAGTCTCAATATCTTTTTGGACTGGCTGTGAGGTTTGGGAAATGGGGCACCATATTAGGTTGGTTCTCCTTTTTCCTTCATGGCAGTTTCTGATTGGTATTGACAGAGGGGTAGAGATTGCACCCTCAGCCCCTTCTATGAGTGGTGCCACAGGGCTCAATAATCTCTCCCCTCTTGTTTAACATCTATATAAAACCATAATGTGATATCATCTGTCAGTTTGGGGTATAGTATCAAGAAAGCCATTAAAACTCTCCTGTTCCGGCAGGCCTGGGGTTGATGTCCCCGGGGGGGGATACGATTGGGACATGCTGTATGAATGCACTTATTTTTATTGTTATATTTATTGTTTTAATTTTGTACGCCACCCTGAGTCCCTAGGGATTGGGCGGCATATAAATTTTATTAATAAATAAATAAACAGATTGCTGATACCCATTTATACATATCAACTCTGCATTGTTCAAGTGATATAGTTGATGTTCTGTCTTGATTGTACCAAGATTGAATGGCTGTACCTATTAGGACTCCCTAGATCCTAGAATTCTTTGTCTTTAATCTCTGTTTTTGGAAGGAATTGTACTTCCTCATTCAAATCTGGTGTGCAATCTAAGTGGAGGCATGGCAAGCAAACACATCTCCATGGAGAATGGAGATGATAACCATGGCAAAGACTGAAGAACTGGCAAGTACACTGGTTCTTCATAACCCTGGTCTTCCTTCCATCTGGACATGAAGAAGATGGGAGATCACCCATCTGTGCCTTGGATGGCTGCTCTTCCCATGGGTTTCATTGCTGGAAAATGAAAGGCTCAGTCATCAAGCTCATTAACTATGGCAGAGCCTTTCACTAATCACTTTCAGAATTGCCTATTTAATTATCTTTAAAGTACTGAAGATCTTCAAAAAGGTGTTTGAAAAGCTGCTAATGAGTTTACCTTCACTTCTAAACCAAAGAAAAGGACTATATATTTATGAACTTAAAAAGCTGAAATAAATGGCAAAAAAGATAAATAAGATTTTGACCCAAGAAAGTTATAAATTATTTAAGTATCCAGACAAATTTGGAATATTGGAACTTTTACCTCAAGATTTTGGAATTAATTATATAAAATAAACAGATTTTGGGGGAGAACCAGAATTATTTTGTCTACTATAGGTCCTAACAGAGATTAGAGACCTTATGATTTAAATTAGGCACTAGAGGGGACTAAAAATTCTAGGGAAAAAGGAAGGGGGGAAAAACCTGCCTAGAGTTTGATTGGGATTGGGATTTACAAAATTACACCAAAGGAATTATCTGAATAATGTCTTTTTATTCAACTTACAAAAGAGGCTTGAGGAAGTCCATGCAATGTGAGAAAGAAGAATTGAAGAGGGATTAAATCTGACAACAATATTTATTTATTTACTTATTTTATTTGTATTCCACCTTTATTATTTTTACAAATAACTCAAGGCAGTAAAGGTATCCAACACACCTTCCTCCTCCTATTTTCCCCAGAACAATAACTCTGTAAGGTGATTTGGACTGAGAAAGAGTGACTGACGAATTTTAAAGATTAAAATTTTCAGAGTAAAAATAAGGAATATAAAGTTGCTTATTTGATCAAAGTTAAAATAAGATATGTGTCAAAGCAAGAACATTCAATGTTATGAGATTTTGCAATGGGTATGGACATTATTGAGATGGACAAGGGCTTTTTAAAAAAAATTGTGTTTCTTTTTTGAAAATTTTGTTATGCAAAGATCAATCTCTCCTTGTCCCTTTATCCTCCATTTTCTTTTCAATTTTGTTTTTCTTAGAGCTATTTCTCTTGTTTTTGTAATTTGCTTTTGTTTGTTGTGTACAGCCCTTGATAGCTTTCAGCAGAAAAATAACGGGGAGAAAGTAATTAAAAAAATAATTCTAGATCTATGGGCAGGTTCTCCCGTTCAGCAAAAGGAATGGAGCTGTCCAGGGTCCTGTAGCTCTAGTCTTTTGTACAATGCCTGTGTCAGTGATAAATAATATCTAATCACTTCATCTGTTGGGGTCTCTTCTCTCTGCTTCCTCCTCCTCCTCCTCCCTCTCCTCCTCCTCCTTCTCCTCCTCCTTTTTCTTTCCTTTTACAAACTGTCTCACTGAAGTTACGTACAGTATATTTTAAAGGCTAAAAACCAAGGGAACAATGACTCCTAGTCCCACATTGGGCACAAATGGCTAGCTGGCTTAATATCAGGGATGAACAGGTAACCGTGGAAGTTGGGAGCTGATTGTTTCCTGGAACTCTCTCTCTCTCTCTCTCTCTCACACACACACACACACACCCCAGAAGATGGTAATAGCAAGCCAATTGCAGTTTAAAAAAATGTTTCAAAGAACATGCACCAACTTATCTGGGCCAGTTAAAACTGACAAAGGCAGAAAGAAAGAACAAACTATAGTAGGGATGGTTATGGTGACTTTTTTTTCTGCATATCTGTTGTTAATATTATTTTAATTGCAGTTTACTTTGTATCATAGCATGTGAAGCATTGAGTATCTTCTATGTACAGGGAGGTTTTATTTCAAAGGAAGCTGAAACTGATTTCTTCCAGGAACCTCTGTTTGCCTTTCAACAGAGAAACAGATATTTCTGTGGGTCACAATGTCTGTGAAAGATATGAGACATGTATTGGGGGTGGTGGAGGCACAATTTTATTTTTAAGCTCTACCAGTCCCCTAACCCAGTAGTTCTCAACCTGTGGTCCGTGGACCCCTGGAGTGCCATGATGTCATCACAGAAGTTTCGCGAAGACTTGAAGAAATGTTACGATTTAAATCTTGAATTGAGTCTTGAGGTTCCATGGCCGGGGTCTATGGCCACAAAACGTATTTAAAAGGGGTGAAAAAAAGGTTGAGAACTACTGACCTAACCTGTTTATATAATTGCCTGCTCTCCAACCTGGATAACTACAAGATGGGCTTCCTTTCTTACTTACGGTAATTTTTAGCTGGCCATGACAGAGCGATCTGACAGGAAAATACAAAATCAAAAGAAACTTGCACTGTCCTCTCCTTTTCTTTAAAGCCCATCTGAGGGTCTCCTTATTAGTCCAAGTTTGAGTTTGATTTTTCCAAAGGGCTTCCAAGGTCTCTGCCCATTTAGCTAGATTGATAGGCCTGAATTTCATATAACCCTTACTGTGTTTGAACCTCTTATAATGGAATCCCCCCCCCATTTAAGATAGAGAGAGCCAGGTTGGTGCAGAGGTTAAGATGATGGCCTAGAAACAGGGAACTAGGAAGTTCCAGTCCTGCTTTAGGCACAAAGCAAGATGGGTGAATTTAGGCCAGTCATTCTCTTTCTCTCTCGGCCCTAGGAAGCAAGCAATGATGAACCATTCTTGAAAACCCTGCTAAAACAACTGCAGGAACTTGTCCAAGCGATCTCCAAGAATCAGACATAACTGAACAGAAGGGGGGAAAAAGACAAAGAGTAGGCAGAGTGATAGACAAAGACAGGGACAGAGAATAAATCCGTAACTGTCTAGCCTCAGCCTCTTGCCTGCTGTGATTGATATTCCACCAGGGTCAGTCTCATTGGTTTTGTCCTCCACATCTCTTTCCAAACCCACCTTAAAACAGCTTAGGCACTGTTGATGGAAGAAGTAAAAGCATTTATTAGACACCTAGCAGAACACATCACAAAGTGTAGCAAGGCCTCCTTTCAAAGGCAATAACCGTTTGATGAGAATGTGTCATTGGCAGCCAGAGCTGGAAGACTGTGAAGGAGTTTAAAAAGATTTAAAGAGAGGCAGGAAGTCTGGAGGAAAGCATTCCCAGGACTCGATGGAGATCTGTCTTCATGGGACCCATACAGTATTTTCATGATATGAAGATTCATTTCTCATAAGCGTGCAAAAGAAAATTTGCTTCACAGCAGAGTAAAAACATACATATTGATAAAATAAATTCATATTGGCAAAGGTGTAACCCCATGCTATTAAGTAATTCATGCTTATTATTTCATTCAAACACGAACATTGAAAGCCAAAATGTAAAATGTGAACATTGTGGAAATTCAGGAAATTTAAAGATTATACAAGATATACTGAGATTACCAAAAGAAGACTAAAGATTTATGGGATAATCTTCAGAGCCAATAGTGTCCTTTATTGTAGTAACAATATAGCATAAAAACATCATCTTGCAGAGTCACCCTAAGAATTCACTTTTAAATTTCGAAATGAAAGACATAATATATGAAGTTTACAACCATCAGTTGGCCTTCTTAGAGAAACTTGCCCTGTTTTTATTGGAAGGAAAAAAAAAGATAGGGCTTTTATTTTCAATCTGGAACAACAAAGTTTCCATTAAAAAAATCTCATATTTTGTCTGAGTGCCATACTTACTGGTTTTCCAGTTGATTTGCAATTTCTTTTGCGGCAGCTTCAGTTTCATTACAGGTCATCTCTTCTGAAACCAGCCTCTTAATATTCTTTTCATAGCCTCCTGCATTGTACTGTTCCGCAGGCTGTATATGAAAGGATTGAGCATGGGAGTCACCACTGTGTATAATATGGATGCAATTTTCAATTTGACCCAGCATAAGTGGAGGACGGGCGGATGTAGATGCCTAACAGGGCCCCATAAAACAAAGCAACTGTAGTAAGATGGGAGATGCAGGTGGAGAAGGCCTTGTATTTCCTGAGGCCTGAGGGTATTTTCAAAACTTTGAATACAATGAAAAGGTAGGAAAAAATAACCAGCAAAAGGGGTCCAAGAAGAAATGCAGTGCCTTCAGTGACAAGCAGCATTTCAACAGATGAGGTGTCAGAGCAGAAGAGCTTCAGCAAAGGATGGAGGTCACAGAAGAAATGGGGAATCTCTCGGGAAGCACAAAACTTAAAATTACACATTGAAAGGACATACAGTAGGGAGTGGGCATAAGCCAGGAGGCAACATGCAGCAGCCAGCTGTATGCAGCACCTATAGCTCATGATTGTTGCATAATGCAATGGACGACAAATGGCTACGTAGCGGTCATATGCCATGGAGGCCAGGAGAAAGTTATCTGCTGCACAGAAGCTCACAAAGAAATACATCTGTGTCAGGCAACCACTAAAGGATATGAAGTTTGTGCGGGACAGCAGGCTCTGCTGCATTTGGGGTACAATGGTGGAGCTCAATCCGAGATCAGCCAATGACAGGTGACAGAGGAAAAAATACATGGGAGCATGGAGGAGGCTGGCACTGGAGAAGATCAGCAGGATTATCATGAGGTTTCCCAGCAGACAAAGCAAGTACATACAAAGGAAAACAGGAAAAAGTAGTCCTTGAAACTCTGGAGAGGAAGAAAAACCCAGGAGGATGAATCCAACAAAGTTGGTTTGGTTCTCCTGATTCTTTTCCATAGGTCAGCTGAAAATACAGATTTTTGCATATTTGTATTTACATATCAGGTTGGTACTTCACCTAGATATGAAGGAAAAGAAATACAGTACTTCAGGATATGGGAGAAATTGGTATGGGTGATTTCTAGTCTTTAAGCCAACTGAATTATTTTGATTTGTATTCCAGCAATGGGACATGGGCAGCACATTTATTTCAGTATATATCTGGCAATGGTAAAGGCATACACAAATTTCTTCAAATTCACGTCACAGAACATAAACTTGCAATAAAGAAGATTGATATTAGATGTTTAGTATTCTATTTGCGATAGCTCCTAGGCTCACAGAATATAGGTTGGTGTTATGATATTTTATTTATGGCTTAGGCATGTGTTGTTGTGAGTTTGGTGTCTAAATAGCAGATGCCACTTAATTGTTTAGGACAGTTAAAACAAAAGAGTTTCACGTGGCTTCTCCAGTTTGGAGGAATGACATTTCGAATTGGAGGTGATACTTAAGGTGATCCATTTTAAAGTGATATATAGTCACCTTAGGAAAAAAGATCCCCCAGTTTCTTTATTCACTCTTGAGGCCTGATTTAGAGATAGTTGAAATGAACGGTGAGTGACTTTTCTGAATCAAAGTGAGCCTGGCTAAAGAAACTGACCAACATAGAGTGTACTTTTATAAATATCTATTCAGCAATCTAATTGTGATGATATAGTGTATTACAAACAAAATTATTTCATTGTTCCTTGCCTGTAAGACGGTCTCTTCTTCCTCTGAAGTGATAAATACTCAGGTTGAAATGGCCCATTTAGTAGCCTTCAAAATACAGCAAGCTGTCTTCCACTTGCCACAGATCATTCATCTATTTCATCCATCCTCGTGTGTCCTAACTGGCAGCAGCATCATGGCTCTTTGTGGATGACCAAGGATTGTGTTTGGGAAATTCTGTATGCAAAGCAGTTACGCAACAGCTTTTCTCCAGAGTCTGTGATTGTTTCCTGTGCTACAGTATTTAACTACTGTAGGACAAATCAAATTCTATCCATAACAGTCTTTTTTCAATTTCCTTTTCTGCATTCACCAACACCTTCATATCCCATCCATATCTTTATCTTCCAGTTTGCAAAAAGGCAATTTGAGGAGGATAATTTGATAGAGGAACCACACAACACAACTGTACTGGGTTCCATTTTTACAATGCAATATGTTGAGAACCCTTTGTATATAAAGTAGTCTATAAGAATGAGAGTTCCTTGTAAATGATCATATGGAGGCCTTCTACTGAGGCAGAGCTTTAATCCATTGCCTCCAATCCTCAATGCCCTGACTGTCATAGATGGGCTCCTTCTGACAAGCACTTTTCCCAGCCCTATCCGAAGAGGGAGGAGGAGTTCCATTGTGACATTCAGCTCTACAGCCTCTTCTCCCCAGCTGAGAACCAGCCTTTGCCTCCTATGCTCCTTAGCCAAGGAGTCTAAATGGAATAACTTAATCCTTCCATTGCAATGTCTTCTCACTGCTGCATCACCTAATCTCATTGCCTCTATATATAAAACACAACTTTGCAAAATGCTGTATGCAAAGCAGTTACACAACAGCCTTTCCTCAGATTCTGTGACTGTTTCCTGCGCTACAGTATTTAGCTACTGTAGAACAAACCAAATTCTATCCATAACAGTCCTTTTCAACTTTCTTTCTTGGACTCTTCATCTCACAGCTTCTATATATGCCACAGCTTTGCAAAAATGCGCTCTGCATTAAAGGAATTGGAGGGAGGGAGAGGAGAGAAAAGCTGAACAAGGAATTGCCTTCCTTCTGGGTTTCACTCAAATACAGCACACAGGGTAGCAATAGTGTATGAGGATGAAGTGCAATTCTGTACATTTCTGATGTAGAGAGAGAAAGAGAAAACTCTTAAATAAAATGTTTACTGGTTTGTGTCCAGTAAAAAAAAAAAGAATACTAAATATTAGACTGTACCTCTGGCAAAAAGCTTTGATGTCTCCACTGAGGTCCCGTTTCTTTTTTGGTGAAGAGATTCTTTACAACTTTTTCAGTTTTGAACAAGGGTTCAGGTTTCATGGGGGAGCATTTCCTCTCTCAAAGCAGATGTGCAGACAATGGTGAGGAGGCAGAGATAATTTCTAGATTGTGGCACCCCAAGGAAGAGACATTGGTGCAAAAACAAGGCTCTTTGGGGAACTGGTTAACCCAGGCTAGAACATTCAACAGCAATAACAACTGATATAAGATTGAATCGGAAAGTTGATGTCAAGCACAGGTTTCTCTAGTCAAAGAAACATAAAACAGTGCCTGTACAGTACTAGGCAGACTTTCAAAAATCTACTTCATAGAGGCATCAGAGACTGGTTCAAGTGCATTATATTATCATCTGTTTACCACTCCGATATTAAAGATATTGTCAGGATTAGGATTCGTTCCCTTCCCCAATAGTCCTCATGAACATCTTCTCACGCGTAAGCTCTATAAGGCTCAGTTCATATTTTTTCCTGGCCATTGCTATGCCTCTAATTATTAGGTACTAATAGGCTCTTGTTGAGAGCAAACCCTCCCAAGGAAAAAGAGAGGGGGGGAAACAAACTAAACGTTTTATTGCATTATATCTATTGAAGATTTCTCAGTTACCTTCATCACTGCTTACCATTTAATCCTAGCTTCTTCTGATTTTCTATTACTTTTCTGTTGCTTAGAATCATAACTTTATGTCTTGGTTGCAGAGGAAAGAAGGAAAAAGGAAGAGGAGAGGAAAGGAAAGGAAAGGAAAGGAAAGGAAAGGAAAGGAAAGGTTTTTTGGTCCAGTTTTTCCAATACATGGAGGGCCAAACTGGTTGCTTTATGTTTAAGCAAAAAATGCCCCACAGCAACTGCATGAGTGGCAAACAGTCTTTTTTTCCTGAAAAAAAAGTGTTTATTCAGGCACTTAAAGCATATAGATTGGAGGTGACCCAAGGCAAGTTCAGCCCATGAGTTGCTTTTTCAGGTATAACGTTTTTTGAGATTGATCAGTTTTCTACTATGAATGTCAGGCCATGCAGACAGAAACTAATTGAATAACTATTTTTTAAAAAAAAACAATTCTAAAGTTTATTCCCCTCCCTTTGTTTTGTTGTTTTCAGGCTAAGCAGGAGGGTTTGGTTCAGGTAAATGGAACTCCACAGAGTTTTCTTTAGCACAATCTATTGAGGTGAATGGGATACAGTTACAAGAACTCCAGCAACATCACCACGGGTATGCTGCAACCGCTGTAAATGTGAAAAAGGGTCCTAAATCACTTTTTTCCATGGCGCTGTAACTTTAAACAGCCATCAAATGAATTGTGGTAAGTCAAGGACTATCTGTAATCCCTTTTCAAAGTTAACACAATAGGCTGGACCTTAAAGAGAAAATAAACAGCGTTATATAAGAGATAAATTACATGAATGAATGACTGAATGAATGAACGAATGAATGAACGAATGAACGAACAAATCTAACCAGCTTTAACTCTGACTACATTTGTCTGTTGTGCAAATTAAGCATTCGGTTCTGAATTAATTTCATGGTGCCTGGGGAATTCTGGGAGCTGAAATCCATACGTCTTAAAGTTGACAAGGTTCACAAACACTGGGTTAAGCTTTTAACTAACCAAATTTAATGGATCCTTTACTTTATTTAAAGCATTTGTCCAACTGCCAGGCTTTAAACCGATTGTGGACAACTCTCAATTAAAAAATGAGAAGACATATGAAATGGTGTTGAAACTATAAAACTAACATATAATTTATTGTAAGGCTAAGCACTCATTGGGCCAAGACTGACAATCCTGTGATGGGTGACCAGAGATGCTTAGCCGAATTGACCCATGTAACATGAGAAGTCAATCTTTAAAGGACCTCTGGCCCTGAGAGATGCCAATATCAATTGCAAATTCAAGGCAATTCTGCCAAGCCCGATACCCAGGATCTTGGTCAAGCCAGAGGCTGTGCCACACAGTGCTCTCCTGGGCAGCCTGCATCTGTGGTCTCCTTACAGCACGTCAGCCCCTTGGCAAGGGAGTCAAAATTTTTTACCCATTTTGTTCATGATGATGCAGTGGCGGTAGTAGGCGGTCTCCGCAGAAGTCTGGCCAATTTCTTTCAAACTGTCACCAATGTGCAGGCCCAGCAATGCCACCAGCTGCCCCAGCAGAAAAAAGTCAGCTGTGGTCTAATGAAAGGAAGGAGAAAGGAGGAGAAAGATGATAAGGGGGCTCATGAAGCTTTCAGCCTGCTGAAATCATAGAATATAAATCATGGAGCCTTAGAATCATAGAATCACAGAATCATACAATCACAGAATCATAGAATGATAGAAACTTGTAATCATGGAATCGTAGCATCTTAGAATTATGGTATCATAGAATCAGAATCTTAGAATCACAGAATCTGAGAATCATAGAATTATACAATCTTATAATCATGGAACCTTATAATCATAGAATCTTAGACTCATAGTTTTATGTCTTGGGGTTCGCGGCATTGAAGCGACACACACATTCATGTTGTAACCAAGTTCTTCTTTATTTGATCCACGTTACCACTCAGTAACCAACAGGCTTACAGGCCTTTTATAGTTTCCCAAACAGCCTATCCTAAATCTCCTTTGTTCGTGCCTTGCGCCTGTGCGCAAGGCCGGCGCCAACCAGTCTAGTCCTGGGCAGCTTTTGGTTTGCCCAGGACCATTTGCAACATTTCTGGGCCTGCTGAGCTGCCTCATCAGGCCCAGAACACAACACATAGAATCACAGAATCTTAGAAATATAGAATCATAGTATCATAGAAGCTTAGAATCATAGAAGCTTAGAATCACAGAACCACAAAGCTGGAAGGGACTGTGGATTTCTTCTCCTCCAACCCGCTGCTCAAGCATGACTCTTTATAGCATCCTGGTCACATCCCAAAGGTACTTTTTCCAAAAGGCAACTGGACTTTCTTCGTTATTTTTCCTCTGAAAAACATTTCACTTCTCATCCAAAACTGTGACTTACATCGAAATCTGTCTGTTCAGAAACAAACTTCAGGAGGTGCCAGGTGCTTTTAATTGCCCTCTGTCTCTCGTGAATCTTGGGAGATGCAATCCAGATATTTGTGTGCTACTGTTCTATCCCAGCCTATTGCTGTCCTTGTTAAAGGCACAAGGACCAAACACCTGCTGATAAAATAGGCTGGAGACTTTAAAACAAAACAAACCCCTTTTAATATGGGTGACAAACCTGCCAAATAGTCCAAAACACAAAGAGCAAAACTCAAGTCCAAGTGAAGGAAATAGTCCACAGGAAACACAATGCAAACAGAAGAGTAGTCACAAGCAAGATGAACAGACCAGAATTCCAAGAAGTATTTTGCAAACGGTTGCCTTCAGCAACCAGCACCGCCCACACCTCCTCTTTTTATACAGCAGTTCCAAGGCGTTGCCTCTCATTGCCTTCTCCTTTTACCCTGGAGTTGCCGTATTGACTGCTGCTGATTTACTCTCGCTAATTGACGACGTGTGCGAACATCAATTAGCAAGTCCATCAGGTGTGAATCTTCTGAGTCTAACTCATTCTCCTCACACAGCTGAGCTTCATCAGGAACACGACTGGAGAGCCCAGGCTCTGCATCAAACCATGAGTCCTGTAATTCATCAGAGCCTCCCTCTGCCCCTGAGGGCCCTTCAAATGCCTCCTCCACCTCCTCCTCAGATTCCTCAGACTCAGCTGTTGGGAGCACAGGCTGGCACAGAATCACAACAGCTTCCAGGAAAAAAAAGAGAGAGAGAAGGAAGGAAGGAAGGAAGGAAGGAAGGAAGGAAGGAAGGAAGGAAGGAAGGAAGGAAGGAAGGAAGAATTTGTGATTCACAGTTTGAAGATCCACAGAATTTGCCACCACTGGGGGAAAAATTTGAAGGAACCAAATGAAGTTGAGACATTTGGCAGTTTGGGTCTATTCTAGACTCAAAACTAGACCAAAAATTGAAGATTTCTGGAATAAAGCTAGTCCTCGATTTACAACAGCTCACTTAGAGCCCTGGTGGCTCAGTGGTTAGAATGTGGTATTGCAAGCTAATTCTGCCCGTAATCTGGACCGTTTCAAGGTCGACTCAGCTTTCCTTCCTTCTGAGGTCGGTAAAATGAGGACCCAGATGGTTGGGGACATTATGCTTAGAGATGGTTGTAAAAGGACTGTAAAGCGGTATATAAGTCTAAGGGCTATTGGTATTTAGCGTTCAAAATTACAATGGCACTGAAAAAAGGAGTCATGACTGTTTTTCACACTTACAACTGTTGCAGCATCCCCATGGTCACCTGATCGAAATTCAGACATGTGGCAACCGACTCATATTTATGATGGTTGCAGGGTCTGGGGTCTCGCAATCCCCTTTTGCGACCCTCTGACAAGCCATTCAGTAACTTCGAACAGTCACTAAATGAATGGTTGTAAATCAGGGACTGCCTGTGTAGGTAGTCCTCAACTTACAACCACAGTTGGAACGAGAGTTTGTGGTGCTTAGTGACTTGTGCCTGGCCTTTTACTATCTTTTCTTCCATTGTTAAATGAATAACTCAGGTTGTTAAGTGAATAATGCAGTCATTAGGCGGATCTCATTTTCCCCATTGGTTTGTTGGAAGCCAATTGAGCAGGTCTCAAATAGTGACCAGGTGATCCCAAGTTGCTGCAACCATCACACATACAGGTGATCCTTGACTTATGACCATAACGGAGCCCAAAAGATCTGTTATTAAGAGAGATGTTTGTTTAGTGACTTTTGTTTCATTTTATGACCTTTCTTGCCACTATTGTTAAGCAGATCACTGCAGCTGTTAAGTTAGTATCCCGGTTATTAAGGGAATCCAGCTTCCCCCTACGACTTTGCTTGTTGGAAGGTCGCAAAAGGAGGATCACACGACCCTGGCGCACAGTGATGGCCATAAATATGAGTCAGTTGCCAAGCATCTGAATTTTGATCACATGATCTTGGGGATGCTGCAAAGGTCGTAACTGTGAAAAACGGTCATAAGTAGCATGTTTCAGTGCCGTTGTAACTTTGAACGGTCACTAAATGAATGGTTGTAAGTCGAGGACTGCCTGTACAGGGCCAATTGAGAAGCACCTGAACTTTGATCACTTGAAGGTGGGGATGCCAGGATGACTGTAACTGGAAGGGCTGGTCATAAAGTCACTTTTTTTCAGGAATGGCCTGCACACCATCAAAGAAGACGGTCTACCTATCCCAGGTCCTAGGGAAGGACTCAACCGGTGGACAAAATTGCTAAGTCCCGTCTAAACATCCGGTTGACTGTGCAACAAAGCACAATGATAATAATAGTAATAATGCCACATTCAATGTGAAAGAAGAAAAAGCCTGGAGAGTGGACAGGACAGTAGTGGAACGACTGTGGCAAAGGCAAGCAAGGGTAGTACCAATAGTAATAGTCGCTGTCAACATTGCTAATATTGAATATTCTTGCTTTGACAATATATGCAGAACCGTCTGGTATTTTTAGAGTTAAATCAGGTGACAGTGAAAGGGGAGGAGAATATAAGGAAAGCCCGGGAAAAAGAAACGGAAGTGAATCTTTGCCCTCCAAGTTAATTAGAAGATGTGAATCATGACCCCAAAATAGGGGAGGGGAAATCCCTGGAATGTTATGTGCAAAGGAAGGGAAATTCAGATCTTAGCATTTCCACCATGCTGTGCTGACATCTCTGTAATACTAATAAAGGCTTTTTAAGTTAAAAAAATGCCTGAAAGTTCTTTGAAGTGCTTCGTTAATCAGACACATGACAGTCGCCTTGAGTGCAAGCCCAAAAAAACTAGAGCACCCTTGAACATCATCGGCATTGACAAATTCGCCATCAGTCAATTGCAAAAGGTGGCTTTACTGGGAAGAGCTTTCATTCTGCGACAATATCTGTAACACCATCAAACATCCAGATCTGCCTATCCCAGGTCCTCAGGAAGGACTCGACAGGTGGACAAAATTGCCAAGGTCAGTCTAAACATCTGGCTGACCATTGCAACCAACCACAATAAAAATAACTCTTACCATCAAGATATCCTGCAGGGAATCCAAATTGGGAGCCTCCGACAGCAAGCTGGTGAGCATGGCATTGCAGGCGGTAACTGTCTGGTGATAAAAATCCTAAAAGGAGAAAAAATCAGAAGGAAGAGGTGGCGTAAAGGAAGGAATAGCGCATAAAGGAGGCAGAAAAACCAGGGGTGGGAAACAATGGCCACTTTTATGACTTCTGGACTTCAACTCCCAGAATTCCTGAGCTTAAAGTTGAAGTCAGCAAGTCATGAAAGTGGCCCTCGTTCCCCACCTCTGCAGTAAACGAAACGGCCAATCTTGGTCCATGGCCCGGGTTTGGGGACCCCTGATCTAGACAACTTCAGAGATAGGCATAGATGATCCCTAGTCCAACTATTTAGCCACTGCATCACACTGCCTCTGAACAGTTGTCCGTTCTGTTAATTCTGGAACCAAAAGCATGATTAGCCATCATATAACCACCGGCAGCATTTATTTGGTTTTAACAAAATTACAAAAGGACAAAAGCAGGACTGCTTTTTTATGCAGATCATCATGAATACTTGTTCCTCTATTCAGAATTCAGCCAGCTTTCAGAATTCACTTTCGTATCGTAATCTCTTCTTACGTTGGACTGATGCAGTCCTGACTAAGTCTATTGTTTTTTTCTCAACCTATAAATATATCAATGAACAATAGTTTACAAAAGACAAAAATAATGTTAAAAGTCAATGCATGTTTTATAAATTCAAAATGTTAATGTTGATATATCTAGCCATTTACACAATCACTTTTACAGCTCTTTTCATTTAGATAGTTGTCTGTATATATTATAGACTTTCATCTATCGACTGATGGATATCCAAATACTGCAAGTTATCCTAACTTTTTCTAATCCTAATTATTCTAATTATTCATGCCTAACTATCACACCACCTGAAAAGGGCAATAAGGCCTCGATTCCATATATCAGAATTTTATTCAGGTAGTCCTCGACTTATGACCACAGTTGAGCCCAGAATTTATGTTGCTAAGTGAGAAATTGGTTAAGTGAGTTTTGCCCCATTTTACAACTTTTCTTGCCACATTAACTAAGTGAATCACTGCAGGTGTTCAATGAGTGACGCGGTTGTTAAGTGAATCCTGCTTCCCCATTGACTTTGCTTGCCAGAAGGTTACAAGGGGGGAATCACATGATCCTGGGAGATTGCAACCGTCATAAATGTGAGTCAGTTGTCCAGCCTCTGAGTGTAAATCACGTGACCATGGGGATGCTGCAACGGTCGTAAGTGTGAAAAATGGTCAAAAGTCACTTTTTTCAGTGCTGTTGTAACTTTGAACTGTCACTAAGTGAACTGTGGTAAGTCTGTCCCCAACCCCCGCTTTAACCCCCTGCTCAGGCAGGAGACCTTACAGAATTATAGAATAGTTGGAAGAGTTGGAAGGGACCTTGGAGGTCTTCTAGTCAAGCCCACTGCTCAGGCAGGAGGCCTTATACCAGGGGTCCCCAACCTCTGGTCCGTGGACCAGTACCAGGCCTCGGCATGCCAGCAACCAGTCTGCACAAACAAGCAAAGCCCCATCCGTCGGATGCAGGCAGCACACATAACCACGCACTCTCCGGTCCGTGGAAAAACCTTTCTCCATGGAACTGGTCCCTGGTGCCCAAAAGGTTGGGGATCTCTGTTCTAGATGTTTGATCTGCAATCGTTAACAGTTCCAGATAGTAGTACTGATGGTCAATAATTATGGATTTGCATTTGCCAATTTCTGGGGAAAAATAATTTCTGTTTAGGTCAGTTCAGGGGTTCTTAGAATACCTTTCCACAGAATGTCACTATAATGCTGCACTCTTCTAAGACATGCACAAAATTGCTCTATTGTATGATCAAGAGGTGCTTTATCTGGAAGAGTGGAATCCTTAGCTCTTTTATTTTCAAAGATGTTAGGAAGGAACAAAGGATATCTATCCCTATTCTTATATTTTTCAACTTTGCATAGAAAAAAAAATATCTGGGAGTCGGTAAAAAAGTCTAAAGGGGAAAATGGCTGGAATGTGTTAAACAATCAATTTGTTTTGATATCGTTCTGCTCTGATCAGATTTGCAGTTTTCTTTAAGGAAAAAAGAAGAAAAGGAGCATATTTGTGAGTTAAAAACAGTTTGAAACCCCAACAGATTTATTGCCTTCTAATCTTTCATGGATCCTTGTTTTCGTGGATGAAGCTTATGTGATAATAGATTAAAGCTTAAGGGATAATAGATTTTCAATCTTTACAGACTTTTGGCCCATTTTGTTATCCAATATTAAAAGAGCTCCTTTGGATCTTACAGTATTTATTTATTTGTTTGTTTATTTATTTATTTGTTTGTTTATTTATTAAAACCCCAATTAGACAAAATTATTGTATGTGTGTAATTCAGTGGCAGTCATGATCTAGGAAGGAAACTTCAGGTTTTAAAAAAAATAAAAACCAAAACAAACCCTTGGTTCTGAATATTAGATGGGGGGGACAAAAAAGAAGAAGACAGAGGCATAGACCCCAGCAGGCACTTTAGAAGGTATATCATCTGGGGACTTGTTAACAAAATAAGATACCATGGGTGAAATCTTGCTTCTCCAGATCTTACACATAATTCTCATTGGACTTTTGAGTGGACTGTCTGTTTAATAATTTTCTTTACATAAAACTTTTCAAAACAGGAATAGCATTGTTCAAATTAGTATGAGATCTTTATTAGGGCAGTCCTCCAATCAAACCCATTGAAGATCACAAAATAAGTATGCCATCTTTTCTTGTGAAGTTGAGTTTGTTGATAAAAGGCTTTCCTTCTTGACATTTTTGACATGGACATTTTTTATAGCCAACATTACTATAGTCAATACTTTTTGGCCTCCGTATACTGTAGCTTTTACAGCCAGCTGTGATGGAATTGCTTGCTCACATTTTTTCTAATTTGTATTCCATAATTTCTTTTCCGGAATAGGACAATTCTGAAGGCCTCTTTTATTGCAAAGAATTAATTCATGTCATCCCAATAATTCCTATGATGAGGAAGAATTAAGAGATACATAATTTACAGAAGTCTTGGAGCAATGAGAAAAATCAACCCCCTCCAAAAGAAATTATAGAGAAAATTGCAATTCATGCAAATACTAATTTTTCAATTCACTTTATTGATATAAAGAGATTGTTACTTTAAAAAAAAAAGTCCAACTTGTTTTCCCATAAAAGTGTAACACAAATTTACATCTAACAAAATGTATAAAGGTAGGTTATTATATACCTAGTTACAGAATTTTGTGCTTTATTTTTACTTTATTGTATCTTTCCCATCTTTTTTGGCGTAACATTTTACTTTTACTTTTCTTAACAATGCTTAATAAAAAAAGAAAAAAGTATGTTGATATGAAAAATATATTTCTAAGGCAATGTACAAATGTATTGATTTAATATATTTTAATGTTTTAAAATGTTTATTGTATGGGGCGGCAAGTTGTTAATTTATTCATTTTTCCTTTTCAGGAGAAGCAGGCAGGCAAATTATGTACACTGAAAAAAACATCAATATTGGAATAAAATAAAGTTATGCATTCTAAATTTGATTTTCGATTGTATTAAACAGAAAGCATGATTTTAAAGGAAATGCTGAGAAAAGGGGAGAAAAAACCCACACAATGCATGTTTCCTGCAAGAGAAATGGTCTAATTTTCTGATTCTGCAATAATACCACAACAGCAATTTTGACAACTTACGATTTTTAATTTTTATCAGGTTATAATTTTCATGGATTTCTAAAAACTGAAAGGTTGCTTGCCTCCCCAACCATTTTGATATCCCTGTTTGACATGTGAATATTTCCAAACATATTGTGGGAAGTCAGCTCCCCAGAGAAGGAAATATTAAAAGGGCAGAAAAACCTATTTCCTTCAAGGATCTTAAAGAGACAGAAAAGTATGCCCAGTTTTCCTTGATAGCCCCAGGTCTCTCTCCCCCAAGCAGAAGCCAGCCCTCTAAAATGCAAATGTAAACTGTTCTGTTTTTGATGTAAAGGCATTGAGACGAGGCAGGAGTAACAACAGTCTTCTCTTTATTCAATCACCAACACAACCAGAAACAAAACGGCGCAGATACCTTTTGTACCCCTTTGTAGCGACAGTGTCAGCCAATCAATGCAACATATTTCTCCTGCCTTGCGCATGCCCAATAGGCTGGAGACACTGGTCCCGGGCAATCACATGGTCTGCCCAGGGCTCTCTGCAGCTTCCTTTCCTGCACCTGCTGAGTCACTCAGCAGCCTAGGACACAACATAAACCATCAAGAAAGTTGGAGCCAGAAGCTCAAGAAGACAAAGACCTAAAATCTGCATACCCCACCTGTGACAGGACATGGTAGGATTAACTCACAAAGGCCAAAGGGCACACCCAGACTCAGGTCAGAATACGTGACACAGGAAATAGCCTCAATGTTCATGGCACAGGAACAGGAGATTATTCCAAACAAAAGGCTACAGAGGGTATAAAAACCTACTACCCATGTGCTCAGCCCTTCTTTTCTCTAGTCTTTCCTGCAAGAACTATCTTTCTGCCTCTTCAATAAACTGCAACTTCTTTCTAAAGCAGTCGTCATGTTGTTTATTTATCCCCAGCTTGGATGAACCAGGATGAAGACTTTTCTTTCAACAATATAAAACATTTATTTATTGCTTAAAGGAAAAATATTAAGTATTACTTCATAACTTTTTCTCCCCTAGTCTTTCCAATGTTTGAAAGATAAAAAGATCTTGATGGGCGCGCCAAGGTACGCCCACGTGTCACCTATCCTCCGCGAGCTGCACTGGCTTCCTGTGGGTCTCCGGACGCAATTCAAGGTGTTGGTTATCACCTTTAAAGCCCTTCATGGCATAGGGCCAGGTTACTTACAGGACCGCATACTGCTGCACAGTTCCCAGAGACTGGTGAGGTCCCATAGATTGGGCCTCCTTCAGGTCCCATCGGCCAGACAATGTCGGCTGGCGGGCCCTCGGGGAAGGGCCTTTTCTGTGGTGGCTCCGACCTGGTGGAATCAACTTCCCCCCGAGGTTCGAACTACTCCCACCCTGCCGGCCTTTAAGAAAGCCGTTAAAACTCTCCTGTTCCGGCAGGCCTGGGGCTGATGTCCCCGGGGGGGGGGCGGGATATGATCGGACTCGCGGTATGATTGTATTATTTTATTGTTTTATTGTTAGATGATTGTTTTAATTTTGTACGCCGCCCTGAGTCCTTTGGGATTGGACGGCATATAAATAAAATTAATTAATTAAATAAATAAATAAATCTGTATGCAGGAGAAGGAGACCACTTTTTTCTTTAAAATTTCAGGGTTTCCCCCCCCCAAGGCTTTCATAGCTCCAGGCAAGATCTTAGAACAATAGAGGTGGAGCCTAAGAGGAAGTTGCTACCAGGTATTGGGGTGACTGTTATGTCCTGGGCCTGTGATTGACAGAGCAGGTGCAGGAAGCTGCAGTGAGACCTGGGCAAACCATGTGGCCTGCCTGGGTCAGACAGGCTGTCTCCAGCCTATTGAGCATGCACAGAGCAGGAAAATATGTTGCATTTATTGGCTGATGCTGTTCCCTGCAGAAGGTATAAAAGGGGCCGCCGCCGTGTTGTGTTGTTCTGTTAAAAGCTGAAATAAAGAAGCACCTGTTATTACTCCTGCCTTGTTTCAATGTTTTATCAACGCAAAGAACAGAACATTGGTGATGAAGGTGGGATCGTGCTGCAAGAAAAACACAGAATAATAGGCTGACTCACTACGGAAGGCCCGAAAGTGTTTAGAAGTTCGGCGTTCCAACTTGTGCGACTGTGCCTGCCAGTATGAAGACATTGGAGGAGAGCTCATAAAGATTCGTCCTGGAACCCCTTCACAAGCCTGAGCAGCGCAAGGCATTGAAAGAGGCCGCCAAAGATTAATCATGGCAAAGATCAGACATCTGTCTGAATTTGATGTCACACATCCTGAATGTTGGAGCTCCTACGTTGCCAGGGTGGAGAACTACTTTAGAGTCAACCAAGTTGGGAGGATGGGCTCAAGGCCGCAATGTTGCTGTGCGTTTGTGGGCAAGAGACTTTTGACATTGCTAAAAACTTGGTTGCTCCAGCAACTTTGGAATCCGTTGCTTACACAGAACTGAAGAAAATGTTAAAGGAACATTTTGAACCAAAGCTATTGGTAATAGCATGGCATCATGCATTTGAACAGCAGGACCAACGTCCAGGAGAGTCTGCTGCAGACTTTATTGCTGCTCTGCATCAAGCTGCAAGGCCCTTTATTGCTACTCTACATCAAGCTGCAAGACTTGGAAGAAAGGCTACGAGATCAGCTAGTTTGTGGTCTGAGGAGTCGAGAACTGCAGCAAAAGATTTTTGCAAAAGAAGCCGTTTCCTTCCAAGATGTGCTAAGGGAGATCACGGCTGAAGAAGCAGCGGGAGGAGCTGTTAAGGCCTTGCAGCTTTCCAAGAACTCTTTTTGCTTGGGCACAGTCCATCAAGAGGTTGCTCAAGAGGTATCCGAACCAGAATCCGACAATGAGGTCGATCGTCTGCAGCAGCCATCGGAAAAAAGGCCCCAAGAGCAAGCTGACAAAGGATCTGACAAGGCAGTTCCATTCCCTCAGTGTTTCGGATGTGGAGGCCGCCACAAATGTACCGACTGCTGTTTTCGCTCTGCTACTTGCCAGGCATGTGGCCGGCAAGGCCACATAGCCGCCGTCTGTTTGGGTCACAAGAAAGACCGTTCATCAGAAGAATTGCCTCAAAAAGGTATCAGGGTCCCCAGCCAGAATAGGGTGGGTTTTTGCATGTTCCGGAGAAACGTATTGAGAACAGCCATTGAAGAGCCGAGGTGGCGCAGCAGTTAGAGTGCAGTACTGCAGGCCACTTTAGCTGACTGTGTTCAGCAGGTCAGTGGTTCAAATCTCACCGGCTCAAGGTTGACTCAGCCTTCCATCCTTCCGAGGTAGGTAAAATGAGGACCCAGATTGTGTGTGTGTATATATATATATATATATATATATATATATATATATATATATATATAATTAATAAATAAATAAGAAGAAGCTGCATATTGATGTCAAATTGCGGGAAGTCCCCTTAACGATGGAGCTGGACATGGGTTTAGCTCTGTCAATCATTTCCCAGAACACCCTCAAGCAGATCTGCTATAAAAGCGGCCAGAGAGTTAAACTCAGGCCGTCAAATCTTATTTTCAGAATTCTGATCTGGGAAATGACCTTATAAATTCTGTAAGCTATCATTAATATTTTTGTAAAAACCTTGATGCCAAGATTTCAAGATTTCACTTTATCACAAAGTTTGCAGAAGGCAAACTTCAAAAATTCATCCATCAAAGTCAGCTTTTATGAAAAAATGTCATGCCACTGATAATATTAGATTATTGGTTGGCATATTAGCATTGTAAGCTGGTGAAATGTCTGTTCTGGCTTTATTAGATTCATTTAACAAACCCACTGATGTGGTGCAAATAAAGTTTTTTAAGCAAATTATGACAAAAAAAGGGAATTTCCTGCTGAATGCATACCTTGGATTATAATTTCATCTAATCCTTCTGCTAAAGTGATCACAAATGGGATTGTGTCATCAGCAATCAAAATGAGAAGTGGAACCTAATGAGGATATCCTCTAGCTCCTTTAATGCTTAATTTAACAGTGGAAAAATTGATAAACTGTAGTCGTCCTTTTTAGCCTCTGCTTCCTCCTCCTCCCCCTCCTCCTCCCCTCCCCCTCCTCTTTCTCCTTCTCCTCCTCCTTTTTCTTTCCTTTTACAAACTGTCTCACTGAAGTTATGTACAGTATATTTTAAGAGGCTAAAAACCAAGGGAACAATGACTCCTAGTCCCACATTGGGCACAAAGCTTGATTTTTGGCTAGTCTCTCTTTCTTTAGTCTCTCTCTCGCTCTCTCTCTCTCTCTCTCTCTCACACACACACACACACACACACACACACACCTCAAAAGATGTAATAGCAAGCCAATTGCAGTTTAAAAAAATGTTTCAAAGAACATGCACCAATTTATCCGGGCCAGTTAAAACTGACAAAGGCAGAAAGAAAGAACAAACTTTCTAGTAAGGATGGTTATAATGACTTTTTTTCTACATATCTGTTGTAAATATTAATTATTTTAATTGCAGTTTACTTTGTATCATAGCATGTGAAGCATTGAGTATCTTCTATGTACAGGGAGGTTTTATTTCAGAGGATGCTGAAACTGATTTTTTCCAGGAACCTCTGTTTGCCTTTCAACAGAGAAACAGATATTGCTTAACCTATGGGTCGCAATTTCTGTGAAAGATATGAGACATGTATTGGGGGCGGTGGGGGGCACAATTTTATTTTTAAGCTGATCAAACTTGCATGGGCAAAGTAGCTGTGTAGTTAAACCATCTCCAGGCTTTGATCCCTACTTTTCTTGCACAGAGAATCCCAAAGAAATCAACTATTTTATTCATGTGAAATGAATAAATGTGAAATTTGAGATGAACTAAAGGCTAGTTCCTTTTCATCAAGTCCTTATTTGGGAATCAAGGTCAAAGAACTAGAAGGAAGCCGACAAACACAAAAGAAGAAAGAAAAAAAATAGGAGAAAAGAATATTTATTGCTGAAGAGAATGTGTTCAGCCAGTTGAACTTCTTGCTACACACACAAAGACAAATACAGAACAGAATATTTCACAGCTGAGATCACTGTCTGAGATAGGCAGCAGACAGGAGATCATCACATTTAACAAGAAGTGCCTTCAACACTTTAACATTTACTACAGAAGTGGAAAAACTCAATTGCTGTTCCATGCTGATTTTTACACATTTCAACAATTATGAATTAAGTGTTCTTTCTCTCCCCCTCCCATGTTTGGGACACCTGTACTGATATGTTGTTAGGAGAAAAAAATAACAGTATTGATTAGAAAAAAAGCAAAAAAAATATAATAATAGATCCAGCACTGGAAATATCATTTAAAAATGCATTAATCTGGGATGATACTGGGAGATAGATCTGAAAGCCTGCATGGAAGTTTGATTTAAGAAGAGAAAACCACTTCCTGTAATCTGGAACTCATTCTATGTGGGAGCTATGCCATTTTACTAGGAACTAGATGCTTATCTCGTAATTTCATACTTCTACATAATAGAAAACTTGTCAAAAACATCTAAAGTCTAGTTCTTTTTCCTACAATGAGCCTCACTGGTTCACCAAGTCCTTATTATGCATATTGAGATCCAAAAAACTTGAACAAAGATGACAGATAGAAAAAGAGGAAGGAGAAGTGAAATCTACAAGTGGTGGATTTGAGACAGCTGGCCCCTTAGCCAACCCACAAATTGCCTAGTGTCCTACACTCCAATCAATACCGGATCTTGCTCTACCATCCCCTAACCCAGTAGTTCTCAACCTGTGGTCCGTGGACCCCTGGGGCGCCATGATGTCATCACAGAGGGTTCGCGAAGACTTGAAGAAATGTTACGATTTAAATCTTGAATTGAGTCTTGAGGTTCCATGGCCGGGATCTGTGGCCACAAAACGTATTTAAAAGGGGTGAAAAAAAGGTTGAGAACTACTGACCTCACCTGTTTATATAATTGCCTGCTCTCCAACCTGGATAACTACAAGATGGGCTTCCTTTCTTACTTAACTTTTAGCTGGCCATGACAGAGCGATCTGACAGGAAAATACAAAAGAAACTTGCGCTGTCCTCTCCTTTTCTTTAAAGCCCATCTGAGGGGAAACCTTCTCCTGATTAGTCCAAGTTTGAGTTTGATTTTTCCAAAGGGCATCCAAGGTCTCTGCCCATTTAGCTAGATTGATAGGCCTGAATTTCATATAACCCTTACTGTGTTTGAACCTCTTATAATGGAATCCCCCCCCCCATTTAAGACAGAGAGAGCCAGGTTGGTGCAGAGGTTAAGATGATGGCCTAGAAACAGGAAACTAGGAAGTTCCAGTCCTGCTTTAGGCACAAAGCAAGATGGGTGAATTTAGGCCAGTCATTCTCTTTCTCTCTTGGCCCTAGGAAGCAAGCAATGATGAACCATTCTTGAAAACCCTGCTAAAACAACTGCAGGAATTTGTCCAAGCCATCTCCAAGAATCAGACACAACTGAACAGAAGGGGGAAAAAAGACAAAGAGTAGGCAGAGTGATAGACAAAGATGGGGACAGAGAATAAATCCGTAACTGTCTAGCCTCAGCCTCTTGCCTGCTGTGATCCATATGCCACCAAGGTCAGTCTCATTGGTTTTGTTCTCCACATCTCTTTCCATACCCACCTTAAAACAGCTTAGGCATTGTGAATGGAAGAAGTAAAAGCATTTATTGACACCTAGCAGAACACATCACAAAGTGTAGCAAGGCCTCCTTTCAGAGGCGATAACCATTTGATGAGAATGTGTCATTGGCAGCCAGAGCTGGAAGACTGTGAAGGAGTTTAAAAAGATTTAAAGAGAGGCAGGAAGTCTGGAGGAAAGCATTCCCAGGACTTGATGGAGATCTGTCTTCATGGGACCCATATTTTCATGATATGAAGATTCATTTCTCATAAGCGTGCAAAAGAAAATTTGCTTCACAGCAGAGTAAAAACATAGATTCATATTGATAAAATAAATTCATATTGGCAAAGGTATAATCCCATGCTATTAAGTAATTCATGCTTATTATTTCATTCAAACACGAACATTGAAAGCCAAAATGTAAAATGTGAATATTCTGGAAATTCAGGAAATTTAAAGATTATACAAGATATACTGAGATTACCAACATAAGACTAAAGATTTATGGGATAATCTTCAGAGCCAATAGTGTCCTTTATTATAGTAACAATATAGCATAAAAACATCATCTTGCAGAGTCACCGTAAGAATTCACTTTTACATTTCAAAATGAAAGACATAATATATGAAGTTTACAACCATCAGTTGGCCTTCTTAGAGAAACTTGCCCTGTTTTTATTGGAAGGGAAAAAAAAGATAGGGCTTTTATTTTCAATCTGGAAAAACAAAGGTTCCATAAAAAAAATCTCATATTTTGTCTGAGTGCCATGCTTACTGGTTTTCCAGTTGATTTGCAATTTCTTTTGCGGCAGCTTCAGTTTCATTACAGGTCATCTCTTCTGAAACCAGCCTCTTAATATTCTTTTCATAGCCTCGTGCATTGTACTGTTCCGCAGGCTGTATATGAAAGGATTGAGCATGGGAGTCACCACTGTGTATAATATGGATGCAATTTTCAATTTTGACCCAGCATAAGTGGAGGACGGGCGGATGTAGATGCCTAACAGGGCCCCGTAAAACAAAGCAACCGTAGTAAGATGGGAGATGCAGGTGGAGAAGGCCTTGTATTTCCTGAGGCCTGAGGGTATTTTCAAAACTTTGAATACAATGAAAAGGTAGGAAAAAATAACCAGCAAAAGGGGTCCAAGAAGAAATGCAGTGCCTTCAGTAACAAGCAGCATTTCAACAGATGAGGTGTCAGAGCAGGAGAGCTTCAGCAAAGGATGGAGGTCACAGAAGAAATGGGGAATCTCTCGGGAAGCACAAAACTTAAAATTACACATTGAAAGGACATACAGTAGGGAGTGGGCATAAGCCAGGAGCCAAGATGCAGCAGCCAGCTGTATGCAACGCCTGTAGCTCATGATTGTTGCATAATGCAATGGACGACAAATGGCTACGTAGCGGTCATATGCCATGGAGGCCAGGAGAAAGTTATCTGCTGCACAGAAGCTCACAAAGAAATACATCTGTGTCAGGCAACCACTAAAGGATATGAAGTTTGTGTGGGACAGCAGGCTCTGCAGCATTTGGGGTACAATAGTGGAGCTCAATCCGAGATCAGCCAATGACAGGTGACAGAGGAAAAAATACATGGGAGCATGGAGGAGGCTGGCACTGGAGAGGATCAGCAGGATTATCATGAGGTTTCCCAGCAGACAAAGCAAGTACATACAAAGGAAAACAGGAAAAAGTAGTCCTTGAAACTCTGGAGAGGAAGAAAAACCCAGGAGGATGAATCCAACAAAGTTGGTTTGGTTCTCCTGATTCTTTTCCATAGGTCAGCTGAAAATACAGATTTTTGCATATTTGTATTTACATATCAGGTTGGTACTTCACCTAGATATGAAGGAAAAGAAATACAGTACTTCAGGATATGGGAGAAATTGGTATGGGTGATTTCTAGTCTTTAAGCCAACTGAATTATTTTGATTTGTATTCCAGCAATGGGACATGGGCGGCACATTTATTTCAGTATATATCTGGCAATGGTAAAGGCATACACAAATTTCTTCAAATTCACGTCACAGAACATAAACTTGCAATAAAGAAGATTGATATTAGATGTTTAGTATTCTATTTGCGATAACTCCTAGGCTCACGGAATATAGGTTGGTGTTATGATATTTTATTTATGGCTTAGGCATGTGTTGTTGTGAGTTTGGTGTCTAAATAGCAGATGCCACTTAATTGTTTAGGTCAGTTAAAACAAAAGAGTTTCACGTGGCTTCTCCAGTTTGGAGGAATGACATTTCGAATTGGAGATGATACTTAAGGTGATCCATTCTAAAGTGATATATAGTCACCTTAGGAAAAAAAATCCCCCAGTTTCTTTATTCACTCTTGAAGCCTGATTTAGAGATAGTTGAAATGAATGGTGAGTGACTTTTCTGAATCAAGATGAGCCTGGCTACTGACCAACATAGAGTGTACTTTTATAAATATCTATTCAGCAATCTAATTGTGATGACATAGTGTATTACGAACGAAATTATTTCATTGTTCCTTGCCTGTAAGATGGTCTCTTCTTCCTCTGAAGTGATAAATACTCAAGTAGAAATGGCTCATTTAGTAACCTTCAGAATACAGCAAGCTGTCTTCCACTTGCCACAGATCATTCATCTATTTCATCCATCCTCGTATGTCCTAACTGGCAGCAGCATCATGGCTCTTTGTGGATGACCAAGGATTGTGTTTGGGAAATTCTGTATGCAAAGCAGTTACGCAACAGCTTTTCTCCAGAGTCTGTGATTGTTTCCTGTGCTATAGTATTTAACTACTGTAGGACAAATCAAATTCTATCCATAACAGTCTTTTTTCAATTTCCTTTTCTGCATTCACCCACACCTTCATATCCCATCCATATCTTTATTTTCCAGTTTGCAAAAAGGCAATTTGAGGAAGATAATTTGATAGAGGAACCACACAACACAACTGTACTGGGTTCCATTTTTACAATGCAATATGTTGAGAACCCTTTGTATATAAAGTAGTCTATAAGAATGAGAGTTCCTTGTAAATGATCATATGGAGGCCTTCTACTGAGGCAGAGCTTTAATCCATTGCCTCCAATCCTCAATGCCCTGACTGTCATAGATGGGCTCCTTCTGACAAGCACTTTTCCCAGCCCTATCCGAAGAGGGAGGAGGAGTTCCATTGTGACATTCAGCATCTACAGCCTCTTCTCCCCAGCTGAGAACCAGCCTTTGCCTCCTATGCTCCTTAGCCATGGAGTCTAAATGGAATAATTTAATCCTTCCATTGCAATGTCTTCTCAGTGCTGCATCACCTAATCTCATTGCCACTATATATAACACAACTTTGCAAAATACTGTATGCAAAGCAGTTACACAACAGCCTTTCTTCAGATTCTGTGACTGTTTCCTGCACTACAGTATTTAGCTACTGTAGAACAAACCAAATTCTATCCATAACAGTCCTTTTCAACTTTCTTTCTTGGACTCTTCATCTCACAGCTTCTATATATGCCACAGCTTTGCAAAAATGCGCTCTGCATTAAAGGAATTGGAGGGAGGGAGAGGAGAGAAAAGCTGAACAAGGAATTGCCTTCCTTCTGGGTTTCACTCAAATACAGCACGCAGGGTAGCAATAGTGTATGAGGATGAAGTGCAATTCTGTACATTTCTGATGTAGAGAGAGAAAGAGAAAACTCTTAAATAAAATGTTTACTGGTTTGTGTCCAGTAAAAAAAAAGAACACTAAATATTAGACTGTACCTCTGGCAAAAAGCTTTGATGTCTCCACTGAGGTCCCGTTTCTTTTTTGGTGAAGAGATTCTTTACAACTTTTTCAGTTTTGAACAAGGGTACAGGTTTCATGGGGGAGCATTTCCTCTCTCAAAGCAGATGTGCAGACAATGGTGAGGAGGCAGGGATAATTTCTAGATTGTTGCACCCCAAGGAAGAGACATTGGTGCAAAAACAAGGCTCTTTGGGGAACTGGTTAACCCAGGCTAGAACATTCAACAGCAATAACAAGTGATGTAACATTGAATCGGAAAGTTGTTGTCAAGCACAGGTTTCTGAGGTAAACAAAACATAGTCAATCTGGCCAGAAAAGAAACATAAAACAGTGTCTGTACAATATTAGGCACACCTTCAAAAATCTACTTCATAGAGACATCAGAGACTGGTTCAAATGCATTATATTATCATCTGTTTACCACTCTGATATTAAAGATATTTCAGGATTAGGATTCGTTCCCTTCCCCAATAGTCCTCATGAACATCTTCTCACCTGTAAGCTCTATAAGGCTCAGTTTATATTTTTTGCCTCTAATTATTAGGTACTAATAGGCTCGTTAAGAGCAGACCCTCCCAAGAAAAAAGAGGGGGGGAAACAAACTAAACGTTTTATTGCATTATATCTATTGAAGATTTCTCAGTGACCTTCACCTTACCATTTAATCCTAGCTTCTTTTGATTTTCTATTGCTTTTCTGTTGCTTAGAATCATAACTTTAGGTTCTTGGTTGCAGACGAAAGAAGGAAAAAGGAAGAGGAGAGGAGAGGAGATGAGAGGAGAGGAGAGGAGAGGAAAGGAAAGGAAAGGAAAGGAAAGGAAAGGAAAGGAAAGGAAAGGAAAGGAAAGGAAAGGAAAGGAAAGGAAAGGAAAGGAAAGTTTTTTGGGTTCAGGGCCAAACTAGTTGCTTTATGTTTAAGCGAAAAATGCCCCACAGCAATTGCATGATTGGCAAACAGTCTTTTTTTCCTGAAAAAAAAGTGTTTTCAGGCTAAGCAGGAGAGTCTGGTTCAGGTAAATGGAACTCCACAGAGTTTTCTTTAGCACAATCTATTGAGATGAATGGGATACAGTTACAAGAACTCCAGCAACTGAAAAGTTTCCAATTTATAATCAATATACCATCATATATTTTAGGATAGAGATTTTCTGATTTTCTCTCTAGTAGCTTTTCTATAATTCAACATGTTTCTTCAATGATAACAGGGAACATAAGAATTTCCGTCAGACTAGAACCCAGCTCTTATAAACTGCTGAGACTCTACAACAAGAAATCCAATTAAATCCTTTCAGCATATTTACCTCCGGAGTAATGTTTTTAAGTAAGAAGTGATTGGCCAAGATAAACTTAATGTTTTGGTAATGCTATTGTTAGAAAAATAAATGATACAGCACACAGACAAGGTAACAGAAAAGTTTGCCAAATAGAAAGAACGGCAGGCAAAATTGCTACAGAAATGAAGATTGATCTACTGTGAAGTTTAGAAGAAGCTATAAAAGGAAGTTGGAGGTGGCTGCATGGTCATATTTTCAACTGAAGAAAAATTATAACTTGGGGGAGATTATATCTCTCTCCTGAGGAATATTGATCTTGCAGCTCTGCTAAATAGGAATTTACCAAATTATAATCCATCAAATTTGTATTACATTGTACCACGCTACGTGAAAATTGGAGCAAGTATACCAATATGCTGGATATTGGAGTATGTCAAGAATACTGGTTTTTGATCAGTATGTGTGCTACCTGCTCTAACGTATGCCGGAATTAAGGAAAAACTTCCTGACAGTGAGGACAATCAACCAGTGGAATCGTGGGTACTCCATCTCTGGAGATTTTTAAGAAGAGACTAGACCTCTCTGAGATGGTATAGGTTATCCTGCTTGAGCAGGGGGCTGGACTAGAAGACCTCCAAGGTCCCCTCCAGCTCTGTTCTATTCTATTCTATTTTATTCTTACATGAATACTAACCTCACAATTGATATAAAAACTACAAGTGGCATAAACAGCCATGGGAAAGATACATGCTCAGCATTACAAGACAAGATAGAAAGACCTGCACATAGATTAGAGAAGAAACAAAAGTATACGATATCAAGAAAGTAAAAGAATTGAAATGGAAATGGGCTGGTCACGTAGCAAGAAGATGGCAGGTGGACCAAGTCAGGCATAGAATGGATCCCACTTGATAAAAAAGCATCCACAAAAGAGACCTAAAATGACATCAGCAAGTATTGCAGGCCCAATTGGCAAAAGAAAGCTCAGGACCATTTCGGTTGGAAACATGCAGAAGAAGCCTTCATCTTGCAGTGGATAGACAATGGCTAGAATGATGAAAGAATACTGGATATATAAAGAAATTAAACAATATGTTACTGTCTCTTCTACTCATGATATACATGGAAAAATATATTCTAAAACAAACAGTTCAATTAGTTTATTTTAAAGGCAATTTTTTTCATTTTAATATGTTATCAGGAACATAACAGATACCACGAGGATTCCTTGGTGCTCTCTGAGCTTGCTTGTTTTCTTGCAGACATTTCATTACCCAAACTACGTAACATCATCAATGCTGGGGTAATGAAATGTCTGCAAGAAAACAAGCAAGCTCAAAGAGCACCATGGACCCCTAATGTCAACCCTGAACTACAAATAGCAGATACCCTCGTGGTCTTAATTAGGATTGGATCTAAATATGGAACTGTCCGGGGTCCTGAAAAATCTGACCTATTACGGTCGACATCCCTCTGTCTTTCATAACTTCTCTCAGGTGCTTCCTTGTGATCACCTCAGGAGAGTAAGATCTATCAAGCACAGAACATCTAGAAATATTTAGCATGAAAAATGGAGGAAAGTGAGATCTGCCCTTAAAAATCAATGGAAACATTTGAGTGGGTTTATTACTCCAACATTTTGAAAAAAAAGCCCAATGAAAACTATGCTCAGTGAAATAAATACTGATTAAATTTTCAGGAATAAAAACTTGGAAGACCTGAAGGTAGGACAGAAGAATGAGACTCAGAGTTGAAGTGCTCAGTGTGACATTTTCTGGTAATTTAATTATTTTCCATCTAATAGAAATTATCAAGCCAAATAAAAACTAGCAATATTTCTGCATAGTTGAAAGATTTCTGAAATCTGCAACACTAATATAATCTTTTTGGGAGGTGGGATGTGAAGAACATCATTTCTCTTAAATTCACAGAAACATGCTGTAAAATCCATTCCAACATGCAAGTGATAAGCCAATCTTTATGCCAGTTTGTGTTAAGTAGAATTTGAAATATTGGATGTACAGGAAACCATTTGATGTTTTAATAATTAAAAGACATAAAAACAAACAACTAGGAGAATAACTTGGATAATGTTCCTAGATTTACAAAAGAGATTTTTTTTTATTTTTTGCAAGACTTGGTAAGAAGAGACAAAAGGAAAAAAAGAAAAGAAATTGAAAACTTCTAGGACATTATTTGAAGTGGTTGAATGATGAAGTTTTAAGGATTGTCTATAGATAGGATATAGGGGGAAGATATTGTTGTATTTTAAGCAAAAATAATAAGTTGTTAAAAATTTTTACACTTGTTGAGACAAGGGGGAAGTTACTTTATATTTCTTTTTTCTTTATATTCTTATTTTTTTTCTTTCTTCTCTTCTCTTTCTTTTACATTTTCTTTTTTTCCTTCTTTACATTTTTTCCTCTTTATTTTTTGTAACTTTATATCTCTATAATTGTAATATTCAATAAAATTATTGTAAAAAAGAGGACCCAATGTTGGGAAAAACTGCAATGAGCAATCCCCGCCAACTATGAAGCATGATTTTCAGGGATCATTGGCAGTGGCAATTAAATTCTCGTCCTTGAGCTTCTCTCCAGACCTTCTACTCCGCATGAGATATGATTGGCCTAAAACACTTAGTAAACAGCATGTGGCAAAGACCAGAGCACCAATTGGATCTAGTCAGGACCCAGCCTTTGATGCCAGTGAATCCCAACAGGTACTCTGCCTCCCTTATGGTATACCTCACTAATCTCAAAATACCTAACACCAAAGGGCCTTTACTCTGGCACAATGTCATGCCCTCCCCTCCCTTCAGCTGTCCTTGAAGGCCAATGCAGGTAGATTCCCTACAAGGAGAGTCAATGCCCTTGTGACTCTGAAGACACAGAAACAACAAAGCTGTGCTTCTCCAGTGCCTGTATTAGAGAGACATTCTGTCAAGATTGAATTGCTAAGATGCTTGCTAACCTCTGTCACTACTCAACTTGCCACAGAAACAAGGGGGAGGGAAAGCCTGGGAAAGAAAAAGGAGTTTCACGTAGCCATCCACGGACCATGAGACCCAAGGTCACAAAAGCAGGTATCTGACAGAGAAGTGGACTGTTCCCATAACAAACCAAAGGGATGTGATTGGGCAACATGAACACTTGGTGGATGGGGGTAATGAAAAGCTATTGTTAACTAACCAGATTTTCACGCGAGAAAACTAGAGTTGATTTTGCTTCTTTAGTACCAAAATGTGTATTCAATAAAGTTTATCTTTTATGGCATCTCAAAGCTGTAAAGTTTCCTCAATGTTGAATTCGCTAGCCGGACAGTTGACACATTCATATTAACCTTGTAGGTGCATACATACCCAGGGTGAATTCTACCCCCTTCTGCTTTTAGATACCAACCCTGCTACAACATATAATGTCATGTTTTGAAGGGAATGATGATGACTTGTGCCATAAATTAGTCTTAATGAACATCTAGCTTGGAAATTCTAGAGGACTCTGCATTGGAATAGATTTAGTCTGTCACATACTAAACTTCATGCTCCTCATGCTCATTTAATGTTCCTCTTTTTAGATTTGTTTTAGACTTTTGCTTTTTATACATACTTCTGTTTTATATTTTTAAAACCCTTTATAATTATTATTTTTTATATTCCAATGTATTCTCTATACTTTTTAGTTGGCTGTATCCCATCCTTCTTTTTTTTATTGAAAATTTTTAAAATTTTTACAAAAACAACCCTACCTAACCCACCCCAACCCTCCCATTCCCTCCCCCAACCTTCCCAGAGCTGAATATAGGCTTAATTAAAATTTCATAGTCTTAAAAAAATATATAAACCATAAATAAGTCTAAATACATTACTTAAACAACTTATAAGATGATTAACAATAATATATATATGAAAAAAACAAAAGCATAAGTATTAAAAATAAGAAAAATGCTTAGCTCTAAAAAATAATAATTACAATCATTAAACGCGTTATAATATACTCTACACATTTTCTAATATCATACTTATATTATTATCCATCATTCTTTATAAACTCCTTCCAAAACACAAATTTAAACATTACTTAAAACATTAAAATTCCCTTATACATATTTAAAGCAAAATGTTCCTTTAAATACTCCTTAGATATCTATACATACAATATAAAATCTAATCTCTCCCTCTTTCTTTATCCTAAGACAGAAAAATAAACATATAAATATTCATTATACCATTAAGACTAAATACTCTTTTGAATACTCCTTAAATTGCTAAACTTAAACTTCTTATCTAAAATTTTCATTCGATCTCCATAATCTTCTCTCCTATCAAAAAAAAATTAAAACACATATAAATCCTAAGCAAATCTAAATACATTAAATTAAACAAGTTATCTTCTCTTAAAAATAATAATAAAAAAAACCAAAAAATTTTTTTTTATAATTACAATCATTAAGCACATTATAATATACTCTAAACATTTTCATATCATACTTATATTATTATCCATCATTCTTTATAAACTCCCTCCAAAACACAAATTTAAACATTAGTTAAAACATTAAAATTCCCTTATACATATTTAAATCTTTACCAATAACCAATTCCATCCACAATAAACACATTCCTTATCAGTCTCTCTTATCCATAAACCTCGAAAGAAGTGCTTTGAAATCTGCCCTTAAAGGTTGCTCCAAAAAGTTTATAAATCTTGCTTCTCCCGCAGACTCAGGAACCAATACTTGTGAGGCTTCCTTAACCTCCTTCTTCTGTTGCTCCTTTTCTTTACGTTTATATGTTGCACGGGTTGTCCTCTGCTCCTTCATCTCAACTTGTTGAGGCCCCTCGAACTGAGATTTCCCATTTTTCATTAATATAGGCTCTTCAGACTGCAATTCTACCCTTAAAGGTTGCTCCAAAAAGTTTATAAATCTTACTTCTCCCGCCGATTCAAAAACCAATACTTGTGAGGCTTCCTTGACCTCCTTCTTCTGTTGCTCCTTTTCTTTACAGTTATATGTTGCACAGGTTATCCTCTGCTCCTCCATCTCAACTTGTTGAGGCCCCTCGAACTGAGATTTCCCAATTTTCATAAGTATAGGGTCTTCGGACTACAATTCTACCTTCTTCTCTTCCAAAGTTTTAAACGTAATAGATGGCGATGAACATACCCCCAGGACCGAAGTGTAAAAGTCTTTTGCTTTAGAAACAGTATTAAGTCTATAACGTATCCCCAGGTAACTCACCACCATTCCAGTCGGAACATCCCATCTGAACAAGATTCGTCTCTTTTTAAGTTCATCTGCTAAAAAAGCAAACTCCTTTCTTCTTCTTAAAATTTTAGATGGGATCTCCTTTAGAATTATAACATCTTGTGAAGCAATTTGAAACCTCTTCTTATAAAAAGCTTGTATAATTTCGTTGCGCAGGGATCTTTTCCCAAAATAAATTACCACATCTCTTGGCAAATTCTTTTGCTCTGCCACCACAGAGTTAACTCTAAATGTTTGTTTAATTTCACTAAGTATTTCCTCTTTTTCTCTATTCAAAATCACAGCAAAGTCATTTGCAATCATCTCTCTCAGATCTCCTTGCACAGACTCTCTCAAGCCTCTAATTCTTAAAGCATATTCCATTTGTCTAAATTGAAGCATAAGAATCTCATCTTGAAATTTTTCCATCTCTTTTTCCATGCTTTCAAATTTTCCCTCCATCAATTCCACTTTTTCTACTACCTCTTCTACATGAGAGTTCAGCTTTTCAAGAACAGAGGCAACTCCTTTTAAAGCCAAAACTATCTCTTGCCTCAAAATCTTATTATTTTCCTCTAAAATTTCTTTCATTTCTCCCCTAATTTGAGATATAACATTTCCCATCATGTCTTGCAAATCCTTCACCATTATTGACTGTGCCAAAGAAGAAGGTGAAGCTAATGATTTAGGTTGTTGCACTGATAATAACACCGAAGAAGAAACCACCTTAGGAGCTGTAGGAATTACTGAACGCTTTGGAGCCATCTTAAAAAAATCTTTACTCCTTCTTAAAAATTACCCCCCAAAAAAGGGAAAAAAAGTTAAGCAAAAGAAAAAGAGAGATTAACTCCAAAAAATCAAAAAATTCTTCAAAAGAAGATCATTATAATAAGAAGAAAAAAGTAAAAAAAAAGAAGAGGGAAAGAGAAAAAAATGATTAAATAAAAAAAATCCATTCCATTTTTTTAAAAGTACAAAAAACAAAACAAAAAAGTTAAACAAAAATAATAATCCTCCTAAAATCCAAACCCAACATCAAAAAATCATTATAAATAATCAAATCCACATTCCGTTCCAGTCGTTAAAAAAAAAGGAAAAAAAACACCAAAAAGCCTGCCGATCGCCATTTTACTTTCCCTTTCAACAAAGGAAAAAAAATAAAAAGAGGGAATATAAAAGTAAAAGTAAATCTTTAAACTTAAAATCCAAATAAGATCAGAGAAAGCAAAAGCTAAATCCTCTACTCAGCTCTGTCCGCTTCTAAGAAAAACTCACCAGATCACTTTAGTCGCGGAGGTGGTTGCAGCGGCTTGTTTTGTCCCTAGAGACAAAAGCAGCTGGGAAGCGGAGACAGTCTGAACTCTGTGGGAGCACTCTTTTCACCCCCCCCCCAAAAAAAGCCTTGGGGGTGCATAAGAGGCTCTACCACTATTCAGACAATCCTCTTCCCCCTCCCTTTGCCCGGGAGGGGGATTTTGAACCGCTGAACAGCTGATGTCCGCTGTTCATAGCGATTCAAACACTTACCCAGGAGGACGGCTACAAAGTAGCCGCCATCGCGCGCACAGATCCACCGGAATGTATTCTCTATACTTTTTAATTGGCTGTATCCCATCCTTCTTGTACTGGTCTTTGACCACAATAAAGATTTGATTTGCAATAAACAATAATAAACTGTTTGTGTAGAAACACATATCATAGGGTTTGAAGTCTACACAGATCAAAAAAAGGAAGGCAGAAAAGATAATACTTTCATCCCTTTATTAATTATGAGAGAAACAATAAGATCAATTGATGATACAGTTACCAGTTTGCATGATAGTTTATTTGTATTTGTATTGAAACATTTACTTTCAACCCGTAGGTTTTAACAAAATAGGAATAATATGTTTTACTGATTGTAGGGATGAACAAAAGGTAATATATTTGTTTCCTTGATTTATATCGTACATTTCATGCAAAAATTCAAGACAACATAGAGAGTACTTCACCCTCCCATTTTTCCCCCAAAAACCTTGTGAGGTAGATTAGACAGAGAGAGACAGCACAAGTTAGCAAAAGACAGATAGTTTTAAATTCAGGGACTTAATTCCCAATATATGGCAAGGAAATCAAAGATAGCCTATAAAATAAATCCTGTGATTTCACCAGCAAATCTTTGGCACTGGGAGATGGTTCTGACTGACAGCAAGAAAAGTAAATGCTGTGATTCAGGAAGACAGAAATCTGGTGGAAGAGGAATTGATGATTCACTGTGATTAATTTCAGACTCTTGTAATCTAGAACTGAAACACCTAGTATTTCACATTTATGGATAACAGCCATCCTTAAAAAGAAGAAGAAGAGACTTCTTTAAGGGCAGGATAAAAGCAAATGAAATTAATCAGCAAAACAGAGCCAACTTGGTAACGTTGTAGAGAAACCAATCGAAGGATGGTTAATTATTCATACTCTCTAATTTCCTCTGTAACAAGAATAGGTATTTCCAACTAATTTTTGTAAGAAGAAAATAATGGAGATTTAGGGATTTAGTGTAGAGGTTGAAGGCACCAGATTAGATCCAGGGATCAATAAGTTCTAATCCTGCCTTAGGTCCAAAGGGTGACTTTCTGTAAGAGAAAGGCAATAGGAAAATACAAAAATGTAGCCAAGAAATCTATAGTAGCCAATAATTAATTGAACACCCACGGAGACACACAAACGTACACAGTACATTAAGCACACTGAGAATTCTGGTTTTTACCTTGCAAAAGAATCAGTTCCTTAAAAGCAATAATAAACACTAGTTGCTTCATACGCTTCGGCCAAAATGTTCCCAGGGAAATAAATAAACTTTATTTTTGAGCAAACACCACTGGAAAACCCTGCCTTGTGATGAGACCAGCAGCTCTGATAGCTTGCAAAAAAAAAAAAAATACTGCCAATGTCAAAAGGCATCACAGAAGTTCTTTCAGACAATAAACTGTCCAAAAGCAGGGTGTTTTCTGACAGTTGAAGTTTGCTTCACGGAACAGAGTGGCTTATAATGTTATTGACAGATCTCCAGGAGCCTTTGTATGTTGAGAAACGGCTAATATAAAAAGTAAGCTTGGTTGCACTTTGCTATATATATATATTTTTTACAGACAAGAGAATAACAGAAAACTCTAAATGCCAGGAATCATTGGGCAACTTTCCATTGGCAGGCAAGATTATTTGTACCTATGGCTGAGGATGCTGGTTCCACTAAAACCAATTCCTTACCAGTCTTTTTATGGCTGCGTGTATCTCACTGTTCCTCAGGCTGTATATGAAAGGGTTGAGCATAGGGGTGACTACTGTATAGAATATTGATGCCACTCTCAGCCTTGAGACAGAATAGGAAGATGATGGGCGGAGGTAGGTGCCTATCACAGTGCCATAAAACAAAGCCACAGTGGTGAGGTGGGCACTGCAAGTAGAGAAAGCTTTGTACTTCTTGGACTTAGATGGAAGCTTCACCACCTTCATGACAATGAAGATGTAAGAGAAAATAATGAGAAGCAGAGGCCCAAGAGCAAGGGTTGTTCCTTCGCTCAAAAGAAGCTTATCAACAATGGAGGTGTCTGAACAAGAGATTTTCAATAAAGGATGGAGGTCACAGAAAAAATGGGGGATTTCTCGGGAAGCACAGAAGGTAAAATTAGATACTAACAGGATGTACAACAAAGAGTGGGAGTGAGCCAGGAGCCAAGATCCAGCAGCCAACAGAAGGCAGTACTTGAAGCTCATGACTCTGGCATAGTGCAATGGGTGGCAGATGGCTACATAGCGGTCATATGCCATGGAGGCCAAGAGAAAGTTATCTGTCGCAGCAAAACTCACAAAGAAATACATCTGTGTCAGGCAACCATTATGGGATATTGCTTTCGTCTGGGTCACTAAGTTGTATAGCAATTTGGGCACTGCAGCAGAACTGAATCCAAGGTCAGCCAATGACAAGTGACAGAGGAAGTAATACATGGGAGTGTGGAGGAGATTGGTACTGGAGAAGATCAGCAAGATTATCAAGAGATTTCCTAGCAGACAAAGTAGGTACATACAGAGGAAGATGGGAAAGAGAAGCACTTGGAGGTCTGGTGAGGAGGAGAAACCCATAAGGATGAATCCAGCAAAGATGGTTTGATTCTTCTGCTCCATGTTCATCATGCAACTCAGGCATTTAGGACCAAGTTCTTGTCTACTTCTCTGCTCTGTATTTCAGCTAGATAAAAAGGTAATAAACTAGTTTGAGAGATAGAAATAGATGTACAGCTGTTAAATATTATCCATAGGAATTTTGCTTATGAAAGACATACAGCTTATTTTAATTTGCATTCCAACAACTGAAAAAAGCCACTCCCTCCAAATATGGCCAAGGTCTGCATAAATCTCTCCTTTTTCACTTTTTCTGAGCAACTGAGAATCTTGTTGATATATTAGGACTAGTTTTGTTTGTTTTTAGATACTGTAGATGGGGGAATATACAATGAGAAATTATTTATGAGCGTTAAAATAGGGGAATGGACGTTAAAAGAAAAGTTTCTGATAATTGGACTGATTAATTAAGAACGTTATTTTTTAAAAAATGACAAAAGGGCTCCAGAATTCCTTTGCCAATAACCCAGTTCCTTCTTCCTATAAATTAAGCTGAAATGGCTTAATTTAGGGGAATAGTAATGGTGCAGAGAGTTGACTGGTTGCCCAGAAAACGATGTAAAATAGTATTATTAAGTGAACAAGGCTACAGTTATAAAGAAATTAGAAGAAAAAGTGGTGGAAACTTAACCAAAGGTGGCATTTCTACTGTACACTTTTCCCAAAAGGTTTCCACAATTTTGGCATATACTACTGTATATGCAGACACAAAGGAAAGGGGGAGATAAAGCTGAATAAAGCACTAAGAAGATCATATTCTTTGCCCATAAAATATAATTGGATACGTTACCATAGCTCTACTGGAATTGGAAGCCTTGATGTCTTCACTAAAAATGGATCTCTTTCATGAGGATGATACACCTTGTTACAATCATTCACCTAAGAACAAAGTCTTTGCAGTGTAACCTTTTTCTTCCTGAAGCAGAGGTGACTAAGCAGTGGTATAAATAGGACCCTTATTGTAATGAGATGGAGATATTTCATTTTCATTGTGGCTCCCCAAGGAAAGAAAATATAAGTTATGAAGACACTCTTCAGGGAACTTGTTAATCAAAAATAAAACATTCAACAGGAATACCAAGCAATCTAAAATTGGCTAGGTTGGTGGATACCAAACATAACTGGTTTTTTTTAATAAACAAGACTTTATTGGGGCAAACAGTATTATTCTCAATGTGCTGGATCTCCAGAAGTCTACTTCCCAACAGCAAACATCACCGGTTGTAGTGTGCAGTCTTATATTAGGAAACCTGTATATTATCACCAGTATATTAATATTATGGATCAGAGTAGGACTTGCTTTTTCTCATCTGGTAGGGTATTATCAATATATATCACTCGCTTTAGAAAAAGTAGCTTTGAAAGCTTAAATAAGTAAATAGCAACAACACCTAGTGGGCAAATCTGCATAACACTTTAATCCAGTTGCAAACTCTGAGAACATACCACTGCAGTCTTAATACTGCTTATTCTCCACTCAGCTATTTGTATTTCAAAAAAACTTGATTTGCAGGGTTAAATGTATTGTTTTATCCGCTTACTGTAAAAAGATTTGGTTGATACATTTAAATTATTGTGAGAGGTACAATTACAAGGATCATTTTTAAAATTGATAGGCATGAATCTACCACCATTAGCCTTACCCAATTATTTTATTCCTCCCATGGAGAATGCATTTTCCTCTTCCACACTTAGAATGGACCTCTTCTATAACTTTCTTTTTCAAGTGAAGGCAAGTATTTGCCTGTTTTCAGGTTTCCTACTGTTGCAACAAGGTTCCTCTTCTGCACAAACAGTATCCATAAAGCTTCCTATTATCTGCATAACTTTGCACTTGCTTGGCGAAAGTGTGATGATGTTTTCATAATATAATCCATATACTGGATTACTCATGATAAGAACAGTAAAATATCTATATTTCTCTATTCTTTTCATGTCTGCCAATAGTCATTCAGCTGCCCTGTGTTAGTTGGGGAAGGGTGGGCCACAGGATCATCTGCAGGGCTGCTGTGAGGAATAATCTAACTGCTTGGCTTATAATAAGTCATGCACATCCCACTCAGAGGTGGATTCCACCTAGGAAGGTCTAGCTAAGATGCCTGGGTCTTGCAGTGTAAGCTAGAATGAGTTTGAATTGGTGACTCTCGAGGAAGTGGACAGGATTCTCCAAGCTGTTTACATCTATGTCTCTCCCAGGTTGTTGAAGGCACTCAAAAGCTATCCTGCAGTTGGGTCCATGCTGTGGAGTTGGCCTGTTTCAAGGAGAGCCTTGAAGGAGGAGGCAATGTGCTCCCTCAAGAGGCTGTGCCTGGAATCAACGAATTTTTTTATACAGTTATTGTCATGTCTTCAACTTTCCATTTAAAAATGGGACCTTCTCTGTTGTTGAGAAGATGGTCAGAGTCCAGTTAAGTTGGGAGGAAGCAAATTATTGATATCTGTTCCAGCATTCAAGGACTTAGTATGGAGTCAGTAATAATTATGTTTGTCAATGACTTTTGATGTTGTTGGGAGGGATGGTGCATTCATTGACCTCTCCTTGATTTCTCAGCCGCTTTGGATACAGTCTCAATATCTTTTTGGACTGGCTGTGAGGTTTGGGAAATGGGGCACCATATTAGGTTGGTTCTCCTTTTTCCTTCATGGCAGTTTCTGATTGGTATTGACAGAGGGGTAGAGATTGCACCCTCAGCCCCTTCTATGAGTGGTGCCACAGGGCTCAATAATCTCTCCCCTCTTGTTTAACATCTATATAAAACCATAATGTGATATCATATGTCAGTTTGGGGTATAGTATCAAGAAAGCCATTAAAACTCTCCTGTTCCAGCAGGCCTGGGTTGATGTCCCCGGGGGGGGGATACGATTGGGGCATGCTGTATGAATGCACTTATTTTTATTGTTATATTTATTGTTTTAATTTTGTACGCCACCCTGAGTCCCTAGGGATTGGGCGGCATATAAATTTTATTAATAAATAAATAAACAGATTGTTGATACCCATTTATACATATCAACTCTGCATTGTTCAAGTGATATAGTTGATGTCCTGTCTTGATTGTACCAAGATTGAATGGCTGTACCTATTAGGACTCCCTAGATCCTAGGATTCTTTGTCTTTAATCTCTGTTTTTGGAAGGAATTGTACTTCCTCATTCAAATCTGGTGTGCAATCTAAGTGGAGGCATGGCAAGCAAACACATCTCCATGGAGAATGGAGATGATAACCATGGCAAAGACTGAAGAACTGGCAAGTACACTGGTTCTTCATAACCCTGGTCTTCCTTCCATCTGGACATGAAGAAGATGGGAGATCACGCATCTGTGCCTTGGATGGCTGCTCTTCCCTGGGGTTTCAGTGCTGGAAAATGAAAGGCTCAGTCATCAAGCTCATTAATTATGGCAGAGCCTTTCTCTAATCACTTTCAGAATTGCCTATTTAATTATCTTTAAAGTACTGAAGATCTTCAAAAAGGTGTTTGAAAAGCTGCTAATGAGTTTACCTTCACTTCTAAACCAAAGAAAAGGACTATATATTTATGAACTTAAAAAGCTGAAATAAATGGCAAAAAAGATAAATAAGATTTTGACCCAAGAAAGTTATAAATTATTTAAGTATCCAGACAAATTTGGAATATTGGAACTTTTACCTCAAGATTCTGGAATTAATTATATAAAATAAACAGATTTTGGGGGAGAACCAGAATTATTTTGTCTACTATAGGTCCTAACAGAGATTAGAGACCTTATGATTTAAATCAGGCACTAGAGGGGACTAAAAATTCTAGGGAAAAAGGAAGGGGGAAAAAACCTGCCTAGAGTTTTGATTGGGATTGGGATTTACAAAATTACACCAAAGGAATTATCTGAATAATGTCTTTTTATTCAACTTACAAAAGAGGCTTGAGGAAGTCCATGCAATGCGAGAAAGAAGAATTGAAGAGGGATTAAATCTGACAACAATATTTATTTATTTACTTATTTTATTTGTATTCCACCTTTATTATTTTTACAAATAACTCAAGGCAGTGGAGGTATCCAACACACCTTCCTCCTCCTATTTTCCCCAGAACAATAACTCTGTAAGGTGAGTTGGACTGAGAAAGAGTGACTGACGAATTTTAAAGATTAAAATTTTCAGAGTAAAAATAAGGAATATAAAGTTGCTTATTTGATCAAAGTTAAAATAAGATATGTGTCAAAGCAAGAACATTCAATGTTATGAGATTCTGCAATGGGTATGGACATTATTGAGATGGACAAGGGCTTTTTAAAAAAAATTGTGTTTCTTTTTTGAAAATTTTGTTATGCAAAGATCAATCTCTCCTTGTCCCTTTATCCTCCATTTTCTTTTCAATTTTTTTTTCTTAGAGCTATTTCTCTTGTTTTTGTAATTTGCTTTTGTTTGTTGTGTACAGCCCTTGATAGCTTTCAGCAGAAAAATAACGGGGAGAAAGTAATTAAAAAAATAATTCTAGATCTATGGGCAGGTTCTCCGGTTCAGCAAAAGGAATGGAGCTGTCCAGGGTCCTGTAGCTCTAGTCTTTTGTACAATGTCAGTGATAAATAATATCTAATCACTTCATCTGTTGGGGTCTCTTTCAATTCAGTTGCCTGCAATTTTTCTGAGATCGATGTCTTCTCCAGAATTTTCTTTACCTTTTACATTATGTGTCCAAAAGTTCAAGCTTAGCCTAATTTCACTTCATCTCCAATGAATTATTGAATTATTTTTGAAGTCCAAAGTTTTGCAAAATGCCATCAGGGTTAGGGAACATCAGATATAAAGAGCAAGTAGTTTGGGAGGAGAATTATCCATGTGCATATCATTCAAACACTTTCAGAATGGGGGGTCAGGAGCATTTGCTCTCGATTTGATCATGTAATATGTGCAAATTCTACCTGAAGTAGACAGTCCCAGACATACTAGAATATGTACCTGAATATGTAAGTGTAAATATAAAATGCCTTATAAAGATCATTACATTTCCAAATAAATGACAAAATTCCCATATCTGGAAATGTAATAATCTCAGTTGTGATGGAGAACATGCCAAAGAAGAACTTGACTCTGGATCAATACCTTCAAAATTAATCTCAGGCATGATGAATAAGAAGCCAGTTTGGTATGATGAAGTATTTTACGAAATTATTTTATTTCCCAATCAGGCTTCATTTTCCAAGCTGATATATCAGAAGAATGAAGAGAATTATTTCCTATTTGTTATCTTGCAGCTATGCCTGTTTATGGTGCTCATTATTAATAGGTGAATTTCTGCTCCTTTGGCAAAAAATAAATATGGCTCCATAAAGCTTTAAATCTTCACAGATCAGCACCCTGCAATTGTCTCACTGCATCATTCTCCAGCTGGGGGCATGGAAAAGCCAGGAGCCAGAAAGCCCTCACATACCATTACATTTCCACTTTGCATGAATAGAAAAACTGATAACTGTAGAGAGAAGGTGTGAAACCACCCTCTTCACATTTTAAGCAGGCAAGTGGACAGGAGCCATGGCATCTTAAGCCCAGAGGGCAAAAGGGACAACAAAGTAGATGCGAGCCACATCAAAAATGTTGCAAAGCTCCACTATTTCTGATTTATCTAATGTTGTGGCAGAGCTAAAAATAAATTGGCTAAGCTGCCCAGCATAGATAATAGCATGGGAACAGCACCAAAGATCTGGGTGGAAATATGACAAATTTATTAATACGTCAAATATGTCCATTAAAAAAAGAAAAATGCACTCTTAATCAAATCTTGTTTTAAATATTACTCAAACCTTCTTCCTGGGGCTTCAAAATATAATGGTAGCTTATTTCTACACTCATGGTTATTTATGTGATTAATCCATTTAAATCTAAAAGAGTAATGCTGGTGAAATGCATAGAAGTAACCCATATGTACATAAATTATATTAGGGCCATGCAGCTGAACTTTTAGAGTTTTATAATGGCACACAATCTTGGAAGATAACTTTACACACAGGACATAATAAATAGTATGGAATGTTATGAAGGTTAAAGAACATTATATATCATTTTACTGTCAGCCATTGTTTTCCAAACTGGCTCCAGGTTTATTATGTGGCACTCTCAGTTCTGCTCTGATTCCCCTCTTCTGCACCCAAACCCTTAGAAATTTCCTCATGGCCCCATGAATCCCACTATTCCTCAGGCTGTATATGAAAGGATTGAGCATAGGGATCACCACAGTGTAAAATATTGAAGCCACTTTCAACCTAGAGCCAGAATATGTGGAGGATGGGCGGATGTAGGTGCACATCAGAGTCCCATAGAACAAGGCAACAGTAGTGATGTGTGCAGTGCAAGTGGAGAAGGCTTTGTACTTCCCAGAAGCTGAAGGAACTTTCAACACCCTGAACATAATCAATATATAGGAGAGAAGAATGAGCATAATGGGCCCAAACATGGTTGCAGTACCTTCAATCATGAGCAGTGCTTCAGCAGAAGAGGTGTCTGAGCAGGAAAGTTTGAGTAAAGGATGGAGGTCACAGAAGAAATGGGGGATCTCCCGAGAGCCACAGAAAGAAAAATTAGCTATTGTAAATACATATAATAGGCCTTGAGAAAAAGAGAGGAGCCAAGACACAGCAGCCAAAATCAAGCAACGCTTATAGCTCATGATTATAGAATAATGAAGTGGTCGGCAGATAGCCACATAGCGGTCATATGCCATGGAGGCAAGGAGAAAGTTATCACTGGTACAAAAGACCACAAAGAAATACATTTGACTGAGGCATCCACTATAGGATATGGTGTTTTTCTGGGAGACCAAGATTTGCAACATCTTGGGTACAGCATTAGAACTGAATCCCAGGTCAGCCAATGATAGATGACTGAGGAAGAAATACATGGGGGCGTGAAAAAGGTCGCTATTGAAGAAGATCAGCAGCAGGATCAAGAGGTTTCCCAGTAAGCTAAGCAGGTACATGCAGAGGAAGAAGGGGAAGAGAAGTCCCTTGAACTCTGGTGAGGTGGAGAAACCCAGGAGAATGAATCCCGCAAAGTTGGTGCTGTTCTCCGGTTCTGTGTCCATGGCTCATCTGAAAATGAGAGTAAATGGGATTATATCATCGCTCCTTCAGTTTCATGAGTGTAATACTAAATAATCTCATGGGCTATCGCCCCTCACTGGATATTGCTGGAAATGGCACTGACTGTTCAGCACCCCACAACCTGCTGATTCCAAGGGGCAGTAAATTAACAATTTATTGTGTGTTCCTTTTTTTTTTTTTGTCTATCACTCTACTGGCTCTTTGTCTATGAGACTATAATCTCAGATTACCTCTTTCTGTTTTTGTTTTCAGGCATGCATATACAGTGCACTTGCTCTCTGACTCACCTCCTGGTGTGGTATAGTTAGTAAGATAGTGTGTTTTGCCTACCTGTATCATTGACTTCCTTAAATCTCAGTTCTTCACTAACCATCCCTCAGGTTAGATTCTTTCTGTCCTGCACAAATACCGGTGCCCTACCTCAGGTTTTGCAACACTCCTATGTAAAACAGTGAGCGAATGTCCTTTTAATTCAGTCTGAGCCAGTATGATCCTGCTGGAATGATTGGAAATGAAAAAATAGAACATATTTGGAGACAGGCAAGGCGTTGAATTCTAAACCTATCACATTCCAATGAAATGAGCTTTCATCAATCTCAGTGGATGCCTGATACGAAAAGGAGGAAGTTGTATGTCATTAGGTTCTGTATCGAGGACAACTCTGCCTTGCAGGTTGTCTTTAAAGGGAACAAGTGCAAACTGGAATCAGGTAGATAATAGAGGAATCAATCCACTGAAATAAACAATATTCCATCAATGGCATACTAAAATCAAATTCATGACTGGAGCTCAATATAGGAAGTTAACTATTTCAGTCTTGGTGAAAAGCTTCACATTTGCAAATGAACTTTATTTTCCTGTATGTCTGATTGATCTGACTCCATGTAATATTTTTCACACTTTTAAATGGGACATTTTCATTTTCACAGAAAATCAGGGGCAGATTTTGCCCCAATCAGGATGGTGTTTCTGTTCCATAGCAGAGAGAAAGGCATGCCAAGTTTCCTTCTTACAGTTTTTCCTACTTTGTTTCAAACCCCATCTTTATAGATACAGTAAAGCAGGGGTCTTCAAACATGGCCCTTTTATGACTTGTGGACTTCAGCTCCCAGAATTCCTCAGCCAGCATGCCTGGCTGAGGAATTCTGGGAGTTGAAGTCCACAAGTCATAAAAGGGCCTAGTTTGAAGACCCCTGCAGTAAGGTGTGTATTTTAAGAAAAACAGCGTGGAGTTTCTATCCAAATAAGGAAAATATTCCAACTGTAAACAGCTATTTTATTTCCTGAAAACTAAAAGCTCTCATTTAATACTATAGTATGTGCAGAAATTTGACAGAGGGATAATGCTAAATTAACTCAGCATGATACCCCTATAATACAGGAGGGGCTTGCACATTGTGAGGACAAACATTAAAGCATTTATTGAAAAAATTTAGGGATTGTAAGCTTCATGGGCAATCTTGATTAGAGATAACTCACTGGATCTCAGTTCACAAAATTAATCATTGGTTTCTGAAATATAATATCTGGCTGGGAATTTTGTTCATTTGCTGCAAAGCTTTCATTTTGTATCGTTAAACAGTCAACATCAACACATCTGAGAAAATTACTTGAAAGATTTAGTCTCACTTCGTTGAATCTCAGCAGTCTGAGATTGCTTGCTGGATGATCAAATTAAACGAACTGCCAAAAAACCAAAATCATTAGAGCTCTCCAACATGGAGGCAAAGCATCAAGAGATGGTAGAAATGGTCAGGAAAGAGGATTTGGATTTCTATCTGAAGTAAATGGTGAAACAGAAACGAGTATTTCTTGCTACCTGTAAAAGAAGATGGACAAGAGAGAGAAAAAACAGATCAGATCAGAACATCTAAGGTTGGAGAACCATCTTTCTTAGCACTGAAAATCATACAAATTAGACATAAAAACCTCACCAACCATGGAGGTGTTCAGTGGAGAGGAACATCTTGCACAACTGAACCTCTGTTTCATTCATTGCCCAGAAAAGAAAAGAGAAGAGAATATAAAGGTGGTGTGAAACTGGGTAAGAATGTCAGTGCTGTGAGCTTTGGTTTCCATGGAAGAAAACAGCAAGAGGACAGAGCTCTGCAGGGATCTTGTTAAAGAAACAACTACAGGGTTGTTGAGATTCTGTAATGTGAAATCCCCAGACCCACTGTACAACCACTAGCTCAGGGGTGTCAAACTCGCAATGTCACATGATGTGTCATGACGTATTGCAACTTTTTTTACATTGCCAACAATGGGGTGGGCACGGTTTTGCTATGATGCATCCGGCCCGCAGGCTGGCAGCTTGACACCCCTGTGCTAGCTGAACTCCCAACCTATGTCTTAGCAGATGAAAGCAATATACTGTACTGTAGCTGGGATAGGAGAGTAACCCTGAAGCAGAAATGGGAGAATACAATAGAGACATTGTTTCAGTGAAGGCTTCTCCAACATCAAATATCAATCAGCAGAATTTTCCAGGCACATAGGATCAGTAAGTAAACAGTTGGTAGAGTTCGGTCCACCAATTTTGAAGGGTACCAGATGGAAGAGGTTAGTCTAATTAGACATAGGCATGACTGTGCTCATCCTTTAGACCAGAGGTTCTTAACCTTTTTGAACGAATCGCCCCCTTGAACCAATGAGGAAGTTGTCATCGCCCCCCTCCCCAACATAACCTCTCAATCAAACATAGGAAATAATTCTTCAATTTATGCAAACACTTTTTTTGTTTTCTTTAAAATTGTCATCAGGACATGTCGATGCAAATAATTTATTTCCAGTCTTTTTCCCATATCTCAACTGTGTGAAAAATTCTGGTGCCATCTCACCTTACATTCTTCACCGACAAAATAGCCAGGACTCCGGCACGCCTTCCTGGCCAGCTGGGCCAACGGTCCCACATCTAGGGATCGCAGGAGATGCTCTCCCTCAGGGCCACGGCTTGCAGGAAGGCTGGCCCACTCAGCTGAGGCTCTGGCGGGCTGCTCCCAGCGGGGATCCCGGGGATCCCCCACGTGGTTCCCCAGCCACGTGCCCCTGGGACAGGGCCAGCCAGGGAAATGGACTTCCTAACTGTGCTTCTCCCAGGGGGCGGGACACCTGGGTGCAGGGCCAACCAGGAGATCTGCAAGGGGGCAAATCCGCATCAGAGAGAGAGAGAGAAGCCCAAGTGCCTCTCTCTGCCTCTGTCTCTCTCTTCAAATGGCGGAGGAGGCTCGGAGCCACAGGGGCAGGCTCAAAAGTGTCCTCAAAACTTCTTGCTCCATCGCCCCCATATCACCCCCTTTTCATTCCTTTGTCCCCGCATCATCCTTTTTCATTCCATCGCCTCCCTGAAAAATGAAATCGCCACCTGGGGGGCGATATCACCCAGGTTAAGAACCACTGCTTTAGACAATGCTGTCAGTCATTTGGAAGACTAGCCATTTGGGACAATGAGGATTTGGTTAATTAGTAGGTTAGGCTTTTTTTAAAGGTTGTTCCCACTTCCTCTGCTCAATCTTTCCTTTCCATTTCTTGAATGATCCAAGGAAATTGCATGCCTATGGTCCTGCAAGGCCTTCATTGCCACTAGGAAAGATCCCTGTACACCAGAAATGCATTTTCAGCTGTTGGAATATCTAATTCTGGAGTATAAATCAGTACCGTGCTCGTGTAGAAGAGGGTTGGAAAAGGAGTAGGGTGGTAACTGTTACCATTTTCCCAATAGAACGTACCTTTTCTCCCAGCATTCCTTAAATAGGCCTTGAGACCAGAATCCTGATCATATCTCTATGCATCTGAGCAGAAATATAACCTTTATTAATTTGTATGTAACAATAAGGAGTGCTCTCTCCCCTTGAAAGCCAGCTAGATATTTTATTGGCTCATTATATGTGCATAGATTTTTTTTAATTCTTCAACGCTATCATTCCCCAATTCTCAGGGTAATTTACACAATACAAAATAAGATATTTACATATATATTTTTACCAATAAGGAAAATGACTCTGAATATAAGAGTTTGGTTCCTCAAAAGATTAGACAGAAAAAGAAGTCATCTGCCACCGTTACTCTCTTCTCAGCATATTTAAGCTGACCTTCCCAGATTAATAACAAATTATTTGCAGCAAATTCTAGTCATCTTTACTGGTGAATATCAGTAAACTATTTCAAAAGCAAATTGTCCCACATGATATATGCCAGGAGGGCAGGACTTGCATTTTTCAATAATTCCATATTTATTGGATAATATACACCGTTATAAATTTTATCCATTTATCCCAAACAGCAAGAAATTTCTCTTGCGTTTGTCCCTTTAAGAAAGCCGAAATCTTTGCCATTTCCGCCAAATGAGACACTTTAAGAAACCATTCCTGCAATGTAGGCAAAGATTCCTTCTTCCAATATTGTCCTACTAACAGCCTCGCAGCTGTTATCAAGTTTAACATCAATATAACCTCCTTTGTGTCACAATCAGTAACTATACCTAACAAAAATAATTGTGGAGTAAATTTTACCCTCCTTTTAAAAATTCTCTGGATATTCCACCATATCTTAATCCAGAATGCTTTTATCTCTCTGCACGACCACCAAATATGATAATAAGTAGCATCCATACAACCACATCTCCAACATTTAGGTTGTAAGTCAGGGTACATAAAAGACATTTTTTGTGGATCAAGGTGCCATCTATAAAACATTTTATAAAAATTCTCCCTTAAGTTCTGTGCTTGTGTAAATTTGACATTTCTCACCCAAATAATTTCCCAGGTGTCCAATGGAACTGGCTCACCAAAATTCTGCGCCCATCTAATCATACAATCTTTAATTAGTTCCGTTTCTGAATCCAATTCAACTAAAACCCCATAGATCCTCTTAATGTGGGTTTGTCTTTGATCCTTCACTTGCTTAATAAGATTTTCATCTTCTCTGTAAAAACCCACCTTACAGTCCATCTTCCATCTATCTAATAATTGCCTATATTGGAACCAAGAATAAATAATATTTTCTTGTGCTAACTCTTCCCGTAATTTTAACTGCCAGTTTTGTCCATCCCATTTAAGTAACTGTCTATAGGACACCATATCCATTTTAACCCCTCTTTTTATTCCTTCTATTGCATGCCAAGGTACGGCCCATAATGGTACTTTAAAATCACTTTTGTAATATTTTCTCCAAACCCTAAGTAAAGAAATTCTTAAGATATGAGATTTAAAAGCCCAATCCATTTTTTTATTAAATATTAAATAGGCATGCCACCCAAAAAGTAAATTCCATCCCTCTAAGTGAAGTATATCAGAATTTGTCAAATTTACCCAGTCACTAACTAATGTTAAAACCACCGCATCATAATATAATTTCAAATTCGGCACCTTGAGTCCTCCCCTCTCACGGAAATCTTGCATAATTTTAAATTTAACCCTTGGCTTTTTCCCTGCCCAAATAAATTTATTAAGGCCTTTCTGCCACTCAGTTAAATTGATCTCATTCTTCAAAATCGGTATCATTTGGAACAAAAAGAGAAACTTGGGTAGAATATTCATTTTTATCACTGCAAAAATATGGAACGCTTCACGAATTTGCGTGTCATCCTTGCGCAGGGGCCATGCTAATCTTCTCTGTATCGTTCCAATTTTAGTATATGTGCTGCCGAAGCGAGCACAATATACACCGTTATAATTATATAGTTTATGTTGTGTCCTGAGCCTGCAAAAGCAGGCTCGGGACATTGCAATGGTCCCGGGCTGTTGCAAGCTGCCCGGGACCAGACTAAGTGGCACCAGCCTGCGCACATGCGCAAGGCACAAAGTGCGCCATCTCTTTATAAACTTTTTGCCCGGGGATTCTATTTAGAGTCGGAGCCTCCGAGTTGAGTTGGAGTGAGCAGAAGAAGAATAAAGCAGTTGTTGGCTTCAGAATGTGTGCTCTTCTTTCGCCATTAACTCGAGGACTTAACACTGGTGATGAAGGTGGGATGATCGCAAGCTGAAAGAAGGCTTGTAAGACTTACCCAAGGAGTCCTTGAGGAGAGGAAGATGGCATTAAATTCAGCACCTGGCCTGCCAGTACAGTGTCACTGGAGGTAAGCTGGCTGATAGACCCCTTCCTCAAAGTAGAAGTAAGGATGGCGAAGATAGGGCGGTTGTCCGAATTCGATGTTGTTCACCCAGGAAGATGGGAGTCTTATGTCACTAGAGTAGAAAATTACTTTAGAGTGAATCAAGTTAGAGAAGATGGCTTGAAGGCTGCAACTTTGCTGTGTGTCTGTGGTCAAGATGCGTTTGAAATTGCGGAAAATTTGGCAGCTCCTGCTCCTCTAGAGTCTGTCACGTATACAGACTTAAAGAAGTTATTAAAGGAACATTTTCAGCCTAAGCTGTCTGTCATTGCATGGAGACACACGTTTGAACAGAGGGATCAGAGAGCAGGTGAATCAGCCAAAGAATTCATTGCAGCCTTGAGAAGAGCAGCCAAGCCCTGTGAGTTTAAAGACTTAGAAGAAAGGCTGAGAGACCGTTCTGTATGCGGTTTAAGGAACAGAGATTTGCAACAGAGGCTCTTTGCAAAGGAAGATATCTCATTCCAAGATGTTCATATGTTCATATTAGTAAAGTTGGAAGGGACCTTGGAGGTCATCTAGTCCAACCCCCTGCTCGGGCAGGAAACCCTACACCATTTCGGACAAATGGCTGTCCAGTCTCTTCTTAAAAACTTCCAGTGTTGGAGCATTTACTGCTTCTGGAGGCAAGCTGTTCCACTGATTAATTGTTCTCACTGTCAGGAAGTTTCTCCTTAGTTCTAGGTTGCTTCTCTCCTTGATTAGTTTCCACCCGTTGCTTCTTGTCCTGCCTTCAGGTGCTTTCGAAAATAGCTTAATTCCCTCTTCTTTATGGCAGCCCCTGAGATATTGGAATACTGCTATCATGTCCCCCCTTGTCCTTCTCTTCGTTAAACTAGACATACCCAATTCTAGCAACCGTTCCTTATATGTTTTAGCCTCCAGTCCCCTAATCATTTTTGTTGCTCTTCTCTGTACTCTTTCTAGAGTCTCAACATCTTTTTTGCATCGTGGTGACCAAAACTGGATGCAGTATTCCAAGTGTGGCCTTACCAAGGCATTGAAGAGTGGTATTAATACTTCACGTGATCTTGATTCTATCCCTCTGTTAATGCAGCCTAGCACTGTGTTGGCCTTTTTGGCAGCTGCAGCACACTGCTGGCTCATATTTAGGTGATTGTCTACTAGGACTCCGAGGTCCCTCTCACAGTTACTACTATTGAGCATGGTGCCACTTATGCTGTACTTGTGCATTTGGTTTTTCTTGCCTAAATGTAGAACCTTGCTTTTTTCACCATTGAATTTCATTTTGTTAGTTAGTGCCCAGTGTTCAAGTCTGTCCAGATCCTTCTGTATCTTAAGCCTGTCTTCTGGAGTGTTGGCTATTCCTGCCAGCTTGGTGTCGTCTGCAAATTTGATGAGTTCCCCATCTATCCAGAATAATCCAGAAGCAGTTTCCGCGCATCATGAGGAATTCCAAGAAGGCTCGGAGGAGGATCCTGAAGATGAGGTGGATCATCTTTACCCATTCAAGGATCCTGAAGATGAGGTGGATCATCTTTACCCATTGCTTTCAACGGGAAAAGGAAAGGAAAGCAAAGAGAAAACTCCACTGCAACAAATACCCAGGAAGGTCAAGGTTGTTCTCAAAATCTGAGGAGGTCATAGAGGGTTAGAAGACTTCCCAAACACCTTGAAGAGTATGTGAAGTTGCTGTCAAGCCAAGGGAAATAAGGAAGGTGCCTACTGCTTGGGGGAACTGGAATTGTGGGTATTGGACACTCAATTGCAAAACAATAGCACGGCACCATGTTATAGAGTGGCTATTTAGTAGCTGCAACAGTATGTGCAGTTCCATAAGGGATAGCACACCACGTCCCTTTGTGAGGTCGCGTATACCTATTTATATAGGTTGATTAAGTTTCAGCCGGGGGAAAGGGGTGTTGTGTCCGGAGCCTGCACAAGCAGGCTCAGGACATTGCAATGGTCCCGGGCTGCTGCAAGCTGCCCGGGACCAGACTAAGTGGTGCCAGCCTGCGCGCATGCGCAAGGCGCAAAGTGCGCCATCTCTTTGTAACCTTTTTGCCCGGGGATTCTATTTAGAGTCGGAGAGGCCTGCGAGCCTCCGAGTTGTGTTGGAGTGAGCAGAAGAAGAAGAAAGCAGTTGTTGGCTTCAGAATGTGTGCTCTTCTTTCACCATTAACTCGAGGACTTAACAGTTTATATAATTATGCATGTTTTAAAAATTCTGAAATTGCCCTTAGTGATTCATGGGTGAAACAGATTTTGCTTTTAAGGAAATAAAATAAGTTAAATCATACTTCTACTATAATGGTTCAACAGGCTTCAAGATTTCTTCTGTTTCTAAGAATTCTTTCGTTTGCAAGAATTTCTAAGAACAGATTTTGTTTTTAAGGAAATATATTAAATAAGGCAAGACATTCTTCTACCCTAATGGATCAATGGGCTACAAGAATTCTTCTGTTCCTAAAAAAAATTCCCAGCAGCAGACCCCATTTCTCCCTACTGAGTACTTCTTCTTCTTCTTGTGCCATATCCGTTATCGGACATTGGCGATCATGTTGGTGATCCTGTCTTTATCAGCAGCCGCACGAAAAAGTGCTGCTGAGTTTTGTCCAAACCAATCCCTTAGATTTTGAAGCCATGATGTTCTTCTTTTGCCTGGACCTCATTTGCCTTCAATCTTTCCCCAGGATTAAATGGAGAGTTTAAATGAGTTCTAGACAAGTAGAAACAGAGATAACTACAAGTTGCCCGATCGTGAAGACAACATTGCTCGCATAAACCTGCAACCAATTCAGTAAACTGGAAAATTGTCTCCATATGAGACTGCAGCTGGTACATTGAGAAAATGGGGGAGCTTATTAACCAGTGAGTCATGGAAAGCACAATGCCTCCAAATATTTATTTCATAAATCCCTAACTCATTCACATTTCAAAGTTCCTTTCCCCATTATTTTTCTTTATGTATCTGCTGGCTGTCCTATGGAAAATGCAGCTCCCCAGGGTTCCACACCCTTCGTGATTTAGAGTGACCTCCGTTAGTGTTCCAAAAAGCTAAAAAATCAGGAAAATACACAAATAAGTTTCCTTGGCCAAGCTGCTTCAGTGAGTGTTGTTGATGGTGGCCATGCATCTACAAGCAAAAACATCTCCTATTCTTCATTCAGCTGACCTCGACCCACAAAGGTGTTACTCTGCTGATCAATTACTTCACCACTGCAAGCCTCAAGAATATAGGATCATCCCAAGGCTGAAACTGGCTTCTGACATCCAAACTCTCAAACAACTCACTATGCAAAATAGACCACTCAGGCAGCAAAGAAAGATTCTGGCAGCCCTGACTGAAAGCATGTTTCAGAGGTGAAGCCACTATGAAAAGTGATGTTGGGTTATACAGGCAGTCCACAGTTTACGACACAATTGAGCCCAACATTTCTGTTGCTAAGCGAGACATTTTTAAGTGAATTTTGCCCCATTTTACAACCTTTCTTGCCAGTTGTTAAGTGAATCACTGCACTTAATAAGTTAGTAACCCATTGACTTTGCTTGTCAGAAATTCACAAAAGGTGAGCACAGGACCCCAGGACACTGCAACCATCATAAATATGAACTAATCACCAAGCATCTGAATTTTGATCACGTGACCATGGGGATGCTGCAAAGGTCGTAACTGTGAAAAACAGCCATAAATCACATTTTTCAGGGCCATTGTTACTTTGAACAGTCACTAAATGAACTGTTGTAAATCGAGGATTACCTGTATTATGTTTCTAGATTTGGGATAGGGAGGCAGATTGAAGAATATTGCAAAGACAGCTATGCCTCGGAGTACTCACCCTTGGCTCCTGGTGAAAAACTTATTAACAAATATGATTTTTTTTTCTTATTTAACACCCAATATTATAGTAAAAAGCGTTGTAGACCTCAAAGCAGAAAAGAGGCTAGTAGCTAGGAAGTTAAGATTGCTCTTTCCTGAAATAGATGGTAGGTCAATACAGTATTATAGAAACTGTATTATAGAACAATGAAAAAATATTGGTATGCAATTTATCTTATAAAGTGTCTTATTTGCCTTTGGCTAGCTCAGGGGTAGGCAGCCTTGGCTCTTTTATGACTTGTGGACTTCAGCTCCCAGAATTCCTGAGCCAGCTGTATGAACACAGTCATTGCAATTTGGAAGCCATAGTTTATGGCATAGTGTTATGTGATCCATGGCTTACCAGGTTCCACAAATGCCAGTGTTCAGCAAATATGACTAAACAAACTATAATTAAATTTCTGAGCCAGGCTATTCTCTTTGGATAGCTCACAGTAGCCCAGCATGCTTTATCTCATTCCGTTACTGTATTATATAAGACAAATAGCGTTTTTCAAACCCTCATCATCTCAAGATCCAAACGATTGATTCTGCAAACAGAAAATTGGACCCCATGTAGCTAGAGTTTGATCATTGAATGAGCTTCTCTCACTTGGAAGAAACAGCTCTCAGCTCAAATATGTCCTTTTTTCCCCAATGAAACGGCACATGGATACATGAATGGACATAGCTCCATTGGGACTTGCTTAATATTTATTTATTAGATTCATGTGCTGCCCATCTTGTTAACTCTAATACTACTGGACATGGCCAATACTTTTTAAAAGAACCAGGTATGTCTAGGGAAGCATTATCTCAGACCTTTCATCTCTATCTTTTCAAATTCAAATAAGATAACAGTTAGCAGTGGCCCATTTTAATCAAAATGAGATTTCAGCAAAATTTGAATAGAACAACAGTGCCCTCTTGAGTGTCTGTGCTTTATAGTTACAGTAGAGTATGACACCATACAGAACTTCTCTAAAGTGAATCTTTGTTTGCTTTATCTTTAAAACCATGTTCATCCCTTTTTCAGAAGGAGATGGATTCAGAAGTTTCTCAATTAATTTCTAATTGTTCAGCTGGATTATTGGCATGGCCTTATATCGTCATTGAACAGTCTCCACTAAAAGACAATGTCTGTACTCAGATGCTTGTTATACAGTTAAAGGGGGCATCTTTTTGACTTCTCAGAACCATCCAGATTTAAGGTCTGAGGTGCTCTCACATTTTTGGAGTCCAACTTCACTCCACTGCTCTCTGCAAACATTTTTAAACTGAAGTTTCTTCTCTGCCATATAATAACTGCAGGATATGTGGCTTAACAGTAATATACAGGGAAATTTGACCTGGATTTTAACAGAACATAAGGTAGAGATGAGCATGGTATGAGGCAGCTGCACAATACTTTTAGATTGCAATAATAGAGCTCTCCCAGCTTGCATCCCATATATGATAGCCCCATGATATGATCAGTTTGATCTGGGAATTTAATTTAGTATTAAGATAGAATAATTCAGACAAGAAATGAATCTATATACACATACACACACTTCCTTTAAGGAAGTTTAAAGAAACTGAGTATGTTTAAAATTAAAAGACACATTTAATGACTGTGGTCTTACAAGTGCTAAATCACTGCTAACCAACCACAAACCAAGCCCAAATAAACCTAGGTGTATCATAGAACAGACTCCTCTCCAAAATGTAAACAGCCTTTACACTATTGACCAGGAAAACCTAGCTCTGTCCCCAGCATTGGGGTCACATTATTAATTTGGGGACTCTGGAATGAGTGATGGGTGTATGTGACCAGTGATTTGTATTTTACTGAGTCTATTTTTTGTTTTAATGTAACTCTTTTTTTGATGTTTGTATTCTTGCCCAGAATTCTTAAGATAGGTAGGTGGCCATATATAGTGGATGGATGGATGGATGGATGGATGGATAGATGGATAGAGAGATAGAAGAGAGGTTGACTTATCATATTATACGAGGACAATCACATTATTTGTTACCTATTATTTTCTGATTCAATTTATATTTCAATTTATTACTTTTTTATTTTATTTTTATTTATTTATTTACTTTTTTTTCAAAATACCGGTACTTGTTGGAAAGTCAACAAATAAGGCTTTGATGAATCAGAGCATTGGATAAGAATCAGATACAAATCCAGACTCAGCCTTAACGCTTGCTGTAAGTTTCAGCTGGTCATTTTATGTTACATTAAACTGAATATGATACGTTTAGTGTTGGCTTTATATGAAACCACCATTATGGTTTCTTGCTTGCTTTTATTTTGGTCACAGACTAGAATTGTATTATATTGTATATATTGTATTAATAAAATAATGGCATAGGAAAAAAACTTATAAATGTACAATCTTTTAAAATTAAATTAAATTAAATTCTATAAGAAGTTAAGCTTGATAATTATGGATAAACCCATAAGAAACACAAAGAACTATAAAACATTACCCTACAACAATTTAAAACTATTCTGATTTGTGGATATAAGACTGCTATAGTCCTAAGTACAAGAATTTGGTATTGATTTTTACATCCAGCCTACAATAAATGAGGTTATATAATAATATGCTATATAAATAAAATAACTGCAAAATTTCTGCCCTGTCTATAGAGGAGGCACTCTTAAAATTAACCTCTGGTTCCATTGTTCCAAAAATCCTTCAATATGCCCAATGTTAAAATATTTTGCTCCATTCTGTATCAATAAATCAGATTTAAATGTTGTTCTCCTTTAATTGTAATCTTGGTTCCTTTCGTTTCCCTTCAGTGTCTGACCTTCAAAGTCTCATCCTATCATTTTTTTAAAGATAATTCAAAACAAAAGCATTTACCCACAGGAAGGGACATATAATTCTTCTAATTCCAAAATTTTATTTCACATTCATCAGAACCCTTAGTCTATTTTCAAACTTTTTCAAAGTCATATACATTGAATGAATGAATGACCCTGTGGCTGTTCATTCCAAAACAATTTTAAGGCCTTAAATCTGTATTTAAAACTTATTTTGCTAAGCAGAACTTCCAGGGAAGAAATGGCAAACTGAAGATGGCTCCATCTCCAACAACTGTAGCAGAATGAAGAGCCAGCATTTTGACCGGCTCTATATAATCCCGTTACGGACAAGGTGAGGACTTGAGATAGCCCACATAGTGCTTCAGCATGGCAGTGATCTCCAATGGGTTTAGAGCTCTGGGAGATGAGGGAATAACCATCTTGCTGAAACCATGTCAGCATCCTCAGAAAAGGACACAGGCTTTGTAAACTTCCTTTTCTAACCACTTTTGGATAGAACGTCTTAATTGCTTTTTTAGAATCTCTGGCTCAACAGTTTTACAGCGCCAGGTGAACTTCAGAGAAGATTTTTGTTTTACGTAGAATTGCTGCAAACAGTAAAACATCTCTTGGTGCTGGGACTACAGTAGAATCTTTATTAATTAGATCCTTAAGGAGTGACTCTTTAATCAACCTCATTTGTTATTAGATTTCCTAAGTGACCTACTCTCTTGCCAAACAATTATGACAGAAAAAAAAAATCAGGAAGTTAATGAGAAAACTTTCTGAAAGAAGTTGACAAATATTTGGAATAATAGAAAACAAAGAACTTAACTAGTCTTGAGGGAGTGAAACCCAAGAGACTGACTGACACTAAACAGTAACAAAACAATTCTAAGAAAGGAAAGTTTTAGCATGTGAGAGGAATCTATTCCTCTCAATAACAATTTTAGGAGAGGAGATCTTGGACAGTGTTCACATGTGTAATGAAAAGTGGTAGGTAGATATACATGAGAAGAGACCTACTGTATGGAAGTTCTCACAAAAGCAGCACAACATTGCATGGAATGAGATACCACTATGTGACTGCCATTTTACATTTGGCCCATCATTTAATAGTTTAGCTCCATAGTGGCGAACCTATGGCACGCGTGCCACAGGTGGCATGCAGAGCCCTCTCTGTGGGCATGCGCGCCGTCGCCCCAGTCCTAGGCCTTCAGTTGGGTTTATAAATTCTTTTCACTTTAGGCTCCGCCCCCGTGCGCAAAAAAAGGTTCAATCAATCAATTTCAATTTCTCACAGGAAAAAAAAGATCTCGCAAAGTTGGAATTGATTGATTGAACTTTTTAGTCCCACCCAATCTGCTGTTACCACTGCAGCCATGCCCACCCAATGGGCCACACCCACCTAATGAGCCATGCCCACCCGGCACCTGACGATACATAAGTGGGTTTTGGGCACTCAGTCTCTAAAAGATTCGCCATCACTGGTTTAGCTGAACAGGACTCCTAGTTTAAGATTTCAGATTTTGATGGTCTCTAGTAACAGCTCCAGAATGTGGTTGCCAGAATCCTAATGGTCAAAAGAGAGAGTGCTAATTAATGAAAAGAAAATAGTTATAATCACCGCAGCCATCTCTGCCATTAGCTTTATTACAACTGAGATTGCTGTCTAATTACTGTATTAATTCATCTATAAAGCTGTCCTTTATTTTAACTGCATTTTTTATTTCCCCTGTTCCCTCAAAAAGAATACATGCTAAATGATAAGGCGGTTGGTTTGGCCACAGTTCAGAGCATTTTGCAAACACATACGCAGTATACCTAAGCAAAATGCTGAGTCCAATTTTACCCTTCCAGCAACTCATGTTTTTTTTTCCTATTGAAGAGACCGTACCGAGAAAGCTTATATTCTGTTTGCTTTTAAAATAAAGGAAAATAAAACCTACTTTAAGTAGAACACTTAAGTAGACGGGCAGCAAATAAATTTCATAAATAAATAAGAATACAGTTCCTGGTAATTTCATGGTGGACATACCCATTGTCTTCTTCCTGAAAGCTGACTTCTCATCTAGCCTATATCCCTGTTGTTCCCCAGATATCTTCCATGCAAGGACAAGGCAAAGCCCACAAGGCCAATCAGGTGCTTCCACTTGCTGAGGAAGGAATTTGCAACAGGAGTTGTTTCCCTCAGAGTAAGGTGGCTTCTTCAATAGCACTAGAAATAGCAGACTTATATACCGCTTCAGAGTGCTTTACAGCCCTCTCTAAGCGGTTTACAAACTGAGCATATTGTCCCCAACAATCTGGGTCCTCATTTTACTGACCTCGGGAGGATGGAAGGCTGAGTCAACCTTGAGCTGGTCAGGATCAAAGGAATCGAACTCCTGGCAATGTGAGCAGAGTTAGCCTGCAATACTGTGTTCTAACCACTGCGCCACCATGGCTCATGTCCTCAAAATAAAGCAGTCTTCATCTGCTATAATAGGAGACATCCCACACTTAGAGAGGACCCTGGGTTGAAAGAAACTGGTCAAAGAGTTATCAAAGTCTTCTGGGGTCCTGACTCACTCAGAAAGGTGGCAGTAGATAAAGATTCCAGGAAGAGTCTAATTCTATTGAAAACAAAGAATAGAAAATATTAAATCTACTGGTTTATTTGACAACAGGACAGAAGTAGTTTGCCATTGTCTTCTCCTGTTTTCCCCCCTCCCTCAACTTTCCAGAGTATATATGTGTAGGAATCTTTGAGTCAGTGTTGACTTCTAGGGATGCTTGGACAAGTCTCTAAGTTTTTTTGGAAAAATTTTGGTTTGCCATTGCCTCCTTCCCAGGGCTGAGACAAAGTGGCTGGTTTTGTGCCTCAGGGGACTCAGTCTCCTGATTTTTAGTCTAATTCCTTAATCACTACACAAACTGGCTCACCCAGCCTTCCAAACCAACCCCTAATTTCCTGGTAGTCCCTCACCTAAGTACTTCTCAGGTTCAACCCTGTTTAACTTTTCATCCCTCAAGATTGGCTAAGGATAGCCATCTGCTATGCCCAAACAACAATGCTGGAACTAACATCCATCTGATAGTGGATGGATTCTGGTCTGGGTTTTTGTTTTTGTTTTTTTGCTGGGGGAGAGAATGAGCTCTGAAGGATAGATTGTTTCAAAGACAAGACAGTAGGGGGAGAACTTACACTCCTCACTGAGTCAGAGACGGAATTGGGATTTCTGTGGAAGTCTCAAGCGGGTCCTCCTTTTCTTTGGAACAGACCACACATGCACCAGATCACTCATCCTGGGCTGGGCTGATGTGAAATGCTCTGCTTAAAAGTATTCATAGCAGGTTTGTCAAGGGAAGGATTGGTTGAAGCATTTTGAAGCCCTGTGCAAAATGCTAACATGCGTTCTTCACACACACAAAGACACACACACACATACACACACCCGTTGTTTCCTCAGTCTTGCAAAATCTGAAAGGAGTAAGAGCACTTCCTGCCCATTCCCTTGGACCTGAGATTTTTCCAGTCCTTTCTTTGAACATAAGAGCCATTTTCACAATATTGCTCATTTGTTTCTTTTGAAACCCAACTTCCAACTGCTCTTTCCTTTCTCCTCATAACTATATGCCCTTAATAGAGAGAGATCCCTATTATTGATAAGCAAGCTGACAGGATCTACTTCCTTCTTCTCTTAACTGGAATTGCAAGTTTCCACCAATTGAAAAGAGGTACTATATGGTATCTGTCAGAGGTCAGAGGCAATTGCCTTGTGCATTGCCAAGCTTACACACTGGAAGAAACTGTATGCAGGAAGACATTTATATAATGAATAATCCAGAGAAATCATTTTTATATTTTATAGTTAAGATTGTGAAGACTAAAGTTTAAAGAATATCATACAATACAGATCATGACAGACAGTTGCTGGATTCCCACACTCATAACTGATGTGATTTATTACTCAGTATATCTATAATCAGCCAATATAAGGTATCAAATTATGGCAGAGCATGAGGCAAGTCAAAGACTGCAATTTGATTTGTGATCATTAAACAAAGGAGAGATGAAATCCTACTGTTGATCTAATTCAACTATCCTGCAATCTATTAGATTTCTATCTACTTGCTTCCCATTCTTGATCTTAGCAGTGCAGTAGGAAATTATATGTTACACTTAGAAGACTCAATTAACCAAGACTAAATTTTCCACAGGTGCTATGTGAACTTTAGTCTCAGGATAGATGTGGCACTTGGCTTTTTCTATATAATAATAAATCATCATATTTTATTAATAGAAAATAAAATAAATGATGATAACTGCTTAATCTTAAATCTTCCCAGAAAATTCTCCCAAAATATTCTATGGTTTCTCTTCTTGTTTCTTGGATAGGCTGAAGATAGTCAATGGATAGTCAACGTTGGGAGAGCAGAACAAAATGTGGTTTGGGATATTGCTGGGAAAATAGAATCAGACTTCTCTGATGCAAACTATCCGTAGAATAATAATGTCTGTAAATCACCGAGATGCCATAATCTAATCAATAGCAGGACTCCATGAAACACAATCTATTACCCACCCACTGACCAAGGCTTCCCAGAACAGGAAGCATTATGCAAGATTTGGGGCTTCCCCAGAACTGAATCCCCCAAAATCACAAAGGTCTTCTCCTTCTTCCCAACCATGGCACAAACATGACTTGGTAATTTATCTTTTTCCAACATGTCCGTATGATCTTATCTTTGTCTCATTCCTCAATCATAAGTGAAATAATTGGGCTGGGCTGATGTGAAATGATATTTCCTCTTTTATTCTGATATTCATGCAAGGACAGCCATAGATTTCCAAAACTGGTTAGACTGTAATCTTGGAAGGGAGTTGAGAGAGCAGCAGTGATTTGAAACAAAGGCAATCAGAATAGGCCAACTCCAGGACAGGTGATGAAGGGCAACGGCAAGAAGGCAATGAGATTCACCACAAATATTTTTATACCTAAACTCCTGAATGTGAAGGACTAAGCTTCCACTTCTGAGATCCTGGTGTTTCAATATGTAGAGGTGGTAGAGAGGATGATGTTTTTTGTAAAATAATTTTGTACTAGCAGACACAGAAAAAAAATAGAAAAGAAACAAAATGAAACTAATTTCTGTTTCTCTTCAATCATGAGAAGTTTATACATTTCCTACTATTTCAATAGCCAATGGATGCATCGATTCATATTGCAATCACATGCTAGGGCACTCTATTAAGCTATATTGCTTTTGGTCTGGTTTTATTTAGCAGGTTATGTAAAATCAGTCATTGTGGGTTTTCAGTATGGTCTATATGGCATAATAATATATGTGAATCTGGCCACCCAGGACTTTTTCATAGTTATAAGAATTTACCTGAGCATGATGAAAAACTCTTACTACCCAGTTGCATTTAGCTATAACAATATATAGCCAACTTTGGCTTTTCCAGTAAGTTACTCAACAAATCTCCAGACAGACCCCTATCTCTCCTTTCAAAACTTTGTGCAGCTGGGTTCTGTGCTATACTCCAGTTATCTGAGTTGGGGAGCTTTAGTTAATCTTTACCACTATTAACTTGCCCTTTATTATCCAAGAAAAAGATCCTGTCACAGGCCTCTCTGGCTGTCCAAAGCAAGGGGAAAGAGTGCCCAAGGAGTGAAGCAAAAGACTATGGCCACTGCAGTCTGAAGTGGCCAACAGAAATGCTGCAATAAGGCCCAGTTGGTCCCAACTCCCTAGAGTCACCTGACTTCCCTGCTGACTGGAAGCATTACTGATTTTGCACACCTTGAAACTGACATGGGCTGTTGGTGGTTTAAGGGGGACCCCATCATTTTAATGCCAATGGTGCAGTGGTTGATGTCTCCGATATGGGTTGGGGATAAAAGAAAGGCAGCATCCGGATTATGGCAGAAAAATATAAGTATGTTTGTACCATTGTTAGGTGCAGCTAGATGATGCCCCCAAAACAAATGGTTGAGGAGATAACATTTTAGAGAGATGTCCAAAATGAGTCAAGGTCCATGCATTGCACTAAACCATTATTTAACCACAGAGTGAAATAAGCCACAAGAAGCTGTAAACAGTGATTTTGTAAACCATAATGACTGAGTTCACTGAACACCTTACGCTAAAAGCAAATCAATTCTGACTTGGTGTGTGAACCCAACAAGAGATGAAGTCTCTGGGCTCAGCAGGCCACAAATGTTGGCTGTTAGATAAGCAAAGCACAAAGTCTTCAATTCATGTCTTGGATTTTATTCCAGAAAGTATTACAAAAAGTGTATTAATCCTCAACTATTTGAGCAGCCATTTTCTATGTACCGGTAGTTTTTATCAATCTTTAGCATATAAAAACCACTCCTGAACCTTTGGGGTATGTTAGAAGAATTATTTTATTAGTGCAAAGTCTGAGGCCTAGTTACTGTAATATTATGTGAGGTCATAAATTATACCTTTTTTGTATAAGGTCTCAATGCCAATTATGGTGGGAAAGCAATTTAATGTCCAGAATAATTTTGGAAAAATGCAAGCATCCCCAAACTTCTTTTAGAGCCAATGTTTCTTGTTGTCTTTATTTTTTCCTTCATTTCTCCCAAGTTTTTTTTTTCTTTTCTTTCTGCTATTTTCTCTTCCTTGCTCTCATTCTCAATTTCCTTCTTTCTCTCTCCCTCCCACCTCCCCCCCCCATTTCTGATCATTTTTCCCCTCTCAAATTTCTTAGGGAGAGGGGTGAGAACACTGTTGGCTGCTAGTATAGTGGGAAAACAGAGTGGAGAATAAACCTTGTCCAAATGCAGAGAAAATAATGTTTAAACATCAACTGAAACCAGTGTGGTTGGGGTTTTTGTCCTGGGCTGTTCTTAATTTGTTTAGCCACTTGTGACTCTTTGTAATATCATCTACCCAACCTTGTGTGTCTGTAACTGCTTATTCACATCCCTCCAGTTAGCAAATTTGCTCAGGAACTTTAAGCTGTTTTATCTTTAGATCTCTGAGATGAATGCTATTTTATGCATTTTCTGCCTTTTTTATTATTGAGATTTGTTATTATATTTGACCCTCAATGAAGGACAGTTTAGAAATGTTTTAATGAAATAAATAATATTAATAGCCTAATATTAATGAATAATTTGCTCTGGGTTGGTAAATTCTGTTGTTACATCTCCTTCCCTAGACTAATTGTCTTCACTAATTGTCTTCTTCCTTCCCAGTCCCACCACAACTGAATTCCTTTCCTTCCTAAAAGCATTAGGCATTCCCTCCTTTATTTGGCTTCATTTACTTCTGAATGGCAAGAAACATTGTCAGGAAGATAATGCCAAAGGAGAAAAACTAGAGAAGACAGATAGGAAGACAAACTGAGGCCTGGAGACTCTGAGTAGACCTGACCCTGAAATTGTAGAAATTGACTTTTTTCGTCTCCAAATAAGGAAAGAACCATTCCCCAAAGAGATTGTGAAGGAAAATGCAGCCACCAATACTTTGTCAGTGTTTGAAAATAAGTCTCCTCTGGCAAGCCCATTTTGAGCTAGCGTGAATAGACTGTCTTTTTCTGCACCCTTTCTCATCTCTGTGGAAATATTTTCCAACAATCTTCTCTCAACAGATTTCTCCTAGATCTCATTCCGCAAGCAAACTCTTTTGGAGGATGTTTCTAAGAGCTCAATGTACTGGAGATAAGGTCCAAAATTAACCACATTAAATATTTTGTAGAAAATATGACACCTAAAAGTTATTTTCTCCCCACCCTTACAATGCATTGGAAGGCATCTCTGAATCTTTCTACCTTACCCAAATCTTAATCTAATTAGCTGCTATGTAGTAATTAGACATGTTATCTTATCAAAAGGGCCACCCCAATGCCTGGTAGCAACTTCCTCTTAGGTTCCACCTCTATTGTTCTAAGATCTTGCCTGGAGATATGAAAGACTGGGGGGGGGGGACTCTGAAATTTTTAAGAAAAAAGTGGCCTCCTTCCCCTACATACAGATGTTTTTATCTTTCAAAAATTGGAAAGACTAGGGGAGAAAAAGTTATGAAGCAATACTTAATATTTTCTCTTTAAGTAATAAATAAATGTTTTATACGTTTGGAAATAGTCATATGCCAAACAGGGAAATAAAAGTGGTTAGGGAGGCAAGCAACCTTTCAGTTTTTAGTAATCCATGAAAATTATAACCTGATAAAAATTAAAAATCATAAGTTGTCAAAATTGCTGTTGTGGTATTATTGCAGAATCAGAAAATTAGACCATTTCTCTTGCAGAAAACATGTATTGTGTGAGTTTTTCCTCCCCTTTTCTCAGCATTTCCTTTAAAATCATGCTTTCTATTTAATACAATCGAAGATCAAATCTACAATGCATAACTTTATTTTATTCCAATATTGATGTTTTTTTCAGTATACATAATTTGCCTGCCTGCTTCTCCTGAAAAGGAAAAATGAACAACTTAACAACTTACTGCCCCACACAATAAACATCTTAAAACATTAAAATATATTAAATCAATACATTCGTACATTGCCTTAGAAATATATTTTTCATATCAACATACTTTTTCTTTTTTTATTAAGCATTGTTAGGAAAAGTAAAAATAAAATGTTGCACAAAAAAAGATGGGAAAGATACAACAAAGTACAAATAAAGCACAAAATTCTATAGGTAGGTATATAATAACCTACCTTTATACATTTTATTAGATGTAAAATTATGTTACACTTTTATGGGGAAACAAGTTGTGCTTTTTTAAAAAGTAACAATCTCTTCATATCAATAAAGAGTATTGAAAAATTAGTATTTGCATGAATTGCAATTTTCTCTATAATTTCTTTTGGAGGGGGTTGATTTTTCTCATTGCTCCAAAACTTCTGTAAATTATGTATCTCTTAGTTCTTCTTCATCATAGGAATTACTGGGATGACATGAATTAATTCTTTGCAATAAGAGAGGTCTTCAGAATTGTCCTGTTCTGGAAAAAAAATTATGGAACATAAATTAGAAAAAATGTGAGCAAGCAATTCATCACAGCTGTGTTATAAGTTGATTGTAAAAGCTACAGTATAAGGAGGCCAAAAAGTGTTGACTGTAGTAGTGTTGGCCATAAAAAATGTCCATGTCAAAAATGTCAAGAAGGAAAGCCTTTTATCAACAAACTCAACCTCACAAGAAAAGATGGCATACTTATTTTGTGATCTTCAATGGGTTTGATTGGAGGACTGGCCTAATAAAGATCTCATACTAAAACTTTTTGAAAAGTTTTATGTAAAGAAAATTATTAAACAGACAGTACACTCAAAAGTCTAATGAGAATTAATTTACTTGGACTTCAGTAAGGCATTTAACAAAGTAGACCACAACCTACTACTTGATAAGATAGAAAAATGCGGGTTAGACAGCATCACCACAGATGGATCCGTAGTTGGCTGCCCAGCCATACTCAGCGTGTGGTCCTCAATGGAACCGCATCTACATGGAGGGAAGTGTGTAGCTCTGTTCTGGGCCCAGTCCTCTTCAATATCTTCATCAATGATCTGGATGAGGGGATAGATGGGGAACTCATCAAATTTGCAGACGACACCAAGCTGGCAGGAATAGCCAACACTCCAGAAGACAGGCTTAGGATACAGGAGTATCTAGATAGACTTGAACACTGGGCGCTATCTAACAAAATGAAATTCAATGGTGAAAAAAGTAAGGTTCTACATTTAGGCAAGAAAAACCAAATGTACAGGTATAGTATAGGGGGTACCTTGCTCAATAGTAGTAACTGTGAGAGGGATCTCGGAGTCCTAGTGGACAATCATGTAAATATGAGCCTGCAGTGTGCTGCAGCTGCCAAAAAAGCCAACACAGTGCTATGCTGCATTTACAGAGGGATAGAATCAAGATCACATGAAGTATTAATACCACTCTACAATGTCTTGGTAAGGCCACACTTGGAATACTGCATCCAGTTTTGGTCACCACGATGTAAAAAAAGATGTTGAGACTCTAGAAAGAGTACAGAGGAGAGCAACAAAGATGATTAGGGGACTGGAGGCTAAAACATATAAGGAACGGTTGCTGGAATTGGATATGTCTAGTTTAACGAAGAGAAGGACAAGGGGGGACATGATAGCAGTATTCCAATATCTCAAGGGCTGCCATAAAGAAGAGGGAATCAAGCTATTTTCCAAGGCGCCTGAAGACAGGACAAGAAGCAATAGGTAGAAACTAACCAAAGAGAGAAGCAACCTAGAACTAAGGAGAAACTTCCTGACAGAACAATTAACCAGTGGAACAATCTGCCTCCAGAAGCGGTGAATGCTCCAACACTAGAAGTTTTTAAGAAGAAACTGGACAGCCATTTGTCCGAAATGGTATAGGGTTTCCTGCCCGAGCAGGGGGCTGGACCAGATGACCTCCAAGGTCCCTTCAAACTTTATTATTATTATTATTATTATTAGTAGTAGTAGTAGTAGTAGTAGTAGTAGTATAGTATTATTATTAGTAGTAGTATTATTATTAATTATTAATAATTAATAATTATTAATAATTAGTATTATTATTAGTAGTAGTATTATTAATTATGTGTAGGATCTGGAGAAGCAAGATTTCACCCATGGTATCTTATTTTGTTAACAAGTCCCCAGATGATATACCTTCTGAAATGCCTGTTGGGTTCTATGCCTCTGTCTTCTGCCTTAATTTTACTTGCATAATGAGCTCCTGCATATAATCATTCTTCTTACACACTCTGTTTTCTACGGAGGCTTCCACACATTGCCTGAATTGCTGGAAGTTGGAAGTAACAGCAGTGGCAGCAACCTCTTAGATGCCCTTCCTCTAGAATCACAAGAACTCAAAGGCTTGGTAAGCAAGACTTGATAAGCAAGGAATCCCAGGGAATGAAATAGTAAATTAGAAAGAAAGTATGGGATCTTTTCACTTTGTTTTTCAAATAATTAAAAGAGGGGTTTGATACATTTTCCTTTCTCTCTTTCTTACACTATTAACCTTAGATGATTCATTATCCTGATGATGAGTGATTTCTTTGAAGTGCTTCTTTGTAAATATATGAACATATTTCTATAACTGTATTTTAAGAATGCTTATACTGGGATAGAGGATATTCAGATCCTTCCTTCCTTCCTTCCTTCCTTCCTTCCTTCCTTCCTTCCTTCCTTCCTTCCTTCCTTCTCAAAACTTCAGAAGTGATTACCAATAAAATCCATTTGAAAGTAATAAAATCTCAGCCTTGCAATAGGTAAAAGCAGCTGACAGTCTACAAGCTAAATCAATATGAGGAATTGTTACACTGATTAATCAGGTTACACTTTGATTAGTCCATTTGAGGTTCCCCCCATTGCCCTGCAGCCCGTTCTTTCCTCATCTTTCCAATTACATATACTGAGTGGTGGGATTCACATATGTGAACAACTGGTTCTCTGTGTGGATGCCGCTTCCGGAAGTCCATTCTGGGCCTGGGCAACAAAAAATTAGCTACTGGTTCTGCCGAAGTGATGCGAACCGGTTGAATCCCACCACTGCATATACTTTGCTATCAAACCAATCTGTTTCATCAATATACTTATTATTTCACTGAATTTCCTCCTTATTTGATGTACTGTGCACTTCAGCTGGTCAAAAACCTCCAAGTCTTTATGACCTTGTTTTTGTCCCTCCCATCTAATATTCAGAACCAAGGGTTTGTTTGGTTTTTTCTTTTTTTAAAACCTGAAGTTTCCTTCATAGATCATGACTGCCACTGAATTACACACATACAATGATTTTGTCTAATTGGGTTTTTAATAAATAAATAAATAAATACTGTAAGATCCAAAGGAACTCTTTTAATATTGGACAGCAAAATGGGCCAAAAGTCTGTAAAGATTGAAAATCTATTATCCCTTAAGCTTTAATCTATTATCACATAAGTTTCATCCACAAAAACAAGGATCCATGAAAGATTAGAAGGCAATAAATCTGTTGGGGTTTCAAACTGTTTTTAACTCACAAATATGCTCCTTTTCTTCTTTTTTCCTTAAAGAAAACTGCAAATCTGATCAGAGCAGAACGATATCAAAACAAATTGATTGTTTAACACATTCCAGCCATTTTCCCCTTTAGACTTTTTTACCGACTCCCAGATATTTTTTTTTCTATGCAAAGTTGAAAAATATAAGAATAGGGATAGATATCCTTTGTTCCTTCCTAACATCTTTGAAAATAAAAGAGCTAAGGATTCCACTCTTCCAGATAAAGCACCTCTTGATCATAAAATAGAGCAATTTTGTGCATGTCTTAGAAGAGTGCAGCATTATAGTGACATTCTGTGGAAAGGTATTCTAAGAACCCCTGAACTGACCTAAACAGAAATTATTTTTCCCCAGAAATTGGCAAATGCAAATCCATAATTATTGACCATCAGTACTACTATCTGGAACTGTTAACGATTGCAGATCAAACATCTAGAACAGAGATCCCCACCCTTTTGGGCACCAGGGACCAGTTCCATGGAGAAAGGTTTTTCCACGGACCGGAGAGTGCGTGGTTATGTGTGCTGCCTGCATCCGACGGATGGGGCTTTGCTTGTTTGTGCAGACTGGTTGCTGGCATGCCGAGGCCTGGTACTGGTCCACGGACCAGAGGTTGGGGACCCCTGGTATAAGGCCTCCTGCCTGAGCAGTGGGCTTGACTAGAAGACCTCCAAGGTCCCTTCCAACTCTGCTATTCTATAATTCTGTAAGGTCTCCTGCCTGAGCAGGGGGTTAAAGCGGGGGTTGGGGACAGACTTACCACAGTTCACTTAGTGACAGTTCAAAGTTACAACAGCACTGAAAAAAGTGACTTTTGACCATTTTTCACACTTACGACCGTTGCAGCATCCCCATGGTCACGTGATTTACACTCAGAGGCTGGACAACTGACTCACATTTATGACGGTTGCAATCTCCCAGGATCATGTGATTCCCCCCTTGTAACCTTCTGGCAAGCAAAGTCAATGGGGAAGCAGGATTCACTTAACAACCGCGTCACTCATTGAACACCTGCAGTGATTCACTTAGCCAATGTGGCAAGAAAAGTCGTAAAATGGGGCAAAACTCACTTAACCAATTTCTCACTTAGCAACATAAATTCTGGTCTCAATTGTGGTCGTACATCGAGGACTACCTGTATAAAATCCTGATATATAGAATTGAGGCTTTATTGCCTTTTTCCGGTGGTGTGATAGTTATGTATGAGTAATTAGAATAATTAGAATTAGAAAAAGTTAGGATAACTTGCAGTATTTGGATATCCATCAGTCGATAGATGAAAGTCTATAATATATACAGACAACTATCTAAACGAAAAGAGCTGTAAAAGTGATTGTGTAAATGGCTAGATATATCAACATTAACATTTTGAATTTATAAAACATGCATTGACTTTTAACATTATTTTTGTCTTTTGTAAACTATTGTTCATTGATATATTTATAGGTTGAGAAAAAAACAATAGACTTAAAGTCAGGACTGCATCAGTCCAACGTAAGAAGAGATTACGATACGAAAGTGAATTCTGAAAGCTGGCTATGTAAGGTAGCTAATATCTGAATTAATCCTCAATTCAGGAGGAACTGTCTTACTTGCCTGTTTGCTGGGAAGGAGCCTGCATATCACTAATAGGATTGTACTCTTTCTTTCAAAGACCATTTCAAAGAGATCAGATTGGAGTTAATTGTAAGGGTGATGATTTACTATAAACATGTTCTATTATTTTCTTTGTATCTGCTTGTATTAGTTTTATATTTTTGATATAATCAAATAACTAGATCAATAAATATTCTATTCTATTCTGTTCCGTTCTGTTCCATCCCATCCCATCCCATGCCATCCAGAATGTTGTACATAACATCTCGGAGGTGTTACATATTCACAGTTTTTTTCTTTAGGGTTAACAAATCTGGGCTACAAAACTAGATAATCACTAAATGATGGCAAAGAGTAATAATTTTCTGTATATCTCTTTTTGCCATCAGAGTGGCCTTCTGGATTTTTGCAGCCAACATCTGTTCGCCTGTGGTTGCTATTGTGCCATACATTGGAATGTAAAAATGAACAGCCAAATATCCCAGGGTGGTTAACTGATGCCAAAAGAAGTCCTGGAGAAGGATACTGTACTGCTACCAGTAGTCTTGCTGCTCCTAGCATTCAGGTGAGTTTCTCTTACTAAGCTCAGATCCATGGAGAATGAAAATTACAACACCAGCCACCCTGACTTTCTCCTCCTTGGCTTATCCACTCGGCCAGAACAGGAGCACTTCCTTTTTGTTATCTTCCTCATTCTCTACCTGCTCAATGTGACTGGGAACCTGTTGATCATCTTTTTGATCCGCTCTGATGCCCGGCTCCTCCATGCACCGATGTATTTCTTTCTCAGTCACCTCTCCTTTGTGGATGTCTGCTTCACCTCAACTACCATTCCGAAGATGCTGCACAATCTTCGCACAGGCTGCAAGAACATTGCTTTCACTAATTGCATGATCCAGATGTATCTCTTTCTGGCCTTTGCTATCACTGAAAACTTCCTGCTGGGTGCCATGGCACTGGATCGCTTTATGGCCATCTGCCTGCCGCTACGCTATCCTGTGCTGATGAAACCATTGCAGTGTCATATCATGGTATTTGTGGCATGGTTGCTGGCCCATCTTCATGCCCTCTTGCATACTGTCTTGATGTCCAGGCTTTCCTTCTGTGATCGCCATGAGATACCTCATTTCTTTTGTGACTTCCAGCCTTTAGTAGTAATGGCCTGCTCCAATAAGAGCCTCAGTGAAATGTTGAGTTTCTTTGAAGGAGGAACCATTATTATTGGCAACTTCATTCTCATCCTTGTCTCCTACATCCGCATCGTCCAAGTTGTGCTTCAGGTGCCTTCTGGCCAAGGTCGGAGCAAGGCCTTCCAAACCTGTGCTTCTCACCTGATCGTCGTGACCCTCTTCTATGGTTCTGCCATTGGGGTCTATTTCCGGCCCCTCTCTTCCTATTCTGGTGACAAGGACAAGGTAGCCACTGTTATGTACACTGTGGTCACCCCCATGCTCAACCCCTTCATATATAGCCTAAGGAATGCAGACATGAAAGCTGCCCTCCACAGAGCACTGGATAAACTAAGAAACGCTTTGCAGAAAACACGGATTATCAACGCCTGATGTGAAGAGACCTGTGAAATATGGCGTGCCAGATCAGAAATAGAAGAAGAATGGTTCTTTGGAGAATTTTATGTGCTGCAGGGTCTTACACATTTAGAATGCTTTCTGATTCCTAAAGAACATTTTTATTTTTAACCCAGTATGTGAATCTTCATATTTTGGTTTTTTTAAAATGAACACACAGAGTTTATGTTCATCTTGCTCAACTAAGTGCTCACCAGAATGTTAAACTACAACTCCCATCAAACAGTCAACTGGTGTAGATGGATATGGGTGATGAGAGCTGTAATCCAACCCTTGGGGTACAGCCTGTCTCAGAAGCCTTGATAAAGTACCAAAGACCTGAAGACCTGGGCTCTGCCAACTTCCTTGGGGTGTGAGTAGGAGCACAAAACCTTGAGATTTGTTAGGGGCTTGAAGAACCACTACCCCCCCCCTTTCTACTTTATTCTATTCTTGTTTTAACTGCCTTCTAATGGGATACAATATTTATATGGTTTTTATGTTTTTAACCGTACTCTGCCTAGAATCGCTCTGTGAGTGAAATTGGCAGTTTCTAAATTCAATGTGTAAAAAAATTGAATAGAGGAACAAGTATTCATGATGATCTGCATAAAAAAGCAGTCCTGCTTTTGTCCTTAATTGTAATTTTGTTAAAACCAAATAAATGCTACCGGTGGTTATATGATGGTTATAATCATGCTTTTGGTTCCAGATTTAACAGAACGGACAACTGTTCAGAGGCAGTGTGGTGCAGTGGCTAAATAGTTGGACTAGAGGGATCATCTATGCCTATCTCTGAAGTTGTCTAGATCAGGAGTCCCCAACCCCAGGTCCGTGGACCAGTAACGGGCCGCAGCATGCCAGCAATCGGTCCACACAAACAAGCAAAGCCCCATCTGTGTGATGTAAGCAGCACATATAACCACATACCCTCCGGTTTGCAGAAAAACCTCTCTCCACAGAACCGGTCCCTGGTGCCCAAAAGGTTGGGGATTTGGGGTCTAGATGACTTTGGCCAGAGATTATCTCTTTCCCCAGAGTACCTCACCAGTTAGGAGCCATGATGCCTTGATCATCTCACATTGGAATTACTGCAATGCACCTGACATAGGGCTGCTCTTGAAGACCACTCATCTGGTCCAGAAGGCACTGATGCTGACAATGATGGGCATGTTGCATTATGTACAATGCCATATGGTTTCTGAGTACATTTCAAGGTGCTAGTTATTACTTATAAAGCCCTGCTTTGCATAGGATCTGGTTATATCTGAAGGACCATCTGTTGGCCAGGTCAGCAAGAATGGCACCCTCAAGGTCTTGTCAATTAAGCATCATCATCTTATAGGACGTAGGAAGCATGCCTTCTAGGAGATGGCTCAGAGTCACAATGGAGTCAGTTTTCCTCAAAATGGGTATAATAAATACAAATAAAATATGAGTGGATAGGATAATAACCTGAACTCCTGCTGCCCAGATACATTTCTTCTGAAAGAGACATGTGGAAGAAACATGCAATAATAATGATCAACCTTCAGTCCTTCTGCGGTTCAAAACTAACAGCTGAGTGTAGATATTTCAGAAATCTGATTGTGGTAATAATCTAAACCTACTAAATAAGTATTTATTATTTATTTTCCCACGTCATGTACAGGAACGTCCTGTAGTTATTTATTCAGATTTGATAATATTTAAGAGTAGATTAGATGGACTAAAATAACCACTGACTCTTGTGAACTTCTTCTTAGTAAGATTTAAGTTTGGCTCCAACCCTTCTTTATAATCAACCTCACAAAATAGAAAATAGCAACAAAAAGTATATTTTACCATCTTCTATTCTTAAAATGCCAAATTGGGTAAGCTAAACATTGTTCAGTTCAAACAGATCATTCTCTTCTCCAGGAATTGCACTACTTTTAAATTTCTAAGACCCAGCATAAAGTTACTACTATTTTATACTGCCTATGTAGTTTTCTGTTGCTATTATTTTAATAATACCTTTATGCTGTTGTTGCAAAGCAGCTGACATGTACTAAAATACAAGATCAGATAACTGATAATTTTTATTATTATTTGGGGAGCTGACAAAATGTTAAATATAATCTTATAAGTCACCTAGAATTGCTTCAAAATGAGATGTGTGACAAATGAAAGAAAGAAAGAAAGAACGAAAGAAAGAAAGAAAACGTACCCGTAGAAGAACTACCTTATTAAGGCCAATCCAAAAAAGTAGACTGAGGAATTCTGGGCCTTGAAGTCCCCAAGTCTTAAAGTTGCAGGCTGATGAATTCTGGGAGTTGAAGTCCCCAGGTCTTAAAGTTTGGAGACCCCTATTTTTGACCATCTCCCATGGATCACTCTTGTTTGGAACAAACAACTCCAGAACGTGGCTCACCCTTAACAAAAAACAAGAGATGGCTCTTATTTAGCCTTCATCATAGAAGTAGCCTGTAATAAAGAAATACAATTTTGGGGGGGGGGGGAGAGAGAGAGAGAGAGAGAGAGAGAGAGAGAGAGAGGGAGAGAGAGAGAGAGAGAGAAAGAAAGAAAGAAAGAAAGAAAGAAAGAAAGAAAGAAAGAAAGAAAGAAAGAAAGAAAGAAAGAAAGAAAGAAAGAAAGAAAGAGAGAGAGAGAGAAAACTTACCCGTAGAAGAACTACCTTATTAAGGCCAACCCAAAAAACTCAAAGTATCATGCAAATGTGAAGATTGATCAGAACTCTGATTCCAACCTAGAAAACAATGTTGGAAAGCTTTCAACTGTTGCATCAGTTGGAGAAAGGAAGGGTAGCTTAGTTCAGATAAATCCATGGTAGCTTATCCTTGCAAACACTTAACCTTAAGAATCCAATCCCATGTACATTCTATTCAGAGATAGGATTTTGGAAAGAAGCCTTGGAAAGAAGCCTTAGGAAGCTCCCTGAGACTGGAGTCTAACTAAAGATGCCCTCTGTTTATTCAGACTTACCACATTTCATGAACTAATCTTACATTGCCCAATGCCCCAACATAAAGCGAATAAGAGCACTATCCATTACAAAGCAGGGTAGTTAAGCCAGTGACTTCCTATCCAATCTAGGCAGCCTTATTGCTCCCAAGAGTTGCCATCCAATCCTGGGGACTGGGAGATCAGGACCAAAGAACATCCATGCCCTTGGGATATGTATCCATTTTTCTATTATACACCCATAAGAGATAACACCTGGGCTGAAAATTCATCATAAAATGCACATATTCAAAACAGATCCACTTAAAAAAAGGCATTCAAAACAGAACAAAAAAACTAACCTCACAATTAATTTATGGGCTATTGCCATTGCAATCCTTTGCATAGATAGGAAAAAGTGGTGCTGAAGTCATGGGTGATTACTTCCGATTGCATAGTCAATTTGTAAAGCACACTGAGCCTTAACAAAAGATTTCCAGCTAGTTGAAATAAAAAGTTGAAGCTTTTAATTAAAAATGCAAAACAAAATGGTTGGATAAGTGGGTTGTTGTTGTTGTTGTTGTTTTGTAAATTACCAAGTAGTAATTCTATCAAAGAAAAGATGGATCCTGCCTTTGCTTGATTTTTTTTTTCCTTCTCATTCTCAACTTCACTGGATGATAATTTGTCAAAATAACTGCAAAATAATCAAAAATTTTGCTAGTATTGTTCAGAGCATTGTTCTGGTTATGTTCCTACGCTCCTCACTCTTGCTGTTGTTAAAATAAAATCCACGCAGGAGAAACAAAATCCCTCTTAGTTTTAATTATGGTAGAGGTATTAGCGTTATTTTGGCTTCTGAAGAAACGAAACATTACTGCAGGTTGAAATTGATTGTTAATTTTCCTTTAAAATGTCAGTTTATTTTTTTATATTTATAAAATTCTTCAGAGCTGCATTATTTCTTCCAGTTTATGTTATTAATGAACTCATTGGCAGTATCATTACAAACTCTTTTTTTGGCTTTTCTTCTTGCAAATGAATTATGGGATTTAGCCTGTCTTCCCAAGCTGTTGCATTCTGGCAAATTCAGCTACATTCACTAAAGCATTGAAACTTGTGGCCTTTACTTCCTTGCTACAGTATCTCTTACAGCATATTGCAAAGAAGCACCTAAATCAGTTTTAAACATTGGAAATGTATATACAATCATCTTTGATAGCAAATATGAGCACTGGCCTTCCTCATAGGAAACAGTTTGTGTAACCTAGCGTTGTTATTATCAATTGTTTCCTTTAAAAAAAAAACCTATAAGATTTTTTAGTTGATTCAAAGTTCCAGACTTTCCAAACTAGGAAGAACTGGGTACTCTACTGTAAATCTAAATCTTTTGTTGTTCAAAGACATTCTCCAATTGCATCAATCTCTTATCAAAATGAAGTTAATGGGATTATAGAATGATTTTGAGAACTGTATTTTGTGACAATTTGCCAAACACTAATAAATGAAGCAAAGAAAAATAATATGCAAGTTTTGCTCATATCCATCTGCTTCCCCCAAGATCTCTCCTCTCCTCAAATGACATATCCTCAAAGAACGCAATCAACTCCCTGTAATTAAAAGCAAATGATTGCAAGGAAGCTGCTCTAATTGTCCGGGATTTATGTTTTTCTTAACCTGTTGAAAGTGTTGAAAAGGCAAGACACCTTGACAAAGTTCTCATAATAATGGTCAGATCACCTGCCTATTCCACAGAGAAAATATCTTCACATAAATACACTTTCTGACACATTCTCATTTCTTTCTGTGACCTGAGGTGGAACACATGATGCTCCTCTCCAACGTTATCCTCACAATAATTGTGGGCCCAATGATAGGAGAATCCCTAGTGTTGCCATAGGAAGGCTGGAAATCTCTAGAAAGTGATGGCAAAAATTTAAATGTATCCCTTTGCCTCCATCTAGCTGCATGTTGGAGTTTTACAGCCCAAATGCACAACTGTACCCACCACCCAGTGAGTTTCTTAATCTAGTAATCTAAGAATTATACCAAACTGAAGTCTCATACAAGATCTCTGAAAAGAATAACAGAATAACAGAGTTGGAAGAGACCTTGGAGATCTTCTAGTCCAGCCCCCTACTCAAGCAGGAGACCCTATACCACTTCAGACAAATGGTTGTCCAATACCTTCTTAAAAACCTCCAGTGATGGAGCATCCACAAAACCTGGGTTACAAGGATTTAGCCCTGAATTGATACGTTTTGAAAGAGAGAGACATATTTTTCCATATTTTGATAAAGTAATCTGCAGCATTCCCTAAGCTTTGACCATGCTGGGAAAGGTGAGCCAGCTTGGTGTGGTGATGAAGGTCCTGGCCTAGAAACCGGGAAATGGAAATGGTGAGTTCTTGGCCTCCCCTGGGCATGAAAGCCATGAAATCTAGCTTGGTGACTTTGAATCAGTCCCTCTCTCTTGGCCGAACCCTCCTCACAAGATTGCTGTTTGTGAGGAAAGGAGGAGGAGGAATGAGTATTAAGAAGATAGTAGTAGTAGTAGTAGTAGTAGTAATAATAATAATAATGATGATGATGATGATGATGATGATGATGGAAGGGACCTTGGAGGTCATCTAGTCCAATGCCCTGCTCAGGCAGGAAACCCTATACCATTTCAGACAAATGGCTATCCAGTCCCAGTGTTGGAGCATTCACTGCTTCTGGAGGCAGGTTGTTCTAATGATTAATTGTTCTTACTGTTAGGAAGTTTCTCCTTAGTTCTAGGTTGCTTCTCTCTTTGTTCACTGCCTTGAACTATATGTGCGTGTATAAAAAGGTAGGATAAAAATCCAACAACAACAATAATAATAATTTTTTAAACATTTGTGTTCTGCCTCCTCATAGGGTTCTAGGGACTTGGAACAAATGAGATTTGGAAACTGTTAAGATATCAAGAAACAACATATTCTGCCTTTCTCCCATTTTAAGGGATTATTTCTCCAAAATAGTCGCCCCCCCCTAAATCCTGGAAACTGTAATCCTGCATAGCTCTCTTCTTAATTGATATGGACTCATCCATATCACTTGGATGGTTATATGACAGACAATCTAGTCACATTGTTCAGAACCCAAAGCTTTATGCCTGTGGCAGCAGTTGGCAAGTTTCCTCTTAATACATGGTGTTACCTCTGCTGCAGGGACTCTTTTGATCTTTTAAGATTCTTTCTTTGCTGATTTTTGCTACCACAGACCAACCCTTCCAACATTAGTCACCAGGTGCTCTGAAACTTCCAAGGTGGGATTTTCAAGATGCTCCCTTGTATGAAATGAAGGAGCCCAGACAGTGTCCAATTGGAGTTGGTTGGGTGGAAAGCAAGATGTGGCAGGAATTTTCCCCCTCCTTGCATCCTCTTTCCCCTGCCCCCTACCCAGCCTTTCATCAACACTAATTGGCTCTTCTGATCTAATCTAGTCTGAATGTTAATGAGAAGCAAGCAGGGGTTCGAAAGCTCCCACTTCCCCCTCCCTACACAATGGTCTACCTCCTTCCCCTCCCATTGCCCTTTGATATTCATGGCTGTAGGAGCCCAATTCCCACCGAGAACCACAGGCGGTGTGAGACAGTGATGGGCAGACTTGCCTGCGGCCCCTCCAAGAAGACTTTCACAACTCCCACCCACCCAGAAACAGAAATGGCACCCTCTTCAATCTCCCCAACACACACAAACACACAGCCCTAAAATGAGCTGTGGGGAAGAGGAGAAAGAGATGAGGATCTACCTTGCTCAGTCTGCCAAAAATAAGGATGAAGTGAACATCCTTCTACAAGAAGATTCTCAAGGATACAGATTAAGAGCCTTGTGACATCCTGAAGGCTTAACAGGTCTACAATGGTAGTATTGATTTTATGAAGTAATAGAGTACATGTGGAAAGTATTCATAATTCTTCATAGTTGGCAAGTCTCTAGAGAAAAAGGAAGGAAGACCTAAAAAACAATGATGGTCCAAGTGCACATGGTTTTTCTTTTTTAAAAAATGCAGTTACTCAGTGGAAACAGCATAAATGTATGTATGTATGTATGTATGTATGTATGTATGTTACACTAATATCCAAACCTGGTTGAAAGTTTCAAATGTGCTCAGAGCAGAGCAGATAACCCTTCAAATAATGAATATATCAAGATTCAGAAAATCCTGCTTGCAACTGGGATGCTTAGAAAACGAAAAGGCAAGAGATAAATATTAAACTAAAAATATCCCACCTCATGTGAATGATCTGGGAGACTCTTTATGCAGTTAGTAAGTTTATGGCTGATAAAGAGATTGATTCTGGGATCTTTTAACCCTCCCCTGTTCCCCACCTGAAATAATATTCTCTGACACTACCTTAAACTAGGGATATATACATACACATATAGGATTTGCTAAATCTTTGCACTAAATCTGACCCTTCTGTCTTGACCAACCCTTTCCAATATAAGTAATACTTGGATTCATACTTCTTTTAAAACTACAGAAATGGTCATCCATGCTTGCTCCTTTCATCTGATATTAAGTCTAAATGTAGGAAATCTGGGTCCACATTTTAGCTTAGGTAAGAAACTTGCTATGTTTTGGGGGAAATCAATGGCTGCTTCACACATAAGGTTAAACCATGGGGCTTATCAACCAAATTCCTGGCTTAGCACAATGTGTACATCCAGCCTAATTCACCAAGGAAGGTAAAGTCTCCTTCAAGTTGAACAGTTCCTAGTAACTTCAGACAGATTTTGTCCACAACACATTAGCAATTTGGCATGGCCTTCTTCCAGAATGTTTTTGCAACTTTTTGTAACTGTCCAGTTTACACCCTAGGATTTTCTGGCATTCTATCAAAAAACTAATCTGATATAATCCTGTTTATTTTAAATCAAGCAAAGTTGTCTAGATGCTTCCACATACATTTGCAGCAAATCCCTGCAAATATCAGATGGGGTTTGTGTGAAGCCTCAAGTGCAATAGATAATCTGGGAAAACCATAAATTTATTAGGCTTTCTTGGGATTATTGTGGGAACGTCTAGATCTAGAATAGTATGTTGGAGCAATGAGGTGATTCCCCAGCTATAAGAGAGCCATTAAAGATTTGTGTCCTATCTCATCAAATTCATCTGGATCTACGTACATATGATTTGGACAATGACTAAATCAAATCCTGTCTTGTTCTGTCCTTTGCTGTTTTAGAATTTGTCTAGGCTCAGGAGGGGGATCAAACAAACTGTTTCTCAATAAATGTAATTATGATTGGTGTGCTGGCAAACTAGATATATAAGGTGGCCATTCTCATTCTGGTGCTTTTTTGAGCTGTACCTCCATCATAGAAGTTGACAGTCAATCATCTAAAGGACAGTAGGTTGGGGAAATCTCATACATTCCCCCTTCCACTTTCTTAGGAGTTACTTCAGAGTAAACATGCAGAGACTCCAAGGGTAAATCATTTGCAGCCTTTCCTTGCACCACTCCTAGAAGCTACACAGTTTTCCATTCTATCACCATGACTGTGCTTCTGTTCACCTTGGGAAGTATTATAGGCAAACATCCCACTGAAAACTAAGGGGAAAGACCATGCATATCTGGCCATGAGATGGCTCAACTGTCTGGTTCAGAATGAATCCCAACTGTTTTTATGGATCATCCTGTTTTCTCTGTTTGCTTCCCAGCTTTCTTCCCTCCCTCCCTTCCTCAATTTGCAAATGAATTTTAGCCTTGAAGGCCAAATTCCTGCATATCAGAGGGGGGGGAGGGAGGCTGAGAGATGTGACAAAGAAAATATCTTCTTGCCTACAAACAACATTCCTCCCTCCCCTCCTCCTCTTTCTTCCCCTGCTGTAAGTGATTGCTCCCCTTCTTCTCTGGGGATGGAAATAAGGCTATGAGAGTCTTTTTGGGGCCTGCCCTTAATGCTGGGATCCCATCTGTACTTACTTGAGAGAGCACCCAACTGATGCTAGGAGGTCTTCCTTCTGAATAAACATGCCAGGGATTAAACTGCCTGAGGAACAAATGCCATTTCACTTCCCAAAAGTCATAAAAGTAGTTGCTTTATACATAGGAAACCCAACGCCTAAAGATTCAAGATTTTACAAGATATCTCCAATCCTTCCTACCACATCTTGTATTTATATTGCACAAAGTGGTTAGCTCATGAATGGATGTTTCCCTTTCATGTCTGCAACTGAGATACCCTTACTTCACTGTATCCTGTATTTTTTAAAAAAATGGGGGTGGACCTTAACAAAAAGTCAGGAGCTAGTTTATGATGGATTAGGATTCAAAATTTGTCAATTTGAACCCACTCTAAAATGGGTGATTTCTGGGCCAGATTCATCCAGATTTCTTGAAAGCAAACCTTGTCAAAGTTTTGGGACGAAGTAATTATCAATTTTGTTTAAGACTGCAGGGTTATCCTTTAAAAGAAATTTCATTAGAAGTCCCTGTTTAATAGAAAGCAATGTAATCCGAAATCATGTCCTTTAATTGTCTTTGGCTGCCTTCTGAAAAACATGCTGAGTGTCTTCCAGGCTGAATGTGCACTCAAATTCTTACAAGAAGAATTCCTGATCAAAACGTACTGTGAGCATAGGTCATTTGGGCGTTTCTCACAGGAGCAAAGCTGCTACCTTTCCCCCCCAAAAAAGGCCTGCCTATTGTAGAGTCTTAAAGGCACAGAGTCTTTATTCAAGGGTAAGCAGGAACCTAATCAGCAATAAAATAAAGCTGGTGGTAAACAGTGGTGTATATTGTATTGTTTCCTTACCCAAAGCTGTCACATGCTTGAACTTTCTGCATTGGCGCCACAGAGATTAACTCCTTGCTAATCATGACTGTTGGCTAACTCGGACATTTGCACAGAATCAAAATGCTCTCAGGAGTGTTTGATTGTATTCACACACTAAAAAGGATGTAATGACTTAGCTACTGTACAAACAAGAAAATGGTGACACATTCCATAGCTGGTTAGTGTGCTACAATTCAAAAGGAGATTGGTAATTGCATCCTTCTTATCAGAATAGCAAATCCCAAGATTAAAACTGAGCACGTAGGCCATTGGCACCTAAGTCTAGGCTAGGAATATTGCACAATTATTATTTTTAGCACACATACATACACACTGCTTTGGTTTCCTTGTTTTCAGTCCCATCTTTTGATTGTGCTTTTTCTCCCAAAAGGTTCTTGGCATCAACAGAAACAATCTGAAATAGACACCAGATTTTTTTTTTGTCTTTTTTAAAATGAATAGAATAGCTATGGCTAGGATTTCAGAGTAAAACTGACCTTTCCAGAACAGCATCCTAAATCATACACACAGTGGTTGCATGATATTGTCAAAGGCTGAAACTCAAAATTCACAATTATTAAGGCCTATAGAATGCAGCAGAATTTGCATTTCTTGTGTAATAATCCATAAACCCATATTCTCTTCATGAATAATATGGCAGCTCCCCTACACTCAGTTTTTGTGCTGTGCTGACCTGCAATAATGCTGATCTATAAAATCATCAAATCACAGCATTGTGGAATTGGAAAAGACCACAAAGATCATCTAGTCCAGCTATTTGTAGCATGCAGGAATATTTATTAAACCAATCTTCAGAGGTGGATTTCCAGCCTCGTCTTAAAAATCTCCAGAAATTAAGAATTTACACATTTTCCAGTTGTGACTTTTTTTTACTGTACTTCAAATACTGGATTTTTTTTTAACGAGGCCTATTTAGACAGCAACAAGCAAGTAAAGCAGAAGCACTTAATAGCTTAAAGCTCTCACAAAAATGGCAAGCATTTTTGACATCAGAAAAGTTGCTTAGATAAAACCTTCCATTCTTTTCTCAACAATTCATTTACTGTTGAATTCAATAAAATATTAACTGGGGGATGCTACATACGCTTAACATAATATAATTTAGAGGAGTTTACTCTCAGGTAAGCATACGTTGTAACAGTTACTCAAAATAATGGGATGGAATAGGATAGAACTGTAATTTATTTTGTAGTTTCTTTGAGCATTAATGAAGGATTCCTAATTTCCTACCATAGCAGTAAATCTATATTGGTTCTGGAAAGTAGCATTCAACAGTTCAGACTCAGAACCAAGTTACACTGATTTCCTATTGTCTCAGTATAGGAGTCGGAGGCTTGACACTTCCCTGGAATCTTTCTTGCAGCAAGATGGACTAAATGCTGTGTGCATGCAATTATACTACATATATAAATATATAAAACTTAGAAAGATCATACAAAGTTGGAAGATATACCATAGTTCAAAGGAAGACCTTGATGTTGAGAAAGAGTGAATGGTACAAAGCCAAACAATGATTACAAGAAGAAACAAGACTTGGATTTCAGATCTCTTACAACCTTACTCACAATTCTATCCAACAGTCCTGGACAGCACAAAGTGTGTGAATGTTTGGTTTTGGCTTAATGAGTTGTGTGAACTTAACCATGGTGGCCTATGCTACATTGTGCAACCTCAGTCAATTGCCCTTTGTTCAGTAAATCGTGGCCAAACAAGCCATGGCTATATAAGCACACTGTGTAAATCCAACCATAAACTGAACTAGTTGGAATCCTTTCTTGTGACTAATAATTCATCTATTTTTTTATCACAATTAAGGGGACACACAGGAATATTAGAATATTCACGTAGCACCTTTTAGGACATTCTTTTCCAAAATGACCCTCCATAGATGCTCACCACATGCTGTCCCTGGTAATGCAGATATACCCCAATATATCTAAAGAGCATCAGGTTAGGGAGGACTAGACTGGAGTCTTGAATTAGGAGCAGAAAAAGCTGATTCCTACAACTCACTTCACCCCTAATGAAATGTTACTTGGTGATTTTGGGCCAGCCAATCATTCAATATCCACCAATATCATGATTGTTGTGAGGATGAAAGAGGGCAGAATCCAGCATGCTGCCTCCAACATCTTGGAGGAAGTGTAGGCTAAAGATGTGTGCCAAATAACTTTTCCACATCTGCTGTATTTTCACTTCCCCAAATTTTATTCACAAAGTAGCTAGGGGATTAGTAAACCTGAAATCCAATGCATATGGATAAATCCAGATTGGGGTATTTATTATGAATGGCTGACAGCCTCAAATGCAAGAATTTCCAGTTAGAAGAACTGTGAAGGCAGGCTTGGAACACAATAGGCCTGAATCTAGGGTCATTTGGCTTTCTTGGTTTTGGTTAAACCCAGCTAACAAGCTAGGGAAGAAAACAACCCCAACCCTCCCGCCTCTTCCCAGGAGATGATTGGATTTGGGCTGCCTGTGAGTCACTTTTGCCTAAATTGTGATAGCATTTACACAAAGGGTGGATGATAAAAGATTGAGTCACTCCCTAGAGCACCTTAGGTGCCATCCTTGGCCAATAGTTTAAGTAATGTTGCCTCATCAGAAAGCTCAGGAAATCCTTAAGGAATTTGAACAGTCCTTCTAGCTTTTCAGGGAAAAGAATTCTCCCAAAGGTTCCACTGTAGCATTGTGGAAATAAGTGATAGATTACTTAATACTATGTATTTCCTTATTTAATAAAAAGCTAGCAACATCTGGCTTAGAAAAGAAGAGGGATCAACCTATTTTCCAAAGCATCAGAAGACAAGGCAAGACAAGAAGCAATGGATGGAAACTAATCAAGAAGAGAAACATCTTAAAATTAAGAAGAAATTTCCTGACAGTGAGATCAATTAACCAGTGGAATGATTTGCCTTCAGAAGTTGTGGGTTGCCTCCATAATTGAAGGTTTCTTCCAGTTATTTTTTATGGCGACGTTTCCCCCAAATAATACATATTCCACTTCTGCAGGAAGGAAATGCTAAAAGCAAAAAGTGAGGTGGAGTGGGAGACAAGTAAACCTTGCATTTGAAAGTTCCTTGCAATGTCTTCAGCAGCAATGGGCTGCTTCCACAAGCAGGCTATTTACAAAAAGAGGGAGAAAGACCATTTCCATACAGACTGCCCCTCACCATGAGAATTCAGCAAGTGTTGGGAGGAAGCTTAAGGACAAAGGCGATTGGGGAAAGGTATAGGACTGCCCATTTGCCATGGATCTATCCAAGAGCAAGTTCTGTTGATCTACTCCTTGCTTCCCTCCTTATATCTCAGCTGACAACTGAGGGGCCATTCAATATTCATCAGAGAGCCAGGTTCAGCTCTCAGGAATCATGTGGCTTCGGGGCCAGAAACAGAATTATTTTACAGACTTATTCTATAACAGTTATTTCCCATCTCTCTTCCAAAGTTCTCAAACAGGCCAAGTTCTCCCCATCTCATGTCCTCCTTCTTGTGCCTTACATTTCATGTTCTCAAGTGTCAAGTTAGGCTGAAATAAATGCTCATCTCAAGGTCATCAAAAAATTCACATTGTTGAATATAGAATACATAGATGTGCCATTCTCTAGTCCACCCTTCCATAATCAGGTGGCCTTTAACAACTGTGATTACCACTGGCCATCATAGCTGGGAATTCTTAGGCTTATGGTCATAATGAATCTGGAAAAATTGGTTACAGATTTTGGAAGCATGGGAAGACAGATGGGCTTGTAGTTTATTGGAGTTCATGTAGCATTATGCCCTACCCCCACCCCAAACAGAGTATGTCCCAAGAAGGATTTTCTATTTCTCTCTTTGCCTTAGGTTCATTCCACCTTTAATGGAAGGTTGTTTATAAAGTGTCTTTGCAAGTCAACCTTGGCTCCAGGGCTTCTGAAACAAGACCAGGAAAACATTTATGATGGGAAGGCAGAGAAGGAGGTGTTGTGGGAGGTTGTTGAGATAGTTGGTGACAGGGCACTTAATCTTCTCATCACAAAGCCCTTCTGTCTATTCAGTTTCCATTCAAATGCAGAGATTTCTCCCCCAACCCACTCCCCATGGGACACAGATTTCCTGCCTCTTCCCTCCTCCTGAGACTCTTCCCAAAAACCATTGATATGCAGGAATCTATACTAAGCCTGGCCTCCCCAGCTTTCATCCTCTTCATCCATCCCTCCAAGTCACCCTCCACCATCAAAATTGCGAAGCTGAAGTTTGCTGCTTTCCCAAAGTTTCAGCTTTTAAAGACTCCTCCCATCTTCAGCCTCATCAAAAAGTAACAAACCCAAACTGTCTTGTGATACTGCTACAGAAAGGATGTGTCAGCTTGTTTGTTTTTTTATAGAGATAATTTTAGTTAGTGTCCAAACACAAAGGGGAAAAAAAAAACAAGTGAAACAAGGAATAAGAACTAAAAGAGATTGATGGGTGGTATCTTACCCACATCTATGCAAAAATAAATCCAATTGAATTCAGTGGGGCTCTTTTGTAGGCTTCAAGGAAGCAGCCTAAATTGCTTATTTGAGAACTGAATTGTGTCCAAAATGTCCAAGTGAAGATTCGTAGTGAGTGCAATTAATTAAAATATAGCTAGAAGTACTCAAACAAATTAAATCAAGTCATTGATTTTTGCCACAAGGCCAGATACAGTAAGCTATCCAATGATAACATTAGAAGTACTCAAATTGTATCTATGGCTACTTCAAAAAGTAACAACTTTGAATAGATATTTCCTTCTTTGTTTGGCATATAGGCGTTCATGAGACTGTTGCCATTCCTGATGTACAAACCCCCCAAAATATATTGTCTCAGAAAGTAATAAATGTCAAAAATTACCAAACTACCCCTTCACATGAAATAGATTTTAGGTTAGCAATCATCTAATCTTTCTTCCATACATATCTAAGCACCTCCTTTATTAATTCCCATGCAAATGTATCCTGCAAACCTAAAAATTTAAAAGGATTAATATATTAGCATATTAACAACACTGTATTGCTCATTTGTTGTTATTTTTTCTCCCCAGAAGAAATGAATGGAAAGGCAACAAAGTGAACTGAATGAGCAGAAAGAGTCAGAAGAGAAACATGGGGCAGTCCCATACTTGTAAACTTGCAAAGAAGAAATACTGCCAAATATTTTCAGCTGAAGGACAGAAAGAATTTTCCTTGATTTTCTGGTAGTTCTCAATGGGAAAATAGTCTATTAGATTATTGAGGGCTATAGAGGGCAGACATTACTTCCAGCAACAGCCTCAGTCTTGGGACAGAAATAAATAATATACAGCAATTAATTATATGATATCTCAGCTTTAGTCATCCAAAATCACTCCTTCATGATCCATGCAACCAGCTTGCAAAGTCATTCAGCCAGTTTAATTGCCTGCACATTTTCTATTGCAAACCACCCTGATTGCTTCCACATGGATACATGCAAAGCTTTGTTTTTTATTTATTTATTTATTCATTTGTTCATTTGTCTTTTTTATTTTTATGACATTTTTTATTATTTTAGAAATAACTCAAGGTGATGAACATACCTACTATGCCTTCCTCCTTCTATTTTCTCCAGAACAACTCTGTGAGGTGGGTTGGGCTGTGAAAAGAATGACTGGCTTAAAGTTACCCAGCAGCTTTCATTCTTAAGGCTGGACTAGAACTCACCGTCTTCTAAGCCAGCACTTTAACAGACCTCCAGGCCTCGTTTCCATTTCCCTCAAGACCATCCCATGCTTAGCTTTCTTTGCATAGCTCTAGTGATATAGTGGTTAGACCAAGAGCAGGAAAACCCTCTTGTTTGTTCCAGCTGCACCCACAGAAGCTCACTGGGTGGCTTTGGGTTTTTCTCTTGATCCAGCCTACCTCACAGAGTTGTTCTGGAGAAAATTGCAGAAGGGAGAGCTGTGTATATTGCCTTAAGCCCCTGAGGGAAATGCTTCATTGGAATAAAAATCAGCATTAAAAAAAAAACTAAAGCATTATATTTGATCTCACATTGTCACACAATTGTTACATAATTGTCACACAATTCCACACACACACACACACACATTTTTGTTTAAGTATAGTGGAACAATCCATGCCTAACCCAGTATTCACAGTGTGAGAATAAAGAGCGACAGCATATTCACCATTCCAGCCTATCAACTAGATCAGACTTTTGCTCCAAAAATATAAAGACATTTGGTGGGAAAAACAGTCTCATCGTATACATGAGTTTCTTGCCTTACCAAATGTGGATGCAGGCAGCCTTTTAGGATATATTGTAGATGTAGTTAGCAGGGAGCCCACTTAGTTAGGACTTGGGGGCATTGGGATGGTATCAAAGCCCCATTTAGCTAGGAAACAAAGTGTGACCACCGTATTCACTACCTTTCCACCTGATCAGCATAACAGAGTTGTTATGAGTTGCACCAAATTTCTTGGGATAAAATGCAATAAAAATTTAGGATATTTCAATCTATTTTAACACAGATCCAATGGTCAGTTGAACAGTTAAGAGCAGCCTTTATGAGCATCTACCCTTGGCCATTAAGGAATTTGGGATTTTAGGGAAAACCCAAAGAGAAACTGGAACCATGAATTTTCTAACTGATTTTCTCAAAATATCGACATTATTTGTACTGCCATCTCTGAGAGATTAAAGCAGATCCCTATCTCTGGCTCCAATTCAGCAATCGATTGCAGGGATATTGGGGCACAGATAGCCTTGGGAGCAACAGGACTGACTTCAAAATAAATTTGCTTAGAAAACTAAAGACTTAACAAGAATGTGAAGCTAGGCCTTGCTCAAGGAAGACCCCAAATGTTCCGACTGATTACAAATGGAGTGGCAATTCTCCTTCTCTTCCAGTTTGCCTGGATCCTTTTCACTTCCAGCTGGATGTGTTGATTTCGAGACCAAAGTTTAAATTGCGATAGTGTTTTCCATGATCTGCTCTGGTTTTATTCAGGATTACTCTGAAAAAAGCCCTAGTTAGTTGCCAACAAAAGTTTGTTCAGATAAAATAGGATGTATTAGCTACAATCCTTTCTGTCTTACTTCTTTTGGGACAAACAAGGTTACTCAGGAACAAATTTGCAAGCTACCAGATCTCTGTATGGAGTACAGAGCTTTGCCTTACAAAATAATCTCTGTAGCTGCTTTTCTTACCTCTAAGAGGTAAGTTTCCATTTGATGCCAACTTGTAGTAGGATTGAAGTTTGATTTCAGCCCAGAAATCAGGCCCTTCACCTACACTCCGCAACTCTGAAAAAAATGAGTGTGTTCATTCAATCCTCGCCCTCTTAGATTTCAGCAGGAAGATCCACATTTTCTAGGATGTGAGTAAAATCCTCTATGAACCTACAAGTTCTGATGAATTAGAGTCCTCCTCTCAAAGCCCAGAATAGCCACTTTCAATATTTCGGGATGTGAAGAAAAGCAGTGCCCTGTGAACAGTTCCTTGCGTGCATTTGTGATGCATCTTTGTCAATTCAGATTTTTGTTCTTTAAAATGTTTTCTCAAGCTTTTTTTGCTCATGGCCCCTACTAAGCCTGTTTTTCTCCCATCCAGGTCCCATCACTGGTGAAAAAGATTGTCATTTGCAGATTTGGCTTGCAAATAGAATGCAGATTTTTGCTTATTAAAAAAAAAGCAGCAATTCAATTTTACAATATACAATTACATACAAAATTTTATTGTGAATGTAACTCATTAGTCAATTAATGTAATCCAGACAGCTACTGATACATTTTCTGGCATCAATAAGACAATATTTGCAGGGTAATACGTATATTTTGCTTTTCTGTGGGCTCATCAGCACAGATTGTGGGTCCCATTGCATGTTTTCACCAGTGGCCCCTTGAAATATCTATCTAAATATCTAATGTTTGAAATATCTAAATAAGGAACTGCTGCCTTAAAGCCAGCAGTGCCGTCCTGCAATTCTGGATGTAATGATCATAAGCTTTCCTTCCTCTTTAGCTAGCCATGAAGGTTACCTCACTTTCTTCACAATGTGGTAAACCAGCTCTGGCCACTGAGCTAAGTGGAATCCTAGACTTTCTTCCCACAAATTCTGTTCTGAGAACTTTAAATCTTCTCATGAACTCTTGGCACATATAGGTGAACTGCATTCCTTTCAAGTATTACATTTTCAAGTAATAGCTTAGGTCTGAAATTCCAGAAAGAAAAATGAAGGGATAGAAAGTGCATTCACACATACACATACAGAGAGAGAGAGAGAGAGAGAGAGAGAGAGAGAGAGAGAGAGAGAGGGATTTATGAATGTGCATAGCCAAGTTGTTTTATCAAATACAGACCCCTCTGGAAGAAAACTACAATGCACAAGGAAACATTCCTGCACACTAGGCCAGTGAAACCAACAGGAGATGTGCAATAGTCTTGCTTACTTCCACTAGTGTTGCAAAAGAGAACTTCCGAAGGATGCCCTTGTGCAATTTTGCTTGGTGCTCCAATATTAAGTTGGGGAAAAAGAAGATCCGGTGTGTAAGATCTCATTGCCTCCAAAGGTGCCCTCAGGCAAACTGACCACAACCCCAGATGGTTGATCTAAGAAATAGATCCAGGCAGTTACTTGTAGGGCAGTTATAAAGATGAGTGAGACATTCCACATTCTTTCTATACTCAAAAGGAGCAAAAGGTTACAGTATGAAAGGAGATTGGGTTGGATTGGATCCAATCTTAGTCAAATTTGATTCCCATTTACATCAGTGTGAAGTTATGATTAACTTAGGTCTCATATATTATTTCAAGATTTAAACACGGTTCTACCTGCATTAGAACCAATGTATAATACTTATATCAAATTCCATATTGATCTTACTATCTGCCTTTTCCCATCAGCATTCAACCAAGCATTTCATTCTTCAGAAATGCTTTTCTCCTGACCTTCCCCAGATCTCCCTTTCGCCCAGTTCAAATCTCACCTTTACTGATCTGGCATTTATACTATTTCATTCAAGATGCAGGGAGTTTGTGGTTTGTTTGGGGGGGGGGGGAGGCAGTCTGCACATATTCAGATGCAACTCTTCTCACCCATCTGCCAGTATATTGAACATGAGAAGCATACCGAACCAAGTCAAAAGTCCACCCAGTAATCTTATGTTTCCCTAAGTTTCTAATCAGATCTTTCAAAACAAAAATCAATTAGGCGTGGTAGTTCCTCCATTTAAAAAAAAATCAAATCACAGTGAAACACTAACTTTGGACCAGGAACTTACATATGACTAATCATCACTGATAAACTCATCCTTCATAGTGTGTTTAATACCCTTTTAAAGCAATTACCACTTCTTGTGGCAATACATCCCATGAGTTAATTGTGCATTGAAGAAATCCTTTCCTTGGTGGGAAAGGGTTGAGGAATTGACCAGCTATTGTTTTAACAATCTTCCCCACTTGACCCATTTGTGTACTGGGGACAATGCTAGACTAAAAGAGGGAGACTGAGTTCAAATTCTCACTCAACGAGAAATGCACTGGGTGATGTTAGACCATGCACAGTGTCTCAGCCTAAGCAACCTCACAAAGTTGCTATGAGGATAAAACACCAGCACAGGAAAATCATAAAAGCCACCTGGAATCTTGGATTGAAGGGTGTGAGTTGGAATAAAAATGTGGAAAAAAAATTGGGCAAAACTCAGGGGATTTGCTTTTACAGTATAATGTATGTTGCTTTCATTGCACTTTCATTTCCCCTTCCTTACACCCCCCACCCCCTTCCAGTTGCTTAAGAATAGGCTCAAATAAAGTCAGCAGGAGTCAAAAACCCACTAGATGACTCCCATATAAAGGGAGAAAGAAGTAACTTTAAGATTACAATTCCATACCCTTAACTAAGAGAAAGTATTTGGAATTCAGTGGATATATTTTTAAGTAGGCAAGGTTTGTGCTGCAAACAATCTTTTGTTAATTGTGCACTATGTTAAAATAAACTAGGATTTTCTTAAGTCCAAAGAGTCTTATAGCTGAGTTTCTGAATTTCCAGAACCTATCCTTCCAGAGTGCATACTTAATTTTTGGTGTAATATTATTCTCAAACATAAAAAAAGGAATAGAAAAAAAAAACAGACAAGCTTTATTCTTTTTAATATGAAGGAATAAAATCCCCACCACAGAACATTTGTTCTAACTTCTCAAATTTTGCATATTCTTAACAAGGAAGAAAATACATGTCACCTGCACCCATCTTCTAATATACCACATCTTCAAGGCCCCATCAGTTTCCTTTATGCGATTGGAAGAAAGACTTCAGATCAGGCAGTGATTCTTTAATCAGTGAAGGCATAGTTGTATTGATGTGGGGGGGGAGAGAGAAAGACAATTAGGGCACCTGGAAGTAGAACCCACCAAGTGAGGGTTTCTCAATTGTACACTGCCTCAAAGAGCAACAGAATTTCATGCTGACACTGAGCTTCCTACAGCAGACCAGGACTTTGTCAACCTTGGCAAACTTAAGCTAGCTGGGGCATTCTGGGAGTTGAAATCCACACATTGTACAGTTGCCAAAGTTGAAAAGCATTGCAGCAGAATGATTCTTGGATGCATTGGAACTACAAGACCCAATGCTGGAACCTCTAGTTCCAAGACTTTTAAGTCACAAGTTCACTGCCATAGTACAAGGAAGGGCTGGGGTTGGGGGAAAAATAGGAAAAAAAGTGTGTTGGATATTTCAAATTGCCTTGAGCAATTTTATAAAAATAATAAAAGTGGGATATAAAATAAAATAAATAAATACATAAATCCCTCATCCCATACGATATGATAAGGCCTCCAGGGGCTCATAGAATAAAGAGAAATGACACCTTCTATGCCCCGTAGAAACCACAGTAAACAACTGAATCCATAAAATAGGATTTTCCAACTTTGCGTTGGTCAGATATGTTGAGTTTGACTAGGAAACACTGAGAGTTAAAATTCAACACATATGGGAGACTGTAGACCAATAAAAATTGCTAGAAATTTAAAAAACTTAACAGTCTCCAGAATTCTCAGTGATGATATACCTATTTTCTGGAACAAGCTTTTTAAGCAGTGGCAAAAACAAGTAGTCTTCTTTTTTCCCCTACACTTCAGTACTATTGATCAGTCCCATTTCATTCAAAATAGGGCATAACATTATATCAATTGTTTTTAAAAAATGGCAGACTCTCAAAAAAATATTTTGAGAGAAGCAAAGGTTTGAGGGTATGCTATCAACAGACTGCACAGAAAGCAAACAATGGAACTAAAGTAGAAAGAAAGAATTAGGGGTGAGAAAATCTGTATTTTTTATATTTTTTATTTTTGCAGATGAAGAAATAGCAAAAATGCTCTTTGGATAAATTTCTATAGCCAAAAAAAGTCTCATTACAAAATGAAGGCCCTGGCTACAGAAGAGTTTTGTAATTTCTATAATTAGTGATCACAACTGGAAGAAATTTTAATTTGTTTAATATTCCTTGATTAATACTGCCATAATCAATGTATATTCCTAGGAACAAGGGAAAAACCCATTTATTCAAGGATAGAATATTTCACATGAATTCTGTACAACTGTCCTCTAGACAAGAACTTATGTCAGTTTGCTATGGCATCTGGAGAACTGATATAAATTATCTGAGCCTCAGTTTTTATGGCTAAAAGTCTACATCAGAAGAATGCTGTAGAATATATTAAAGATAAATGAAATAAGCATGGCCATTCATACATACAGTGTTGTTATTTGAGCTAAATTTCTACATTCTTTGGCCTGTTGAAATTTTTTTATGGAATATTTGTAAAACCAATCTGGGAAGAATACACTTTTATATTGCAAAAATAAACATGCACATAGGCATCAGTTGCAGCTGGGCAATGACAAGCCTTTTGGCCACAGGTTAAAATGTCTTAAAGGTCATGGATAACACCCAAAGGTTGAATTCCCCCTTAACTTTGCCCCCAATACTTTAGCTTGGCCTTTTCAAGTGCTACAAAATCATGAGATTTGGCTTGATCACCTGAATATTTGTAAAACAAAAGCATTCCTCAACCATCAGGATAAAGAAAGACTGGCCCATTGGAATGGAATGGGTGGGAATATTCATGCCTGAGGCTTCCTGTATCATCCACCTTCCTGGATGGGTTGGGGGGGTGGCTTGACCCATTGTCTCCAGCCATGGATTGAGCTATCTGCCCTCCATCAACTCTTTGATTGTTTTACCTCCTTCCCCTAATCCACTCCTTGATCAGACAAGGGTTTGGTCAGGGGAGGGGAAAATGTGGGTGGAGAAGGGATCACAGCTCTTGAACTTGATTGGAGGAGGAAAGCCAATGGTGGGAAGTCACGAGCCAATGGCACCCCAGAAGTCCTAAGCTTTATAAAGCGTAGCACACTGGGTGGACAGCACAGGATCCCAGAGGAGGGAGATCATTGCTGGTTTTGCTGCGGCTGGTAAGCATGAGCAGAGAAGCGGACTCTGGGGGGCGCTGCTTTGGAAGACTTCCAATTGGAAAGGGTAGACTGAATGGGGTGGGGGGAGAGACACGCGGGAAATTTAAATTCCCGAAATTCTTTAAAAGAGTTTGGGCGGTAGGGTTGCAAGGAGAGTTGCTGCTGGGCTTCTTATCTCCGATCTCCTGAGCACGTGAGATCTTTCTAGCTTACCTATCTTTTGACCTTCCAAAACTATTTATGGGACCGGGTGGAGTGAAGGCAAGCTGGAAGCGGAAATTGGTACCCTGCAGAGGGTGTGTGTGGGTTTTTGGTGAATGGGTGGAGAATCGGGCCTGTAGAGATGACATTTCTTTTTATTATTTATTTACCCCCGGCAACTCTTTCCTCAAGACCTCCAATGTTGCTGCTGCCCGCGCTTGACTGTTGGACAAGGCTAATCTGCAAACCTCCAATTCCTGCAAATGGTGGCTTTCTCGACGGCAGGAGGAATGCGAAAGGTGATAATGCCGGCAATCCGGGAAAGGGGGGGGGGCGGAAATCTGAGGAAGTGGAAAACTGAAACTGAGTTGAGGACCACGTGGTTGGAGTGGTCAAAGGATAAGCTTTAAGGTCTTTGTGGGACGAGGAAGTGTCTTTTTCATCGGTACTACGTGGGTGGAAAGGTTTTTGGGCAACCGGGCATCCAACTCAACCTGCAGATCTGAAATACCGGCATTTCAAACAGATGAGGGGGCGGTGTGTTCCTGCACATTGGAAGACCTTTTTCCGCTGCCTCGACGCCACCAATATAGTTGCACTGCCTTGTAATCTCAAAAGAAAGTGCTTCCTTGTATTGGCGTCGTCTTGGTCACGTTGTGTCCATTGCGCGCTGGGGTGTGAGTGTATAGCAGGAAAAGGCCTTTTTAATGGGTGCCCCTCGTCTAATCCAGGTACCTTGCACCATCCGCCGTCCATTGGCCATTACAGCACTAAGTAGTACGGCTCGTTTCGGTATATCGCCCCTAGTGGCAGAAAACGGGAGTGGCTGCCTTACGCAACTTTTTATAAAGACGGCCGAGTCCCGCGTACTTTGCCTCGTCCGTATTTAGCAGCGGCGGATTCGCACGTGTTTTTTTAATTTTCAGCCGTCCCATGTAGGCGATCCTTCTGAACCGATGATAGGTAGGATCGTGTTTGCTCACAAGCAAACTTTGGGTTGACTGAGGTCAGTTGCAGGAGTCTCCCAAATAGGCGGCCTGCGAAGAAACGCCGCGCCCGGGACGGTTTTAAATCGTTTTATTTCGTTTAAGATTTTTTTTCAGGAGCGGAATACAGGGGTGCAAATGTTAACTAAAAGGCCTCCTGAAGCCCACGCAGACAGTGGCACTTTCTTGTAGTAATAAATTCAATTAAGTGCTATATTGTTTGTGTGGGATTTGGGCCTGGCAGAACTACAAGCACTGCATCTTTTCTGCCTTTCCTTAAGGAATGGATGTGCATTTAGTCTTTATGTTGTCTAAATAATATTTTTCTTTTTTGTCTGCAGAACTCTTAAGCCAAGATCCATCTCGCTGACTGATCCTTGCCCAGATATGGGCACTTTCTTTTTCTAATCTAGAAAGTGCTTCATTGTTTGGGTGAGGCTCTGGCTCAGATTCACACCAAATTGGACTGCTTGGAATGTCTTTCTGGTGTCCCATCTTGTGTGAGATGTTCATAAGTTCCTGGAGGCAACTTCACCAGGAGTTCTTCTGTTCTGTATGTGCTCATAAGTGCTCCGTGATGAAGTGGTTTCTAGGTAGCTCAGACAGCTCTCGGCATAGCATAATCTTCTGGCTGGGTGCAGCTCAAACTTTAGCACTTTCATGTTAAAGCAACTCTGTAAGTGCTACATTGTTTGGGTAGCTCCCAAATCAGGACTTTCCAAATGGAGAAAATATTTTTCTGTGTACTTATATATAGCATGTACTTATATAGCATGTACTTATATAGCTTGTATAGCATGTATTCTATTGCATGTAAAATGTTAAACTGTATCCTGAGAGTCAAATTTTCAATAAATGTTGCAAGTAAATAAAAATTGCAATATATTGCAATAAACTTGTCTTGTGTGATTCTTAAATGCTCATGGATACCAAGGGGGTGAATGTGAAGGGATTCTTATTTTAAAGGTCTTTTTACAAAAGCTTATTCCATAATGGCTTTTCCATAAGTGCCACTGGGAAAATGTTCATATCCATTCATATTTCTAATGTTTAGCTCACTAAGCAACTTCTTTTTAAACTGAGATTGGCTATTCATGTGCAATGATTTTCATGTCAATGTATGGGTTTCTTTGGGTAACCCTCTTAAGTTCTAGCTACTAAAATTTATTTAATAACAAAAAGACATCTAAAATAGGTTGTGATCAAATTCTGAGCAATGGGATGTGTCCCTTCACTGTATTCCCAACAACCCAAATTATAAATGCATATGGCAGGCTTCAGATTTGCTACTTGTCACTGCCTTAGTCATATCTAGGGATAAGGCAAATTAATTGGGGTGGTTTCTGATTAAATTAGAACCATAATACTAGTTCAAATGAACTTCTAACAAATGAACTTCTAAACGCCAATGCAAAGCTGTGGCCTTGGAAGCAAAATTCTGAATTAGATAAAAGACTATTCAAGCAGAAAGTTTTTCAAGCTTTCTAGTTTGAACACTAGATGGGATTATACATGTTCATGCATGGAACTATAACTTGTTTCAAAGAAATAATGCTCAGCTTATTACTGGCTCATCCTAAGTCTCACTGCTTCACCTTCATTGAATGCTAAGTGCATCAGAACAATGGTCTCAGTCCCTGTTATTGCGTGCTTATTAAATTGCTAGAAATTTATAATGCATGTCTTGAGAAAAAGTCATTAACATGTTTTTAAAGTTTTATCAATTTTGATCTTTCATGAATTGAAAACTGGAACATACATCCCAGTCCAAACTTATGTGAGTTTTTTAATAGAGGTCAATCCTATTGTTTAAATAAGCTTTTTTATACCACAAGATGAGTTTCTCAAATCAAAGTCCAAGCTACATGCTCCCTCTTGTAAGGGACAATCCAGAGTTTTTCTAAAAATATATCCAGTAGAGTTGCTTAGCTTCAGGAAGGCAACAGTCCCAGGGCTCTTAAAGCATTTTCATGGCCTTAAGTACCTTCTTTTTTCTCAGTCTTTCTCCTCATAGTTTGCATCCTTTCAACCAGACAGACAATTGTAGACCGTCACAATTTTCTCTCCAACCCATCCTGAGAGCAGAGGAGGGAGGGGAGAGAGAATCTTATTAGCAAAGTCATAAGCAAATAACACATGGAAAGAGTATAGATTGTTACCACTAATGGGTAAAGACATTGGATCACAATATATGTCTACCAATATGTTTTAACAAGAAGTGCAGTACTGGAATGCTAGATATGAGTTTTTCTTGGTTGGGAATGGAAGAAAAGAAGCCTGTGTGGAACTAGAAGAAATGTTATCCTAGATCACAGGTAGGTAACCTTAGCTCTTATGACTTGTGGACTTCAACTCCCAGAATTCCTGAGCCATCATGCCTCAGCATGGAAACCTCCATTTCTCAGCATAGCTGGCTTAGGAATTCTGGGAGTTGAAGTCCACAGATATAAAAGAGCCAAGGTTGCCTACCCCTGTCCTAGATTGTCAGGAAGGATACAGTAGGAAGGGAACATGCTTACTATTCAAATTTCTTTGGAGGTATAAAATAAAATAGTTAAATAGCCTGTGGCAGTGGTTCTTAACCTGTGGTCCGTGGACCCCTGGGGGTGTGTGATGTCATCACAGGGGGTCCTCAAAGGCTTGAAGAAATGTTATGATTTAAATCTTGAGTTAAGTCTTGGTGGTCTGTGGCCCTGGTCTGCAAAAGATATCTAGAGGGAGTCTGTGGTAAAGAAAAGGTTGAGAACCACTGGCCTATGGAAAATATTAACAATAGTCAAAACATTGTCAAATTCAGGTGCTGAAATGCAAATTTGATGACTCCATACTTTGGAATAGCCACTAGATGGCAACACATATGGTAGCCACTGTATGGCTATACAGCATACAAACAGTACAATATAGTATAGTACAGTGATTAGCAATTAATAAAAACAAAGTAAATCCCCAAGCTTTGCAAATAGAATGGGAGAAGATGGTTTTTATAAGTTGACAATATCATCTATGACATTTTTGCAAGTGTTATGAAATGTGAAATCGTTGCATCAAGTTATGTTCAAATATTGCAGAGAAAGTGAAGGACATTCTCTGCATCAATTACTCTATTGGTGTTCTTAAAACAATAGTTTGGGGCTACCATATCTAACCTGCAAAAAAAATCCATAAGACCACTAGATGGCAAACAAGAGACAGGGAAAAATTCTACAATTTTATTGCTCCCTCTCCCAAGCTCGGATAGCAGATGATAACTCTACAGGTAAGCAATTTATAGATATTTTGTAGAAGAAGTATTTAGTGCTGTTACTAGGACTGAGAATAAACGTTAATCAAATGTATGGAACATTAATTTAGGTTTGAGATAACTTTAAAAGACAGCAGAAAAAAAACCCAGTGATTTCAGTAATTATTGTTTTCATTAGTATGAAATTCCATTATCTATTATTCAGAGATGTATTTAGTTAAGAAAAGGGCTTCATTCTGATACGTGTAGACCCTTTATAAAAAAAAATAGTTGCCCTCTTCTTCAAGTTACTGTATGTCATTTTAGTATAGCATATATACAATTCATTTTCTTTCTACTGTTTTTGGTATTTTCACTTATTCCTTGGTTACTATCCAGAAAACTAAGCTTCATTCATTAATGTTCAAAATAACCTTCTCCAACTGATTATCCTCCTTATGTGTTTGATTTTGAGTCCCAAATCCAGACAATTAGAAAGTTACTGAGTTGGAGAAGATGGAATTAGCAACAAATATTGGATATCAGAACAGTGCTTTCTTAAAAAAAAAAAAAGTCCTCTATATATAAGACATAGCCAATGGGTTATATACTCCTATTTGGGGTTTGGGTCCCCCCCCCCAATTTCAATCCTCTCTAAAACAATTTCCAAGGCCATTGATGTCTTTTCTTAAAAACAACAAAAATCATGATGTCCATGCTCAATGTCGGTAGTGCACGTCCACCCATAAGATTCATTTTCCCACTCACTGTCAAAGATAATGCATTAATGAAGTACTGTATGTCTTTGCAAATTGGTAAGCAAAAGGGGAGAGAAAATCCTGGGAGAGAGAGAAGGAAGGCAAGGAGAAGCTTCACTCATTCAGGAGACAGGCTCCAGGCTGAAGAAGGGATGGATCACTGGGGGCGGGGGGGGATGGGGGGAACCAAAGCAAAGGGGAAAGTTAAGGAGAGAGAAAGGAAGGAGAGGTTCACATCTAGAAGCCAGGGTGAAGAAAATGTTGCAACAATGTGATTTTTTTTCATCCCACCAAGAAGTTAAAACTCATAGATTTGTACAAGATAATGACAATGGACATAAAAACCACAGGATTTTTTTAAATGATCATGACTAAATTAATTATTAATTAATACTGTAACTAAGTGCTAAGGGAGCCTGTAGCACATAGGCTAAGAAAAACATTTTCTTACACTGAAGATAGTGGTATAGTATGACTGTCACATGCAGAAGCCAAAGTTAGTTGTGATTTTGCTGATCAAAAATTATGGAATTTATGAAAATTGACTCCCTAAGGAGAAATTGCAATAAGATATGAAGAATTTAACAAGATGATGGATCAAACATTTATCAAGGAAATAAAATACTAATAAAAAGTCTAAATGAGAATTCAGACAAAGTCAAGGGTACAAGTGAAAAATATTCATTGACTGTCTGGCTTGCCATTTCCATGAATGCTTTAGTGCTTTCTTCAAAACACTCATGATCACATGGCAAATTACACTACACTTCCAAAAAGATGGGCCAGCAAAAGTTATACTTTGGAATTTGTTAAGTATACTAACCATGTTGTTTTCCAAAATGTGATGAATGATATTGAATGTCTCTTATCACACATTAATGGTAGGTGAAAGGACTAAGGTTCCAATTAGTAAAGTGTGGATTTTATATATCAAGTTTTGCTCTTCTAATATGAAGAGTTATCCTGATGCCTTAACCACACTGACCCTCTAAACAAAATTCTATACTGATAACCAACTGAATCTGCAAAAGATGGTAACATTCACCTCACATGGTACAAGAATCATATAGGGAAAATACACAGGTGTCACAAGAAGGAAATTCCACATCTCACAGAACAACATTGCGTAGCTCATTGGTCAGTTCAAGGCAACAAAGATGCATGGGAATACTGCACTAAAAGTTTATAGACTAGTTCTTTGATTGGAAAATATATCACATCAGTAAAGAAATTGCCATTTGAGGAAATGGTCCAAATTGCAGAATATGAGGTGGTCTCATGAAGACCATTAAATGATATATTTTCCAATCAAAGAACTAGTCTATAAACTTAGTGCAGTATTGCTCAAAGGAGATAGAGAAAGGAATAGCCAATTACTACAGAACCCATGAAATTACATTGCTACTGCAATTGAAAATGATGTTTTGGCTGAATTGGCAGAAATACTGTATATTGTGCATTACACCAGCTGAGGCTTTGGAGTTTGCTAAGGCCAGAATAGGAAGTCAGCCCCAAAGTGAAAACATTATTACTAACATTGGAGTAGTGATACTGTTCTGTGATTTCTGAGTAAGTACGTAACCATCTGGATGGCGAACTGAAAGAGTGTGTTGCATTTAAAATACCAACATTACAAGAGCAAGATTACATTTTTGGGAATGAAGAAAATCAGAATCTGATGTGTAAGTATGCAAAGATTCTGAAATTGTCATCTATGAGTCGTACTCCTAATCAAATTTCTGCCGATGAGAAAGACTTATCAGAAATGAAAATGCATATAATGAAAAAGTCCATTTTTTTTCCAAAGCACAGGTTTAAATTTGTTGGACTGGAAAAGATGAAAATTGGCAAACTTGGATTCAAAGTTAACCTTGACTCTTTATACCTATTAAGATGGATATGTCTATATCTATCCCTCTTAATAGATCTAATAACTTTTTTTTTCTGGAAAAGTGACAAAAACACACCACAAAAACTAAGAAGAATCAATTGGTCATGCTAATAATAAAAATAATCACTGATAAGTTTGATTTAAAAAATATTAAATTCAAGCATGCCTATTTAAGTTACTTTTTAAAATTGTTTTGATTCGCAGATGTAATTTATGTACAGTACAATTATGTAATCAGTTGAATAAAAATATTCTCATTTTAAAAATAATGTAATTTAGGGAGCGTTATATGTAAAGTATATTGTGCACTTCCCTGCCCAAAAAAACCCACTGCCTCCTGGCCCAGGAAAGCTCAGGCCAACCCAATTGCTGCTTAGAAGAGATCATGCTTTGTGCATCTGCTTGCCTGTCTTAAGAGGGATCATTGCCCCTGCCCCAAAAGATTTTACCAAGATCCCAGGCCTCTGGGTCCTTGTGCAATCCGCATGGCACAGACGATATCATCATTGATGTTACTTGTCAGCAGATCTGTAATAACAAAGAAGATGGTGTAAGGTGCTGAACTGTAGACTCCTGTTCCTTCAGAGCTATAGAATTCCTGGAGGGGCTTCCTCAACCACCTGCTTAGGACACTATTTAGGAGACCTTCTAGCCTAGTCTGAAGTTCAGTACATCTCACTCTTACAGCAGCCCCCAAACTATCTGGCGGAGAGGACCAGCATGCAAGAAAAAAAAAATATTTGTAAAGCTCACTTGTAAGTTCTCTATAATTAACTAGTGTTGCTTTTATCCAAGCATCTTCTAAAAATGGGAGATAATTCTCTTAGGTCTTTTCATGTTGTATACTTGAGCCATTCAGTATTCCGACTGACAAGTACAGTATGCATAGTTCAATGACTTTATACCAATAAACCAAGGCAGAATTACCCACTGAATGGTAATTCTTATACTTAATACTAACAGCAAAGTGCAATCCTGACTCATAGTGACTTTTCCTTAAATGGCTGCAAGGAACCCAATTAAATGTCACTGTATAGAACTGAAGCCAACCCACTTTAGAGCTCACCACTGCAATGCATTTGGCAGATGTTTGGTTTAGCGTGTTTGTAATCTTCACACCAGATATGACTGTTAATCTGAAAGATACCATTACTGGTGCTGCCATCAGCTTCATGGTCCACAAGCGCTGTGTCAAAGTGGCTCTCATAGAAGGCTAAGCAGACCCCTGTGGTATGGAGAAGGAAAAATGAGAACTTAGTACTCTCTTTCCAATTTAACACAACATTTGATCTAGGAAAAAGCTTGATGCTGGCATTTGGAAAAGGCACATGAATTCATCAAGTTTTCTGAATACAGACGTTTGCTTATCATAATGGTTTTGGTTCAACTGTTCATGGGGATAAGTAAGTCACCAGCTGTTCTGGAGCTGATGGAAGCTGGATCTCAATATTTTTTTTTTTTTTTTTATTGAAAGTTTTATAAATCTCAATATTTGAAGGGTGACATAAAATAAGAGTCTGGTTTTTGTCCTTTTCTTTGGAAGATTAGTTTGTAACAGTTTGGACCGCAACTTTTTTCTACTCACATGTAACTGTCGAAATGTATCAGTCTAGCCAATAGAACTACATTTCTAAATAATGGGTTCAGCGCTGTACTCAAGGATATCTCTGGGAAAACAGCAAAGAAAGGATGACAGACTCACAATCAGCCAGACTGTATCCACGATATCCCTCCAAGCCAGATTTCTTCAACACTCGGGCCAATTCACAGCGTCCAAAGATCTTTCCCCCAACACTAAATGAAAGGCATGTGAGGAGAGACAGAAGCAAAAGATACTTCATCCCTAAAAAAACATTGAGTAGAAGAAACACTATCCCAAGTGAAGGGCTGATAAGGTGAAGGCAGGAGGTTCCAAGGTGGCCTATGGGGAAAGAAAAATGTATTATGGACCTTCACAGGCAGTTAGAGATTCAAGCAGCTGGACCATTCATTCCATTTATTCCATCCATCCATCCATCCATCCATTCATTCATCTTTCCTTTGTTTTCTCTCTAACTGCTAGGACCTGTTACCTATGGGCCAACTTAACAAAGTACATGTTTTATCCTGATGCTTCAGTGCTTCCCTTCAAAGGAAAACATCTGGCAGTTAATATTTGAAATGTTATAGTCGGCAAAACTCTATGCTCATGCTTCAGTTTCACTGTTTTCACCTTTTAATTTATTTTTCTTTGGAAAGTGCAGTTAGCTGTAGAAAATGTGCAGTTTTCCATACAATCACTCATTCTATAGGATGACATTCTCCTAAGATCTTGCAGATCTAATCTTGGCCAGAATTCAAGAACATTGGCATTCTACTCATACTTGTTCAACCACGGTATATGAAAGATATCAGTCATGGTAAAGATTTCTGGCAACCCAAAATCTCAAGGAATAACATTTTATTTCTCTAGTTCACAGATGGAAATCTATTCCCCTCCCCACTATGCCAGAGAGATACCTTTGACTTTTGAGGACACCCTCTCATCTCAATATTCTGCTGAACTACAATTCTTAGCATTTTTTTCCCCTTAGGCCATGTTATAGTTACAAGGACTGTTCAAGTACATCCACAGGTCTCAGATTTCCTACCCAATATTAATCTTATATCCCATTTGTTCTAAAGAAACCTAGCTCCAGCTCTGACTAGAGGTGCAGATAGGTCACTACCAGCCTTAATTGCCTTATAGAAGTCCTCTTTAGCTGGCTACACATGTTACTTCAGTGGCAATCAGCACAACTAACACTTCTCTTCTCCCCTGCCCAAAGTTCCTCCATGCAACGACTTCTAGCTTCCTGTGACCTTAGAGCAGTCCTTCCCGACCGTAGCAACTTAAAATGTGTAAACTTCAGCTCCCAGAATTCCCCCAACAAGCATGCTAGAATATTCTGGGAACTGAAGTCCATAAATCTTAAAGTTGCTGGGTTGTAAAACACTGCCTTACAGCAAAAAAAAAAAAGAGGGGGGGAGGTGGAAAAGAAAGGAAGGAAGGAAGAGAAGAAAGGAGGGTCAGTTCAAATGCAGTTTCTTATTTTAAACAACTTCAGTCATTATATCATTCTTATTTCCTGACTCCTGAAATAACAGGCATTCGTTTCTGCTACCTGATGCATTTGCACCGAATATTACTTTTCTGTTGTAGCCTTTAACATATACATAATAACACGAGCAATTACAAATATGTATTAGTTTGAACAAGTAAAAAAGCCCTAACTATAAAAGTTGTTTTAAAAATAAAGGGGGGGGGGAGAATCACAATACAGTGTACCAGTGAGCACTAAAGCCCCATATGGGGTAGCTGCTATTTTCATTCCCTTCATTCTCTGACTGGTTATTGGGGGTCCTAGGCTGCAAGACTTAGGCCAGCCCATGGCACAGCTTTAACTGCACCACTGCTGGTGTAGGATTATAGGTAGTCTCAGGCTAAATACCACAAAATAAGGAGGGATTTTTGTCAGAGGGGGTTTTTTTGTTGTTGTTCATCTTACTCCCCTCCCAAAGGCAGCTGTTACACCAATTCATTGAAAAGCCAAACTAAAAAAAAATACAACTGCCTAAACTCTCCCACTCTTTCAATTCTGCCCCAGCCTCCATCATCCAAAGTTCTGTCAGATGAAGCTTGCCCCCAATTTCTTATCCAAAAACGAAAGCAAACTCCTCCCCCAAATCAGAACTGAAGAAGCTGCTTGGATGAGAAGCAAAACGTCTTCAAGGAAAAACAAAGTCCAGTCGCCTTTTGAAGAAGCACCTTTGGGTCAACCATGACCTGGATGACTGAGAATCTCCATAGACATCCTCCCCCAAATGTTCCTCCCCTTTCAGAAATTTGGGGGACAATATACTAAAGTCAATTTCCTTTAGATATTTGGAGACAGACCCTTATCATTCCCGCATATTGAACGCATATATAAGGCCTAGGCCCTGTTTCTCTTGCAGAAAAAACTACAATTAAGAAATCTAGCTTTATGCACCTCTTCCCTTCTGTTTGTCTCATAAAACCACATGTCCATCCCAGAGCAGCAGATAAAAGTCAGTCTAGAGAATTCATACCCAACCTGGGATTAGTACTACCCTTACTGAAAGCCACTTACTGAACAATCATTGAATAAGTTAGAAGAACAGTCTGATTCTCTCTAGAATTGAAGACGGGGTTCTAAGTTACAGGTACTTCTAGAACCCAACTAGACTTCTGTGACATTACACTGTGTTGACTTGAACATTCCTTTACTTCCACCTTGGACTCTTGCTGCAACTTGCATCCTCTGGCTTTTCTTTACTAGTGATGCTCAGACCATTAAACCTAGCTGTTGATATAATGACACCTACTCCTGATTTTTTTTTTTGCTATATTTTTATGTTTTGCGGTGCAAAAAACAGGGCGATAAATCCACGTAAATTGTGGCCTGAGACAAGGCCAGTGTCTTTGGGACAAGGGATAAAATTGCACAGCCATTTAGTGACACTGTAGCACTTTATTGTTGAATGTTGTGTGGTCCCAGTTCCACATATTCCAATATGGTACTCCTTATGGACTACCTCTCTATGTGCTTAAGTTTAAGTTTTATAGCTGACATAGGTCAGGATAAGGCCATTATCTAATTAAGTCTACATTCAGCTAAGAATATAGTCCATAAATATCTATCACTCAATTGCCAATATTTTATAAGACAAATATAATATAAAGTATATGATATAAAGCAGAGTTTCCCAAAGTGGTCAGTATTGACTCCCCGAGGACTATCCAAGGGATAGTCCTTATTACTGATAAATGGCTGGAGGGCAAAAGGAGGTCAGTAAATATCTAGGGGTCACTAGGTGATTGATAAATAATGAAAAGTCAATTGGGGGTCAATTAATCTTTTGGGGTCTCTGTAGAGCTCCACACCAGTTACAGGTCCTGAAGGCTAGTGGTAAGACTCAACCATCAGCTAGAGCAGCCTTGAGTTGTCTCTATTATTATAACGAATTATTATGATTTGTCATACAATCAGCCAGATGTTTAGACTGTATTTGGTATTTTTATCCCCCTATTGAGTCCTTCCCAAGGATCTGGACTAGGCAGATGTTATTTGATGGTGTTAAAGATATTGTCACAGGATATAACCTGTTTCAGGTAAAGCTGCCTGTTGCAATTGACTTATGGTGATTTTGCCAATGCTGATGCTGTTCAAGTGGCACGCCGGTTGTTTTGCGATTGCACCCAAGGTGCCTATTACCTATATTGGTACTGGCTTTGCTTTCTTTTGCCACAGTTGTTTTACTTCTAGTTGTAAGTCTTTTGATTTTTGTGATTTAATTCTGGCTAATACCATTATTATTGTTTGTAGTACTAGTCAAAGTATTATTTATTAAATCATTTTATATAATACATATTAGGGGGTCACTGAGCAATCTGTAGTGTCAAGGAGGGCTCAGTGAGCTGATGCTTGGGGACCCCTAATGTAAAGCAGTCTTAAAATAAAAAAAGTTAATCTTGTTTCCAGTGTTGTACATTAATGGTTCTAAATACAAATTAAATAAAGAATACAAGTGTAAAATAATTTATTTTTAAAAAAACCCCATAAAATGTAAAAGAAAAATAGAATAGGATCAAGCTCAGGAGGGGAAAAAAAACAAGTGAAGGAGGAGTGGATAACATTTTACTTCTAGTTGACATGAGTCTGTATTCTGCATTCTGTATTCTTCTGCATTCTGAAGAAAAAAGATCTTTTAACATTATTCTTAAACAGAAAAATGGGAATAAAAATAAATAGAAAAAGCTGTAAGGAAGGGGGAAAGAGTGGAAAAGAGAAAAGAAATAAAGAATTCAGATACAACACAACCTGACAATATACCAAGCCACTAAACAAGAAACGGGAACCAGCTAGTTAATATGCTACAGGTCAGATGAATTCAAGTGTTCAGGAGGAAAATGCGAAGGTATCAGTTTTAAATCCTGTTAGAAAGTCTTTTATTGAAGCAATTCAAGAAGGGGATTTTTTTAAAAAAAAAATGATAACAATAAAGGCAATGCCACTCATTTTTTCAATATTTGAGGATAAAAATAAGGAACTGAAAGAACAGAAGTATCTACTGTTTTAGCTTTAAGTCCCATTAAAAGAGTGTTAGCTGAGACTGGTGTTTGGAACTTTTTGCCTCTTCCTGCCTGATACAAAATGTAAGGCAGAAGTGCATAAAATAATGCAGCTGGGCAGATTTAGCAAGATTCTGTCCCTTGGAAGTTTCTTCTCTCCTTAGAACATTTGGGTAGATAGATATTTTATTCTTCTCAGGACCAGTACTCCAATTGATGCTGACTCTTGTCTAGATCTGTGTGATATCCTACATCTTGTAGTAACATGCAGAAATTCAACAGTAGCAACGCTTGAACTGGTCCCAGCAAAGAACTTCACATCATGGAAGCTACTAGTTGGAGATGGCAATGAGAGCTTATGTCTCTCTTTTTTTTTTTCTCTTTAAACTACATGAAATTCTGCACCACATGGACCTTATTTCATCAAAGCAATACAGTATAATATGTCATTGTACATAATTCCTTTGTTCTAAATATGTCAACTAAAATCAAAAAGTTTCTCCTGCAACATCAGCATGAACTGGATCACCCTCTTTTATATCAAAAAGCAGGAGAGGAAAGTGTCCAAGTATTTATTAAAATAAATTCTTTGCCAATTATGAGTTTTGAAGTCAGTTTAAGAATCAATCTCTTTTCTTTCAAAGTAATAACCACAGAAACTAATAAACCTTTAAACAGATCCAAAATAAGGCTCTAACTTTGAAGATCAAATGAAAGGCCAGGAGATGGTGATATGTGCTAATCACTTTGTCCTGAATTATCACATTAGTCTCCTGGAGTCTCAGCTACATTTTTAAAAACTGTGATTGTCACTGAGAATATTTCTAATTGAATTTCCTTTGCAGACTTAAGGGAGAATTTTTTAAAATATCTTCTTTTTTTACCTGCTAATTTCTTAATTGAAAATGAATTCCGCTGGATAGGTCTTGCCAGATGGCTGATCTCAATGTGCTGTTCCTAACCATATTTCACTTCTTCAACCTGAGGAAGTTCTAGATTGCAGTGGAAAATAGCCCTGATGTGTCGTGTTGCAGTGACAACCATAAAGCAAACCTAACCATGATTTAAAAACCAGCTATAATCTACATTTACCATGATGAGAGAAAAGCTTCCAAAGGCTATGTATGAAGTTGGTACAAGCAGATAACATTTTGTTGGATTATGTTCCAATAGGAACTTTCTTCCTCAATGCCAATAGCTGGAGTGAAAGGCAATTTGGATTTAGATCACAGCTATATACTGTATCCCATACTCCAGGTCCTGATTCAGCGTCATTTGGAATGGAATGGAATGGAATGGAATAGAATAGAATAGAATAGAATAGAATAGAATAGAATAGAATAGAATAGAATAGAATAGAATTTTTTATTGTCCAAGTGTGATTGAACACACAAGGAATTTGTTTCTGATGGATAAGTTCAGAATATGCCCTTAAACAGCAAGTAATAGATCATAAATCATAATAAACAACAATGGATAAATCATAAGAAACCAATAGGAGAAGAGTTAAGTAGGAAAGATGAGAGGATGATAAAAGATAAGAAATGACACAGTGCTGCGTTCAGCAGAATGATGGCACGGGGGAAAAAAACTATTTTTGTATTTAGGTAGTAGTTTTGGCATGCAATGCCTTGTAGCGGTGTCCTGAGGGGAGAAATTGAAACAGTTTATGTCCAGGATGTGAGGGGTCTGTAGATATTTTCTCAGCCCTCTTTTTGGTTCATGCAGTATAAGATCCTCAGTGGAAGGCAGGCTGGTTGCAATTGCTTTTTCTACAGTCCTAACTATCCGTTGAAGTCCGTATCTGTCCTGTTTGGTTGCAGTGCCAAACCAGACAGTTATTGAGGTACAAATGATAGACTTAATAAATTGCTAATGATATAGACAAGATAGGGTCTAATTTAGCTTTGATCATTTTATTTAAGAAACTTACTATATACCTTAGCCCTAAAAGCTGTAAAATCTTTTAAAAAGCATCAAATGGGAAAAATCTTGTACAAAAGCAGCATTGTTACTCTGAGTGAGCTTGGCTCAGAGTAACAGTGCTACTTTTCATTGATAAACATGAGAAAACATAAACAGATATTCCATAGTTGCTTGATGTCACATTATAGAATTAGCTAAAAGTCTTACTAACATGTGAGAAATAATATTTGTCCTTCATACTATCTATGTGAAGCCATCTGCTGTTTTATTCTGCATGAATGTTGATAACCTGTTAAATGAGATTAGCAGATGATTCTTAACAAAAGTATTTGAGATCACATTGTTTCACATAGATAGAACAAACCAAATGATATATCTAAAGGTATAGGAAGATGTTCTCTCTCTCTCTTTTTTTTTTTTGTCAGATTGGCACAGAGAGCAGATTGCCAAGTTGAAGACATGAATTGTTTGAACAAAACTCTTCTAAGGAAACACCTGGAAACTGGGCTTCTTTCACTGGTTATCTGGAAGAAAAAGTTTCCACTCAAACTTAGAAAGAAGTGCAAAAGTTACAGTACTATTCTATTTGACAGTCGTTTCCTCAATACGTATTTTGCAGTAGAAGTGAGAATACCTCTGGATGTCTCACAGCACAGATGACCAAACTGTTGTTTTTTGTTCAGACACAAAGGAACTATAGAATCCTACTCCCAGCTTTTGAAATTCTCCACTAAATTTCAGTCCCCCAAAACTGGATGAACAATATCTTCAAATTTCTCCAGAGGAAGGAGAAATTCTATGCCAGAACTCTGGGTGGGTGAATTTCCCCATTTCTTTGAATGAAGAGTTCTCCGGCAATTTTTCAACAGCAGGATTCCCTTTTATCAGTTATTAGTGCTGCTTCTGAGAAAGGCCAGAGGAGAGATTTCCTTCATCATGTCTTCGCTTTGAATTTAACTGAAGCCTGGGAAGCAGAGAAGGCTGCAGACTACTGAAGAGAGCTGATTGTGTGGTGAAAGACACATGTCCCTCAGTTACCTTCTAACTAAATAAGAACACTGTATTGCACCCATATGAATTTCTCAAAAATACTAATTTTCTTTGCAAAACTCTTAAGTAAATTCTATTACATCAAGTTGAATGATATAATAGAATCATTCAGCTTGATATAACAATATCAATATTATATTGTTAGGGAAAAAATGTCTGGAGGATTTCTGTGGCAGGCACTGCTCACAATTACTACAGCATTGGGGGAGTACATGCAGCAGAACAGAAGAGAAGCTGAAGTGGATGAGAGAAATATAGAAATCTAATCTCAAACTCTGATAGCATGGATGGAGGTGAAAACAACAAGTAATCTCATTCCAGAAACTAGCATATCTGGCCCTTTATCAGTTGCAGTGTTTTCAGCTAAGATTTACATTTATTTCATGAATATCATTTCAATGATTTAATTGTAAAATACTGGCATACTAAATCTCAGTATAATAAAAAAAACATGCTAAATATATCTGAAAAGAAAATCCCGGTTGTCTGTTGACAAGAGGTCTATTACGGAGAAGAAATCTTAACTTGGCCGATTCATTTGAACACAAAAGGGAATCTTCTAATTTAATTACAGTATCCCTACATTCTTGGATTTCTTGTTTTTATTATTTTTAACATTTAAAATCTTAACATCTTGGCTTAAAATGTTGACATTTATAATAAAAAAGCAAAGGGAGAACTAAGAAAAGTATTAAATACACCTATTAGTATAAAAACCTCAAGAAAATGTCCTCCTCAAGGCCCGGTGAGCATCAAAGCATTATGATTTATGTTAAAAACCCTATTATAATTTGCTCCTTCAATAACTCAAAGTACTTTAGCATCATGTTTGCTTGGACCAATCTGGATTGGCAAAGAAGGGTGATTATTATCAGTTTGTTTATCTCCACACTCCACTTAACTGATGTAAATCATGCCTAGTGAACCGTGGTGCTGTCAGTTGACATTTAAATTTGAAGTTGAGGCAATCGCTCTGTTGTGCAAAGTACATGACCAATGTGTTAACTCTTATTTTATTTCTCCAGAAGAGTTGGGGTGTCTATCTGGGTAGCATACTCTTGCTTTAGTCACACCAGCAAAGCCAACAGCAGCCTTCTCCTTTTCTAGTCATTTTTGGTGAGCCGCTGCTCGTATTTTGTCTTATTTTTTTTCCTGTATGGAAACTATTGGAACTATTATAGAAAATTGTGCCCGTGCCTTGAGTTCTTCAGGGTTTCCACCCCCATTTCTGTTAGATTGCTAGCAATTCAGTATCAAGCTACATGGTGATGGCAAGAAGAAGAATGACTGGAGGCTGAGTAAATCCTCCACTTTCTGGCCCATGTCATTTTTTCATTTGGGGTAGAGTTTTAAGTCCATCCCAAGCACAACTTTCTTTTTGGGGTACAAGCAAGTAGCCAACATTTTAATTTAATATACAAAACTCTCAGTAACAATTTGATGACATATTTTAAATGTATTCTCTCTCTCTCTCTCTCTCTCTCTCTCTCTCTCTCTCTCTCTCTCTCTCTCTCTCTCTCTCTCTCTCTCCCTCTCTCTCTCTATATATATATATATATAAATATACTGAATGGCAACCAAATAATAGTTTAAATAATTATTTACTGGAATGCACAAAGCTTTTTACAATATCTCTAGCATTTAATTCTAGTGACTTGAAATTGCCATAGTGGAGAATTTATGTGGATAAGGGTTTAATTGTTGAATTCTTGGTGATCTTTGAGCTTGTATCTTTTACTGCAGATCTTGCGTTACAAGACTAGGTAACATTATTAATGCATCAGAGAATGGAGTTTGCTAGCTGTTTATTTGTGGTAGCTTCTCTTACCGGCTTTGATTGGGTTATTGTTTCTTCTTAATTGGGGGGGGGAACATTCTTTGTTCTTTGATTGTTCTTGCTTATTCTGCTGGTACCTGCTTATCTGGGTGTTGGTAAATAGATGTGATAAGGAAAGATCTGTGTAGGTGTTTGCCATTTTCCTTGATCTTAGGTGGCTTCCTTTCTTGAATGGTGTGAAGACAGAGCTTATCTCAATGTGTTTTTTAATAGCTGATTCATCTAGGAATTCCCATCCATCTGGCTTACTCTAAGATGTCTATAATTTCCCACTTGAAACTGGAGTTGTTGTGAAATTAAGGAGTTTATATCCAGCTTTCTTGACTTAAAATTACGCTGGAGAATTAGCAAGAAAGCACCTCAGTATTATTCTTACATTATTGTATTTAGTTTTGCCTTATCTTCTACCTTATGAAGCATCAACTTCCCACTAAGGCATCTTTTTTTTAAATCACTTCTAAACTGAATCTTATACAAATAAATAGCTAACAAGTAACCAGGTTCCTATGGGCCTCAAGTACTAAGGATAAAACACTTGCTTGGATTGTGTTGTTTGCTTTTTTTCAATGTGAAGCAAGTAAATTTAAATTGAAAAAATAATCTATTCTGCATCTTTCTGTAAGATCCATATGTAGAGTTAGATAACAATTCTTCACTGAGAGCTGGGAAAGAAGTGAAAAAATGATTGATTTGGCTTATTTAGGTGTGAGACTAAATGCCCAAATAATATGGGCAACAGTGTTACTAAAGAAGTCCTAATATTTTAATCCAGGCCTGAAAAGGCAAAAGTGAACACATCATTTATTAGTGCATGTAAGCAAATTAATATACACCTAATATATTAAATCTAAAAATGACACTAAACATTACATTTTTAAACACAGATTCTATTTCACAAAATAAATGGCATTCAGCATGTTTTTGTAGAAAACGTGTCTTCCATAAGGAAAACAGAAGTTTGCTTTATCTTTTTAATGTAACATTTCCACACCAGATAAAACCCAAGTGAGATTTGAGCCTATATTCCCCAGTTTTATTCATTAAGCCATTGGTCACTTCACTTTTTAGAAAAAATGTTTAAGTAAACCATTAGAGTTGCCCATGAAAGTTTTGAAATCCATTACACCAGGTTAAAAAAAAAATAAAAAAATTAAGGCTACCTGAAATAATATGGTCTTTCCATCAAAGATGAAGTGAACAAGTATTCTGATCTGAGAATTTAATATACTGTTTCTCATAATTAAGCTCTGGTGATGCATGAGGTAAAAATTAGCATTATACTTTATCTTATGAAGCATTGAAATTCATCCTTTAGTAGAATGCAGCTGATTTAATAATTAAAAGGATTGCAACCTAAGGTTGAAATGGATGTAACTCTGGGTTCTCTTTCATATTCTCTATTTCTCTCCAGTTTCATATTTTTCATTGCCCTCCCTCATAAGCAGTGATGAGGGGTGAAGTGTGGATGTACAGAGGCCTATCTGTCAAGTCAGAGGCAGATTTCAAGATATCAGGAAGTTTGGGAGATATGATCTGATCTGAAATCCTAGCTAGGAATCCTACCATATACACTCCAATGAAATAAATACTAGAATAGCTGGACACTTAGCCAAAGAAACAAACAAATCTTTATTTGGGTCAGAGACGAGAGTAAGGAGGCTGGGTTACAAACAATAATTTTAAAAAGCTAAAAAAATATAAAAACAAGTTACACAAGGTTAGAACGCCTAAAATACATATTTTAAATATATTAACATGCATTTATAATTTATTTTAAATATATATGTATGCAGGTATGCAACGAAGGAATCTAAAAAGAATCTAAAGGGGGAGGTAAAACATTAAATGCCTGCAGGGGAAAAGTTAGTGTATGGCTAACTAAGTCTATCAGAATGTAAACCCCACTTAGCTGCTTGAGGCACAAGTCATCCATTATCTGATGGATTTTAAGTCCTGTTGCGTAGAACCTGGCAACATTATATGTTGTAGACATGCATAGGATTGTCCCATGCATCCTGGTGAGATAAGACTAGTACAAATGTCTCTATAATATAGGCACTGAAGGAGTACATGTGCTGTTGTTTCTATGTGTCCAGAGTCAGAGGGGCATGATCTCTCTAGGTGGAGACCTAGCCCCATATTTAATGATTAGAAACTATTTTATACATTTCTGTTGGCTCCAACACTGTTTTTGGAAGCCCTGCAGACACGCTCTGGAGCGCGCGAGTGGTTTGCGGTAAAGTATTTTTAAGCCTTTTAAGAAAACAAGTTGAGAAAAACAGTGACCAGGTGTGTCAGAATCATCTATCCCTGGCCTATAATTAGCTCAGATGTATTCCAGATTGATCTCAATTCATTTGACTAATGGAACTGAAAAATAGCTGAATTTGCAAAGCTAGGCCTCTTTGTCCATCAGGTTGCTCCTTGTTTCACCAATCAGATGCTGACGTGTCAGTTGTTAGGAGCTCACATATTTGTTGATACTTGGGTCCTCAGAGATCCCACCATAGCCTGCTATGTCTACTATGAATGATCAGGGGTCTCCATTTCATGAAATATTGCTCCCGTTCCTGTTATTATCTCTAATTTTGGATTTGGCATATTCATCATGGTTTTCTGAAAAGCCTCGTGTCCATATATTAGCACTGTTTAAATTACTTGAAAGACAGTGCCATGAAGCCAATATGTTTCAGAATCAACTCAAATGTAACAATCCACTCTTCAATGAATAGCTTCTATTTTGTACATGGATCTCACATTCCATATCTGCTTCTTACGTAGTTTTAACTTCAGAAGAATCACAGGCATCAGTTGCCAAACATGACAGACACATACTGCGTGGAATCTGCTGAATGCTGTTTTCTACAATATTGGCAATATGATTTCAAATAAAGCTAATTATACAGCATTAGATGAGAAGTTTTCAATGAGTTTATCAATAGATACAGTATTTATAAAGCTTTCTCTCACAAAACTCATTTCAAATTTTCTTATTTTTTTTACCTTATTATGTATGAATTATTTTCCTATCTAGAAATGTTTCTAGTGAAACTTCCCTTTAATGAAACATTATTGAACTGGCTAGTTTTCAGAGAAATTATGAGAATGATAGCTACCTACTTCTTTCTTGTCACATAAAATAAAAATCCGCTTTCAAGATACCAATTATACACATCTAACCTAATAGAAAATTATCAGTTCAAGAGAACAGTGATAAACAAGTAAATCTTGAGCAATAAATCAATAAATCCTCTACTGAGAAAGCAAAATTTGATCAATTCACATGGACCAAATATAATTTAAGAGCTGAGCAATAACTTGAGAGTCTAAAGTAATTTTATCAATAAAACTTTTTAAATTCCTCTGATGTTTTCAAAGGCATAGTGGTTACTCATTCATTAATTTGAGATCAACACTTCTACCCTAGAAAATAAAGTTCTCAAAAAAACCCCAGAGAATAATAGGCTTTAACCAAAAATATTTCAACTTAAAACAAACTTTGGTTATAACACTTAATGATCATCCAAAAAAGAAGACTAGAAATGTTTGCCTTTAGATCAGATCAAAGGTGATAATTCACTTATTCACAACTTTACCATCCACACATGAAGCACCGTAGGAAAGATAACTTAAGGCCAGTACATTATAATACTGCATCCAGTTTTGGTCACTGCGATGTAAAAAAGATGTTGAGACTCTAGAAAGAGTACAGAGAAGAGCAACAAAGATGATTAGGTGACTGGAACTAAAGCATATAAGGAACTGCTGCTGGAATTGGGTATGCCTAGTTTAATAAAGAGAAGGACGAGGGGGGACATGATAGCAGTGTTCCAATATCTCAGGAGCTGCCACAAAGAAGAGGGAGTCAAGCTATTTTCCAAAGTGCCTGAAGGCAGGACAAGAAGCAATGGGTGGAAACTAATCAAGGAGAGAAGCAACCTAGAACTAAGGAGAAACTTCCTGACAGTTAGAACAATTAACCAGTGGAACAACTTGCCTTCAGAAGCGGTGAATGCTCCAACACTGGAAGTTTTTAAGAAGAGACTGGACAGCCATTTGTCCGAAATGGTATAGGGTTTCCTGCCTGAGCAGGGGGTTGGACTAGATGACCTCCAAGGTCCCTTCCAATATTATTATTATTATTATTATTATTATTATTATTATTATTCCTTTGCTCTGTGAATGTGAAAGCAAACATCCTGTTTCAAAGCTTCCATGATGGGTTTATGACAGGAGAATGAGTTTATTCTCCATCTCCAGTGGCCTGAGCCCACTACAAGGCTTACCTTAAGTTCAAAAGATGGAGATTCTTCAAGGTTTTGGGATTAAAGGAAGGAAGAAGAGTAAATCCTAACTCTTTATATGGGCAGGTACTGGCCAACCATTAGAAAAAGTAAAGTAGCTGTGACTAATACCAGGGTGACCACACAGTGAAAGCCACCAGATTCTTTCTGCTCAGCATCTCTGTTGCTTGTTGCATGACAAAGTCTCATTCTTATAGTCTTATGTTACTATTTCCTGTACAAAAGGTAAAATGGAGATAAATGATTCAGAAGAAAGTAGATAGACCAAAAAGATATCAAGATTTACTGAAAGGTCTCTGAATAACGTGCAAGGATTTCTGACTCCCGTTTCTACCACGGCAGCAACAAAATGATTTCCCTACTTTCTGAAATTACTGAAACAGAGTAATGGGGGGTGGGGAAAAGCAATTTCATGGACTGCACTGAATTTTTTTTAAAGAAGGCAAACATCCCATTGCTTGACGATATTTAATAGACACCTGTGAAAACTTCTAAACTCGTTTATCAGAATAACAAATGGTTTTCAATGCAAGATCTTTTTCAGTAATGCACAGTCATCTTCTTAGTAGTTTCAGAGTGTATTAAAGCACAAATATATCATAACTTTAATAGCCACCGATTTACAATATTATTTCAATCTCCCACATATACACTACAAAGAATAGATTTCTACAAACTTTAATGAAATCAAATGTTAAAAGATTAATTTAAAAACTTAAGACAGTTGTAATGTTCAACAGTAAATGATGCAATTCTTAAACTTCTATCAGCAACAAGGCAACAGAATGTATATTTTTATATCTGAATCTAGTTAGTAGTCATAATAATATTATGAAAATAACAGCAAAGATTTTGCAAATCTGAAAAACGCATACTCCTTGTTTAAATCATTTGAAATGCCTAAATGACGGGAAGAGAAGAGATTAAAGAGGGATTTGCTTTTGTTGTATTTACCTCTAATGGAAATCACACAGAGAGAAAAACGTATTCTGTTCCTCTTAAGTACAAAATGGCCTGCTCCAGGTAGAATCTGCTTGCCCAATACATGCTCCCAGGAAGTCTAATAGATGCCAATCCCTTCCTGTCAGCAAGATAAAACATATCCAAACAGGAAGTACAAATCATGAGTGCTAACATGATCTTTATTGCAAGTTTACAGTAATAGAATTTTGCCAGTCTACAAGCATTTGCTCCTTCCCTTGACTTGACTTTCCAGAAAACCGGAGGGTCTTTTCTGAGATGCTTCGCGCACATTTTTTTTTCCTTCGCTGGGCTGAGATACCATTTGTATGGCGGTTGCTTAGGATGGAGCTCTTCCTCCTGTCTCCCAAGGGCTCATTCCCACAGACCATTACAACTTCCCACTCACTGAGAGATATGACAGCACAGCATCTGCAAACAAGGAACACAATCTGCTAGGTAGCTGGCACCGCATCACAATCCAGGCCATGCCCGTCTGCATGCACACGTACAGGAAAGAGGTGGGACTTGAATTGTGGCATCATGCCTGACATTTTGCCCATTTTTACTCCAGTATGAATGCCCCTGGATAGGAGGAAATAAAAAAGTCTCTATTAGGACACCCTTTCTTTGAAAAAAAATTGTCCCTGGAGTGAGGTTGGCTCTGTTCCCCAAAACTTTTTGAAAAGTGGTTAAATTTATTTTGTCATAGAACTTTCAGGGATTGAAGAGCAGCGCGCTTAACTATAAAGATGTTTTTCCCATCTTTTGAGAGAAGTATTCTGTAGAAGAGGAATTTAACATATATTTAGGCATGTTTTGTCAGTTGCCATTTTTTTGTGTATTTATACACTATTTTTCTTTACTGATTGGATTCTGTATACTGCTCAGAGTTGCTAGACTGAACTGAGGTAGAAATCTCAGTAATAAAGTATCCTTTTAAGTTAAATGTATTAAAGTAATTATTAATTATGTATTATTAAATTTTAAATAAACATTAAATTTTAAATAAACATTAAATAAATATCAAATTTATTAAATTTAATATTAAATTTATATTTTAATTGAAAATTATTTACTGATTAGAGTTATGGAACTTCCCAAATCTTAATGCATGTTAGAAAGCAAACTTAAAGAGTATTTTTAAATCAGATGGAACTTTTAAGACAACGATTAGAATGTTCACTATTTAGGATATATAAACCATACTGGGGAAAATTATTCTCTGTAGTTATACAGACTTCTGCATAACAACATAAATGCTAAGGGATGGGAAGGCTAGTTCAACATTTCCAGTAGAGACTAGCTAAATCATCCTCAGAAGATTGTAAGAATGGATGGATAATAATTAACTAGGTAGAATACTACACTAACAAAAAGAGTTTTTATTATTATTAAGGATCTAACAATTAGGAGCAGCAATCTTTTTTTTTTTTTTTTTTTTTTTGCTCTTGCAGTCTGCAAATCTGCTTTAGATAAAGGACTTATTTGTGAATGTTTTGCTCTTTTCTGTCTGGATGCAAAGAATTTAAAAAAATATATAAAGCAAATTGTTAGGATCACTTCAGGTTATCCCAATTCAGTAGGACCACACTGTTTTGGAAAAAACAGAACATGCATACAATCAAATGTTGAAGAAATCCCCCATGGAAATCCCCCAGTAGAGTTATAATCAGCTTTATGCTCTGCTACCTTAAGCTCATCACTAAGCTATATTGCCTGAAAGTCAGGAAAGAAGCTGGTTCGTAAGCAAATGCTTGCAAATGAGTCTGAGACTCATAAAATACCATGTCTGCCATGTGTTCTCTACAGTGAAGATCTGAACATCGGCTTTGCTCCAGAGCCCCTCCCTGAGCAGAGAAGGATGAGCTCTATGATCCTGCTGTGCCTTTCATTGGCCCTCTTCATCCAGAGTGAGTATATGTGTCAGCTAAAGGGGACCAAGTACTTGCAGTGGGAAAGGAGAAATTTAGGACTTGTGCTAGGACAGAGAGTAAGCATGGTGAGCTAGCAAAATTTAGACATCTCTAGTCTTTCATGGGAACACAATTAACGAACGCAGCAGAGATATGAAGACATATAAATGGTGATGCACATCTGGGAAACTGAATGGTAAAATAAATATGTTTTGCTATTTATGGATAGATATTTATGGATAGATATTTCCATTTTTTTCATAAGCGTGGAATAAGCAGGAGTCTCAGTAACAAGTAGCAACAGCACTTAGACTTAAATATCGCTTCACAGTGCTTTACAGCCCTCTCTAGGCAGTTTACAGAGTCAGCCTATTGACTCCAACAATCTGCGTCCTCATTTAGATAGAAACAATTATTGTCATATTGGTACCATAAGCAAATAATGCTCAAAGTGCCATCTGATGGTCTGTGGGATAACACCTGAAGAGCCATAGAATATGTCACCTTCTCTTCTCGTCTTCAAACTGAAGAGAAGGAGAATTAAGACTGGATTCCTTCTTTCTCCTTTCTGATACTTCTGAGATACTATGGTTCTTTCTAAGATCTAAGATCAAGATATCTCCACTTTGAAACATCTGCAAAGTTGGTGCAGAGGGCACATTGGAGATAAGGCTAAGGAGCCCATGCTCTCTCCCTTTGTTACATAGCCAGGTGCCAGTTTTGAGATGTACTGTAAATTGTTTTTCTTCTCACTGTGATTTTTTTAAAAAGATAAACTAAACTAGAATAGAAAACGCTATACTACCCTGCTTCCATCTTTCCAATCATTAAAACCTCTGACAAGTTGCGATTGACTTCTTGGAGTCTAACTTACAGCTCTGACTTTTCCCCTTGTCTCTCATCTAACTGCTAATTAATTCCTATAGTTACAGAGTATTTTTGTTCAACCAAGATTGGCTAGATTTTTGCCACTAAGCAAGGATCTGACCATTTTCTTTAACAAATACTGAACTAGCGACATAGAAAGTTTCCTAGCAGGTATATTTTTAGTTCTGTTATCAGACAATACGTTGAATACATAACTGAAGTGGGACTGTGGTGTATTGGAGTTATGATATGTTTAAATGTATTAATGCGATTGGATAAAAGCTGACAAATATATGACGTTACCTATTTATGATACACTCACAGAATGACTGTTTTATTATCCTGGTTCTCAAAAGGTTGGGGACCACTGCTTTACAGCACTCTCTAAGCAGTTTACAGAGTCAGCATATTGCCCTCAATAATCTGGGTCCTCATTTTACCTACTTCGGAAGGATGAAAGGCTGAGTCAACCTTGAGTCCTGTCGGGATTGAACTCCCGGCAATAGGCAGAGTTAGCCTGAAATACTTCTTTCTAACCACTGCACCACCATGGCTCAATATGGCTATGAATTCCCTGTTTTGGGGGGGAGGAGAGGGTGTCAGTGATGTTGCAGAGTATATTGCATCCCGAGCTAACCCAATAGTCAAGATTTGGAATATTCTGCAAATTAGAGCTGCTCTGTCTTGAACGAATTTGATTAAGTGTGTTGTGAAACCAAATAAAAATGCTTTGCTTAATGGGCACAACCAATCCTCCTTCTCTGGAAAGGGAAGTCCTCCATACAGGTTTCAGCACGCAGGGCTGAGCAGATTCTTTCAAAAGAAGGACGAATGAATGTATTTCCAACCTTCTGCTTCAGTAGCAGGATAAATCTCTGCTACTCTTCTTCCTTCTTCAGGTGGAGCCTTGCAACCTGTGCCTGTCCAGCCACCTCAGGTCTTACATGCCGAGGGCTCCACTGCTGTCCTGCAGTGCCCTCTGCAAAGTGGCAAGATCCAGAACTACCATGTCTTCTGGTTCCAGCAAAAGCCAAGCAAAAGCCCGGCCTTCATCCTGAAGCATAGCAACAATGGGCAGATAGAACGATCCTCTTCGTTTGATGCACGTTTTGTGCCCATCCGGGATGCCGTCACCAATGCCTACATCTTGCAGATCCAGAAGGTGAAAACAGATGAAAGCGCCACCTACTTCTGTTTAGCAGAGGGAAATTATTTCCAGATAGCGGTCTCAGGGAGTGGAACACGGCTCATCATCACAGGAGGTGAGCAGGAATATTGCATAACAGGTGGAAGTAAAGCAAAGGCATTTTCTTTCTCTTGCTCTTTACAAGGGAGGGAGGGAATAAACACTGCTAGAATGTTTTAAATGCTATTAAAACCTGGGCTGCAGTGAGGCTTTAGTGAATAGCAATGGGGTTTGGTCTTATTTTGAGGGCAACAACCATTGGTTAAGCCTCCTAAGAACCCTGCATGCAATTAAACCAAACAAGGCTGGCAGGTTATGGAAAACTCTATTTCCACTAGAGCTTTACACTAGGGGCCACCAGATGGCAGCAAAGTTAATTTTGATGTTGCTTGTTATCACTTAATGGAGAATGGGCTAGGTAGAATTGGATTAGACCAGGGGTGTCAAACTGCCAGCCTGCAGGCCGGATGCGTCATGGTGAAACCGCGCCCACCCCATTGCCAGCAATGGAAAAAAAAGTCGTGATATGTCACGACACATCACATGACATTGCGAGTTTGACACTCCTGGATTAGACCAGAGGTGGGGAACTATGACGCCTTTATGACTTGTGGACTTCAACTGGCTCAGGAATTCTGGGAATTGAAGCCCACAGGTCTTAAAAGGACCCCCTGGATTAAACTATATTTGCACAATGGTTCTGTTCCAACAACATATATATCCCAGTCAGCTATTAACCTAGTCAAATCTCCTTACCACTGATTCTGACAGTACTCAATCCCATCCTATTAATTGAATGGGGGGAAATGGAGGACAGAGTAGAGTAATTAGACTTGAATGGCAAAAATCTTTACTACCATCTACTGTAATAGTCATGTGGATTTTTGCAGCTAGATCTGGTAGAATTAGAACAGAATGCCATACAAATTCTACGGGAACTGATATCCCACAAGCCTTTGCACCAAAAGGATACTGGCAAGATAACATGATGTCACTAGTCTGGTTCCAATTAACCAGGAACACAGCAATAAGCATAGCTTGTTCATGGCAGCTGTCTTGTGTCTGAAATGCATATTCCGGGTCACTAAAGCTTTAGCAGTGAGTTCCGTAATAGAAAGGCTTAGAGTACTTTTTTAGACTTTCTTTTTAATGGAGGACCAGGAAAGCAAAGAAGTCAATTGATACGTTTTGATGTTCCCACCATACAACTGACTGAATCTGTTTGGAGTTAAATATCCTTTTTTGCATTCTCACCACACATTAACCTCTCCTTGATTCAGAAACAAGTTGTGACTAATAAATAGCAAAAATCATCTATAAAAGAAATAAAAAGGCCCAGCATCTAAAAATCCATTGCTATCTCTAAATGCCAGTGTTCACATTGCACAAGTCATACCGTTGCAGATCTCAGTGTTGAGTGAGTGCTGTGGCAGCTAATCAGCCAATCCAGCAGGCTTTTAGACCAAACCTCCAAAAGCAAGTGTTGACACTAAATTGTGGGAATATGGTTCTGAATCAACAATATTATGGCGGTTTGGGAGAATGGTAAGACTCAATTATTCTTGTTTTCCACAGGACAATCAGCAAAAGTGCCATCATCGGTCATCATATTGTCTGATGTTTCCCAGAAACCAGAATCTCCTGATGTCCATGCCTTATGCATAGTTGAGGACTTCTACCCAGGCTTATTAGAGATCAAGTGGAGTGCAGCTGGGAAGGATATAACTGAGGGAGTGACCTCTGGACAAGTGACCTTGAATGAGGATGGCACCTACACCACCTCCAGCATCCTTAATGTATCACGCAATTTCTTTAACTCTGCCACCCCTTTTCAGTGCTCTGTGAGTCATGAATCTTCTGGGGCCAAGATTGAACGGCACCTGGAATGGTGCATGAAGAAGTAAATGGTTTCACCTCAATGCCTTCCTTTTATTTCCCCTCAAGGTTCTCTGCAGAATATGTCCTGCTCCATGCTTTGGCTTCACCCTCAGTAAAACTATATTCATGCCTTATTGCTGTCTGATTGTTTGTTTGTTTGTTTAGGATGATCATGGAAGGAAGTTGGGCAGTTTCTTGTGATCTGAATGAGGCATGGTCAGTAGCTGCTTCCTCTCAAGCAGTGCTGCCTTGAGTTTATGGAGCTTACATGTTGAAAAACCGATCTCTGAGGAAACTATTGTGCTAAAACATTTTATGAGTTGGCACAACCCATTTGACCATAAACTAATCTGGTGAAGTGAACTTGCACTACGGTACTTGCTAAACTCTATCCCCATTAGCTAAGGTTCCTACTAACTAAGCATCCCAACTTAGAAGTTGTCTATTTCCATTGTTAGGTTGAATACAAGTCATTAGGTCTCATGATTTGAGTAACAACATCAAAATGCCCATTTTTTCATTGTCCTCTCCTCTCCCTGCTTATGGAAATGAAGGGATTTGATTTTAATAACTTGATCAAGCCTGTTGCACAAAGACTTCCATATTGTGTTCTCTGTATATTCAGCAGCATTGCCTCTTATTTTAAGTTTTTCAGTTTGATGACAGCAGGAGGCTTTATCATTTCCTTAACTTTTTTGCCTATCTATGTTTCCCCCTTGTCACCCCCTTTCCAAATGTTGCTCTCAACCCACTCACAATGACCTTTATTTTTATTTTTTTTGCCTGCCATGTTGCTCTACCTTATGAGTAATATTTTTTGGCATCTGACAACACATTATTGGCCCTGGCCTTGTATATGTTAATGTCAAAACACTGGAACAGCAAATTGCGCTAAAACAAACCAACATGGCAACAACTGTGACCTCCAATTATAGTGCCATGGGTAACTCAAACTGTGGCTTTCTTCTGCCTCCAACATCTCTTTCAGTTACAAGGTCTGAACTTCATCCTTACATCCTAAATGCCAATGATGTTGCACAGAGCTCTTTGCTAGACACCTTTCCACCACAGTGTGTCCCACACAAGAGGAGCTTTATTGTAGAATCTGCTGCTCCAGAGTTTGGTGCAGTTAGCAAGAAGACAAAGCAAAGGAATGTTATTATGAACATTTTCTGTCAGTAAGTGGAAACTGAATGAACCAATGAAAGAACAAAGAAGGTGAGGGGTTTTGTTTTGTTTTGTTTTTTTAAATGTTTTTTGATACATGAGAGATGAAATAGACTGCAACCAGCTCCCTTTTCAAACCCTACACCCCTGTACCCACTTCCTCATATCTTGGTTTTCACAGTGCTTTTTCCACTGGTGCCTGCATTAAGAGAAAATGAATCAGAATGAACTGCATATGTACGTGTACTATTTTGGTACAAAGCACAGTATCAGTAACAAATGCCAATGCTTTTCTCCCAGTGGTAGGTTCATTTCCCCCCCCCCTTTTACTACTAGTGTTCTACAGGTGGTTGTTGTTGTTGATGATGATGATGATGACGACAACAACAACAACAACAATAATAATAATTCTATCCATTTCATTCCCTGGACATTTATTCTGATTGCTACAAAGCCTCTGTGCCAACCATTCACTTCTCTATGCTTTCATGCAGGCTGCTCTTCTGTTAGCAGAATGCTGATTCCCTCTTAAACTATTGATCAGTCACATTGATTCTGCCATTACACTCCAGTCTCAGGCCAGGAGTGAATATCATTAAAGAAAAATGCATCACTAATTTGCTGGGCCTGCCAATCATCTCCTTACAAAGATGGTTGAGGACAGGGTGTTCTTTTTTCACTGTATGGTATTTTACTAGGCTTTGGAAATTTAAATTTGTACATAAAGATAATCTTTATTTGGTTGATAAATATTTATTCATATTCTCTACTTCACAGAAATAAATAAATCATGTTTCTAAAAACCATCATTCAAGAGCCATATTACATTCTAACATAAAGACTAACCAAGATTATGTCACCCAAAAATACCAGAATGCTGCAACCAGACCAAGTTGTTGCAACTTGCCAATACTTAATTTGCAAACAGTGGCATGTTTGGGCCACATGTAGAAAACCTTAGGAATTCAGGTAAAAATATAATCTGTAAAGTGATCTAAATACAAAAGGTAGCTATGAAATAACTAAAAAGAGATGACCAGTTTGGGTAACAGTCAAGACAGACAAATTCAGAACAAAACAGGGAACAGGGGAGCAGATATAGATCAATATTAAGTTTGCAATTCTGTTCACATTTATTCAGAGGCTCTGATGATGATTTATGAAATGTCTAATTTTATGCTGAACACCTATTATGTTGCAAAGATTGTCAACAAGTTTCATACACCCTCTAATTTATATACACAATTTGTGCGTTATAGCTGCAATCGTTGTACCAAGTCCATGTGAACTTCGGCTATATATCAGTCTCCAGGCAAGCCTTCCCAAACCAAGATACAAAACCATATTATATATCCTGTCAATTTATTGCCATGCCACTTTTTAATCTATGTAAAAAAAAAGTCAATTTAAGATGTTTCAGTTTTTCAGGACTATTATGTGACTTAGATTTCAAGTTGGTTTCCTACTCCCGGATTGCCATTCTCTTGAAGCTGGCATAAACATCAGTAAGTACACCAGCTGTGGGGCTTGTTTAAAAAAAAACCCACCTTGATTTACTGATGTTTTATTAACTTCTTTTGTTAACTTTGTTAATAAATTTAGAATGTCTTAACAGAGTGGAAAATTTTCTTATATTTAATAAGTTTATTATATCAGCCGCATTCTATTTTATAAGCAACAGTCAGTAAAACAATAGTTAATTAAGCACAAAAGCTTTAGATCCTCAAGCACACATGGGAAGCTTACCAAAACGCAAGAAGCAAATGCTCAGCCACTGTCTCTGAAGAAAAGCAAGGCTGGGCTGAACAGCATCACCCCACTGCCTGCTGTTTCGTAATGGTTCTCTGATTATTTTGTTTAAAGTACTTATAAGACAGCTTCAGTTCATCCTGCAGCCCAAAAGGTCTACCAGACAATGGCTCTCTTATGTTACCTAGCCACCTCTCTGTTGATAAAAAGCCTTCTGCATTGGTGATTTCTTGTTGGGTTGATAACTAAAGGAATTTAAATTCCCAGACTAGAGACCATCCTGGCTCAGACATCAAGCATCCCACTAGCCATGGTTGAAAATGACCAGAAGGAGCCTCAGAGAACTTGGGTTTCCCTCAGTAGCCCCCTCCCTCTTACAAGGACCATTTTATGCAAAAGATGAACAGAGGCTGAAATGAAGCATGCTAGCCACAATTAACATTAGCCATAGCTTGCTAAATAAGCAGTAGTTTAAAAACTGGGAGTCTTTGCTTCTGAACTTCCTGGTGACAATCATACTGGTGACAGAAAATGAAGGGCAGCTCTGAAACCCAACGCAAGTCAAGACTCGGTTGTTCTTGTGGCAAATTCCTTAGCGAATCAAGGCTAAATTGCCTTCCTTTCTGGTCTCTTGAAAAGGCTCCTCAGTTACAGACTGGAGCCCTTGAAAGAAAAGCTACATCCATTCTGAAATGCTCTTTTTACAAATAATTTAATAATTTTCAAGGAACTGCCAAGCTTTTCAGTCTCCTTAAAAGCCGCTAACTGAAACACATTCTCATGTCAGCATTCTTTGAGCCAGATCCTAGCTAGTTAAGTCCAGGAGCTTGTGTAGAACCAAAACCAGATCAAGCTTTATTGGTTTTTCTAGATATGATGTGCCAAGGAAGAAACTTGGTTTCTTGTTATCAAGTAAGTTAAAAATGGCAGACCAAGAACAATTGGGTTTACAATGCCAGCTTTTAAAAAGCACTCCAGATAAAGAAAGACCCCCATTTTAGATGAAATTGTTAAGTGATTTCTGGCTTATTTATCCACTTCAGATGGTAGGAAGAAACTATGAACAGAGTGCAAGTGCTGGGACACAGTACACAAAGCCCAAATGCTCAGAATCCTATCTCATGCTGTTCCATGCGAATAGGTTCAGCATGATTGACTCCATGGCTACAGCATCTAGACAACCTTGGCTAAACTTGGAAAATGCTAAGCCAAGCAAAAACCTAATTATTGCTTAAATGGAGGGCACCAGGTCACATCCAGACTATAGGCTAGACTGGCAAATTTGAAAAAAAACATCCTGCAAGCAATGCAAATGGTTTCATATTGCTACCCCTAAAATTTCATGTGATGATGATGATGATGGCGATGATGATGGCGATGATGATGGAAGGGACCTTAGAGGTCATGTAGTCCAAATCCCTGCTCAGGCAGGAAACCCTATACATTTCAGACAAATGGCTATCCAGTCTCTTCTTAAAAACTTCCAGTGTTGGAACATTCACTGCTTTTGGAGGCAGATTGTTCCATTGATTAATTGTTCTAACTGCCAGGAAATTTCTCCTTAGTTCTAGGTTGCTTCTCTCTTTGGTTAGTTTCCATCTGTTGCTTCTTGTCCTGCCTTCAGGAACTTTGGAGAATAGCTTGATGCCCTCTTCTTTGAGATATTGAGATATTGGAACATTACTATTATGTCACCTTCTCTTCATTAAACTAGACATTCCCAATTCCAGCAACCGTTCCTTATATGTTTTAGCCTCCAGTCCCCTAATCAGCTTTGTTGCTCTTCTCTGCACTCTTTCTAGAGTCTCAACATCTTTTTACATTGTGGTGACCAAAACTGGATGCAGTATTCCAAGTGTGGCCTTACCAAGGCATTAACATGATCTTGATTCTATCCTTCTGTTAATGCAGCCTAGCACTGTGTTGGCGTTTTTGGCAGCTGTAGCACACTGGTGGCTCATATTTAAGTGATTGCCCACTAGGACTCCAAGATCCCTCTCACAGTTACTACTACTACCTATACTATACCTGTGCATTTGGTTTTTCTTGCCTAAATGTAGAACCTTACTTTTTTCACCATTGAATTTCATTTTGTTAGATAGCGCCCAATGTTCAAGTCTGTCAAGATCCTTTTGTATCTTAAGCCTGTATTCTGGAGTGTTGGTTATTCCTGCCAGTTTGATGTCATCTGCAAATTTGATGAGCTCCCCATCTATCCCCTCATTCAAATCGTTGAAGATGTTGAAGAGCACTGGGCCTAGAACAGAATCCTGGAGCATCCCACTACACATTTCCCTCCATGTAGATGAGTTCCATTGAGGACCACACGCTGATTATGGAAATATGGTACTTAATTTTACATATAATAACGGCGGCAAGAATAGCATATGCACAGTGCTGGAAAAATGAGAATATACCATCAGAGGAAGAAGTAATAAGAAAAATCCTGGACTGTGCTGAGATGGACAAATTAACAAAAGAGATAAAAGAAAAGGAAGACACAGAGTATTATATAATATGGAACAAGTTGTAGGTCTGGTTGGAGACTAGAAATAATAGAGGAGAATAAATATGGAAAGGTCAAAAGTGAAAATATGTATATAATAATGTATAATAATAATAATAATATGAATTATTCTTAGTAAGAAGTAGAACATGAAGGAAGAAAAATGTAAATAAGAAATAACGGGGCTATAAGGACAAATATTCTAAAGAAGAATAAGGGGAAAATGTAAATAATAGATTACCATTACGCAATTGCTGTAAAAAAAAGGAGGAGTATATATTGTGTGTGTATGTGTGTTATGTTTTGCTTTGTTTTGTTTTGTCTTGTTGGTTAAAAATAATAAATAAATAAATAAAAAAGATGAAGATGTTGAAGAGCACTGGGCCTAGAACAGAATCCTGGAGCATCCCACTACACACTTCCCTCCATGTAGATGAGTTCCATTGAGGACCACACGCTGAGTACGGCCGGTCAGCCAGCTACGAATCCATCTGGTGGTGATGCTGTCTAACCCACATTTTTCTATCTTATCAAGTAGTAGATTGTGATCTACTTTATCAAATGCTTTACTGAAGTCCAAGTAAATTATATCCACAGCATTCTTCTGGCCCCCTAATTTTGTCACCTGGTCAAAGAATGCAATAAGATTTGTCTGGCGTGATCTGTTTTTGACAAATCCATGTTGGCTTTTGGTAATGACTTTGTTTGCCTCTAGGTGTTCACTGATTTGTTTGATTATTTTTTCCAGAATCTTTCCAAGTATTGAGATCAGGCTGATAGGACTGTAGTTTCCTGGATCCATTTTTTCCCCTTTTTTGAAGATGGGAACTACATCAGCTCTTTTCCAGTCCTCTGGTAGTTCCCCAGCGCTCCAGAATCTTTGAAAGATATAGTTCAGTGGTTCTGAGATCACATCTGCCAGTTCCTTCAGAACCTTGGGGTGTAATCCATCTGGTCCTGGTGATTTGAACTCGTCTAGGATGGACAGGTGCTCTCTTACCATTTTCTTGCCTATCTTAACTTGTGTTTCTAATCTGTTTTTTATGGTACTGTTTTTGATAGGTTGGACTGTTTTTTCCCTTTGTGTAAAGACAGATGCAGGTTTTCTCCCTGTTGCTTGTCACCTTCTTGCCACTTTCTCCCATTAATGGACCAATCATTGATAATGAAAGCAATTTTATTAGATGGGCTTTTGAATCCTGTTAGTGACTCATTGATGGGCTGAGTTTTAAAATATTTAATTTAATTTTATTCTGATAGGTTTCTGCATCCTTATTTCATTTCTCTGAAAGTATTGCACATCACTTAATCATGCATATGGATATGTTTCATAAATTTGGCCATAGGCATGACCAGGATAGTGGATAGTAGAACATATTTGTGCACATTCTAATTTTTCAGTGAAGGTCTCTAAAGGATCAGATCTTTAAAATAAAACAATCACAATTCAATTACTAGAGTCTATAGGATTAAGTGTTTGTAGCTTTGAAATTTGCTGATTGGTTTCACAGAATTCTACAGAGTAAACTAAAATGGTGTTGCTGTTGTGGTTCAGCATATTACAGTGATCTATCACAGTTTTAGTGAGTTGTGTAAACTAGGCTTTAAGTCATAAAGTATGGAGATTTATGTGTAGATGGACATAGCAAGCTATTTGGTCATTATAACTGAACTGTTTTCTTAACTTTTTTCCCCTTCTTATTTAGGCTTCTGTATCTCTATCAGCCTGAATATAACTGCATCTCCCAGTAATTTAAAACTGGGGTTTTCTTTTAGCTATTTTGCTGTGAAAGACACATAAAATAGCATTAGGAACTCTAATATTTCTTTCTTTAGAATCCCTCTGAAGTAGATGCCACACACAGGCCCAGATGTGGGAAATCGGCTATTCTTTTTGTTGAACATCCAGATAAATTACAAAATTACTTAACACTAAAATATAAATTATTTGAAAACGTGAAGAAACAGGCATAAAAGAGGCAGGATTTCTAACATCTTTAGTATAAATAGCCTTCATTTTTCTCATTCTGTTGGTTGCAGCTTCGCATATCAGCAATGAGAAAATAGAGATAAAATTTTGCAATCCATAGCAAAGAGTTTCACATATTTATAGTTTGGATCATATGGTTCTCTTTAAAGAGGACTTTGGAGTGAGGGGTTTTAATGTATGAATATGAAAACTTGCAAAGATGCATTTGCATATGCATAAAGTACATTTTTTCAAGGTTTTCTTATCCAAAATTCTCTTATCTGCAATTGTTAGGATTAGGGCTGAGATTAAAAACACACACAAATCACAAAGTTCACCTGTATTTCAGAAAAAGGGATAATGAAGCTCAAGTTATTTAAAAGAGTTGGGAGAGGGAATAGTGTTAGACAATCTGTACCTGCAGACTTTTCCTTCTTTTAAAATAACTCGTAATGAACATGCACTCCTGGTCTCTCTGTCATATTTCTCTGTTATATAGGTGTCTTTTGTCATTTTAGTAACAACAGCTTCAGATTACAAAATGCAAGTGAAAAAAAAGTTACAGTGGTACCTTGGTACTCATCGTTAATTGGTTCTGGGAGGCATGGTAAGTACCAAAAACAATGAATATCAAACAATTTTTTCCCCGTAAGGAATCATGTAGTGAGCCACAAGGCAGCCAACGCCAACAGGTTCTAGCTTGTGCATTGAGTACCAAACAAACAATGAGCACCAGGACAAAATTTGCACATCAAAATGCATTGAGTACCAAATTTGATGAATTTCGAAGCAGCTGAGTACTCAGATACCACTGTATCTGCTTAATATCAGCCGTAAAGGCACAAGAAAAAGACGGGCAGAGAAATGGCAATTCTACATGAAAACACAATTCCAAAGGACACACATTGGCCTAAATCACATGTAGATAATGAGGTTCTTTAGTATTTGGGATACAACCCCCAACCTTAAACAAAGCTTATTAGAACAGAATCCCATCTATGGAACCCAGTTTTAAAAAAAACAACCTTGATCTAAAGCATTCAGGCAGCAGCAGATTGTGAGCTATTGTCCCAGTCTACAAAATCATAGAGAGGGGACTACTTATCATTAGACAGAGGCAGCCATTTGTTCTCCTACCAGGCAGCCATGCCAGCGGAGCCTTTCACAATCTTTTTGGCACAGGTGATGTCATCTTCAAGATCAGGATTCAGCAAATCTTGAGAGAGAGAGAGAGAGAGGTGGGGAGAGAGGGGGAGAGAGAAACACAAGCAACAAAGAAAGATGTTAGAAAGGTGTGAACAAAGGCAGCAGACTTTCCTTAATAATCCAAAGCTGGAAGAAACTCTTTGAGGCAAAGAAAATACTACAGTACTTATTTATTCCAGGAGTTTAAAAATGCTGACTCCATGTAGACTTCTGGTGGGTTTATAAAAAAGTCTAGCTCTAGTCAAGCTTCATTTACACCATAAAAAAGCTCAACGCTCCTTCAGTGTACGCTTCTCAAGAGCATTATATATGAAAGGCTTGGCAAAATCATTCTCTCTTCGCTGCCTTCCCAAAGTCTATTAGGGAGGTCATCCTCCAGATCTCCAGAGGAAAATGATTCTATAGGAGTAGAGTGAAGAGCGACAAGTATTTTTTCCTGCCTCCCCCTTCCCAAAATCTCACACAGGAGGACCATCAACAACTCAGTTCACCATCAGTTCAGACATATACCAGATTCTCTCCACCCCACACAAGTTGCCAGCACCAGGGCTTGAATAACGTGATCTGGCAGAGATATGAACCTAGCAGCAACCCCAGTGGAGATCTTTCCCTGTGTTTTTTCTAAATGTGCTTCTGAGGGTGATGACCCTGAGAGGAGAGCCTCTCCTAAAGCTTTGAATGCCCAAGAGTTTCAAATAATCCAGTCTTATACAAGACTCTACAAATCATCATCAGCAGTCTGAATTTTTTCTAAAATGAGATTGATTGTCAATGCGGCTTCGGGATAAGGAATAATGAAAGGATTTCTTTTGAGGCCCTGTGTTCTGGTTTGGTAGGCTGAATTAGATAGATGGGTGCATGTCAAGATTGCAATATGCCTCTCAGTCTTTTTGCCAGAACCACAAGATAGGCAGCAAATAAATTTGATAAATAAATAAACAAACAAACAAATATCTAGTAGACATCTAGAACTTTGTACCTCAGATTGGTAGCCCAACAGCTGGCTTACCAGTTGGAATTGCCTTATCACTGATGACCAATAACTGTTTTTGCCAGCAGATGAACTAAAAGACTAATATTAAAAAATGAATTCCTTATACTCCTTGAGATTCTCAAACTTATGAGAGCTAGAAAACGCCCCTCCCCATTTGAAGAGGAAACCTTCTATTGAAATGAAACAAACTTCTATGAGATATAATTGTAAGGTCCAACTAAACAGCACTAAACTGCTTCCTCTTAGTTCCCAAATTTATGCTTTTCTCCATAAGTACAAGCCTATGTTTATCTATCTATCTGCACATGTTTCTACAATTCCTGAGCACGTCAGTGAAACTGGAAATATTCAGTTCAGGTCTTCATGCCCACAGAGGCAATCCATACATGCCTAGACCATTATGCAGTAAAGTTGAGCTATAGAATTTCAGAGGTCAGACTGTCTCGGTAAGTGATCCCCCAAATGAAAAGGGCATATAATTCTCCCTATTTAGAAAGCCAGTGCACTAGTACTAAGCAGGACTTCCAAGCCTAACTACTTTTGCAGCATCAAAGCTGGGCTGTTTAAACCCAGCCAAGACATTTTAACAATTTTATATACTATGTTAAAGGAATGTTTGTTTTAAATGGGGAGAATTTGCCTTGACATTAGAGGCCCCAGTTAGTCAACCCAATTACTCTGAGTCTGTAACTCATTTTGCACAGGGCAAAGAAGGAACCAAGAGACTATTTATGGTTATCTTTCCTAAACACATACAGCAACATCTCTGAAGTGTTTCGTATGCCTGACAACGCTACTGAATACAAACCAGGTGAAGGCCCACTGAGAGAGTTCCCATAGTCCCTTCCCATTAAACATGGTAGAATGGGCCGAAGGGAGTGATGATCTAAAAAAAAAAAAAAAAACCCAGAGAGACTTTTTCTCCATTAAATATTTGACCGCTCTCCAGAACTGCAATTTGAATAGCCAGCCGGTGGCAATGTTTCAATATGTCTTGAGTGGTATAATTGTTTTGATGGGAGAGTGGGGGAAATAAGAGAAATTACCATTACATATGGTAATGTACAGAAACGTTAAGAAAAGCAAGCAAACAATAGTTTGCCCGCTTGTTATATTAATGTACCGTAAAAAAAAAAAAGATTTATCATGATCCCCTCTTGGGGAAGGGAGGATGCAAGCAACCAAACTTGGTAGGATTCTTTTTGCCAAGGGTACAGATCTCCTTACTGAATCTAAATCTAAATCTAAACTTCCATTTTGCACAGGCTCATTATCATTGGCTCTAATGATTTTTAACATTACAATATATAAAACAAACTCACCTGAGCAAGCTACGTCACAAATGGCCTTTGATAAGGCACTGTTTTCCTTACACCACAAACCACTGTTGATATGGAAGATGCCGTAGTCTTTGCTGCCACCTTTGTGCCGATCAATGGCCTTGGTGTCAAAACCAGTTTCGTAAAATGCCATGCACATCCCTGCAAAGGAGAGAAAGAAGTTCCTCAGGAGTTCATTTCACAGCCTTCCACTCATTCTGACTTTCTCAATATTCCAAAATGCGACCAAGAGGCAAGATCCAGCCTAGAGGCCTAGATATGAAACATATGTCTGGTGAGTTTACATTAACCGACAAAGAATTATAGGGAGACTAGTCTCTTTTTAATTCTTTGTCGGTAAATTTAAATTTAACACACAAATCGACCTGTGAACACTTCTGCGTTGGGGCTGAAAGGTGAACGCTCTGTCTCATATTTGGGTAGACCAGGTTATATGCCTGGAGAGTATTCAACTATTCCCATTCCAATATTCTACTCTGACTTCTATGTCTTGTGGTCCTCTATACATGTGGGACTTCAGTCTCCATTATCCCTAGCTTACATGGCCATGCCAAGATGCCCTTGTGGAAAAAGCTTTTAAGAAAATTCTCCTTTCAACGTTCACTCTAAATTTGTTTTTAATCTTCCCGTTAGACATTATGAGACGAGCAGCTCTTCCCTTCTTTGAAAGACTATATGTGCATGTGCAGGTGTGTGATGGTACAAAAAAAAAAGACCAGAGAGGAGTAATATCAAAGGGTTATGTGGAAAGTAACAGACTCTCCATGAACAGCTAATTGGAACTTGTCTCTTGCTAATAATGTATGGAAATGGCAAAACATGCATCAAACTGGTGATGGAGAAAAGCATTTTTGGAGTTTAACATGCTTTGCCTGACCTTCGGCACAAAGTTCTATGTTACACAGAGGTCAACCAAATGACCCCAAGAAACTCACAAAAAGGACATCATATCATTCCTTCTGGAAGTCAAATGGAGCTAAACTTTTTAACATTACATTAAAATTTCAACATGAGTTGAATGATCATTTATTTTTGCTGAACTTGCTGAGGCCTTTTAAAAACAATATAAATTGATGATTAGACTGTATATTATGGTAGCAAATTCTATATTTTAATTGTCTGGTATAGAGATGGGCTTCCTCTTATTGATCCTTTAATTAAGGAATTAATTCTGGCATTAATTTTACTGGAGGAAATGGACTCCTACTCAATGGAATTTGTAAAAACATCCATTCATTTGGTGTCTTTTGCACTGGTGAGCTTTCAGTGTAGCCAATGGTCAGATCTGGCTACACCAATCTGCAACTTCCTAGAGATTTGATGAGTATAACCAGAAATGGCTTCAAGTAATACTATGCAGATCCAAGAAACAAACAGAGGCATTAATCATGCAAAATTGTAGGAAGAGATCTAATAAGAAACAAGCTGGGCAATTTCTAGAGCAAATAAAGCAAGTACGTGCTTATGGAGAAAAAATAGGAAATGCTGCTTAATAAAAGCTACATTGGGAATATTACGTGTAGGCCATTAGTCCAACTTTCAGTACTTGAGTAATAAGCTATCCAGTGAGGAACTGCACTCACAACTGGCTAGGCTGTAACCTTCATATCCATCCATCCCATTCTTCTTCAACACATGAGCCAACTCACAGCGACCATAGACCTTGGTTTGTATAGTAGCTACAAAGCAAGCTAGTAGAAATGTCTGTAGGAAGAAAGTCATCATCTTGGCCCTGGGATGTATGACAGGAAACAGCTGATCCTTAAATCAGAGGAAATTCTGCAGTCTTGGAAGGTCATTCCTTTGGGGAGGGAAAAGGCAGAAAAATGGGTATACAGGTTTATTGAAACATGACATTTGAAAAGCAACAAATGGAATTGAAAATACCTTTTATATCCTCCAAAAATGGAATATTTTCTCTCTCTAGATTAGAATACGAAAATATTTTTCAACACAAGTATGAACCAAAGAGCTGTAGTAGAAGTACTCCCTGGCCAGCATTAGTGATATCACTAATAAATAGTTCTGGATCAATGTCATTTTTTGAAGAAATTTCCCAACTATTGTTCAGATGGGTATGTTTTGTGTTGATTGATGTTCAATAACAGATAACTTTATGTAAACTATAGATATAGATATAGATATCACAAAGATTTAAACAAAACACGAGCACCAGGAAGAATTCAATACTAGAAAAAATTTAATAAATACCGAGCTTTCGTTGGAAACTACCAACATCGTCAGGGTTGAGTGTTAGTCAATGTGAGAAACCTATACAGGATTAATCAGCGCTTGCATCCAGCCGGTCCCAGCTGATTGGGCTGTATTCTGAAAGTATCCACAGCACCAATATCCACCCTCTTCCTGCTTCCCTTTCTTGCACATGCATCACTGCCCATGTGCATGTGCAAGAAAGGGAAGCAGGAAGAGGGTGGATATTGGTGCTGTGGATACTTTCAGAATACAGCCCAATCAGCTGGGACCGGTAACAAGGTCCAGGAGCCGGATGCAAGCGCTGATTAATCTTATATAGGTTTCTCACATTGACTAACACTCAACCCTGACAATGTTGGTAGTTTCCAACGAAAGCTCTGTATTTCTTAAATTTTTTCTAGTATTGAATTCTTCCTGGTGCTCATGTTTTGTTTAAATCTTTGTGATATAAATATACCCAGGAATCATGTTTTTACTGATATTATTGGTAGATATAGATATAGATATAGATAATCCTATATGTATTGCTGTAAAGTACAAGTGATCCTCGTTTAGCAACTGATTCATTTAGCTCCAGAAGAGAAGAGCTTTTACTGTACATTGGCTGGTATTTTCTTGAGCTTGATGGCTACACTTTTTAAGTGTGACAATGCCTTGAGGCTGTGGGAAAAACCATCTGCAATGACTTTTTTGAGAATAATATTTGCCCCCAACTAGAAGCACCAGTCACAAGAATAGTGATCAGAAGACACAGCAAAGCGAAACAAACAAAAAAAAACCCAAGAGCTTTAAATGTAGGAAATTATTTAATATGTAATTATTTTTAAAGGTTGGGAGTCAAGTGAATTAATTTCCAGTTTCTATAGCCACTGAAGCTGCTTAACTGGTGAAGTCCCTCATCCCAACAAAAATATCCTGTAAAATGCTCCAGGAGAGAAACGGAGCCCAGAATTGGTAGTATGATGTTGATGTTTGAACCATCAGTGTGAAGTTGCCCCCTACAACCAGTGATGTTAAGAGCATCTGTTAGGAACTATTAAGGCATATCAGATGGATATATTTCCCCCCCACACTCCTTTATTAGCCTCTTTCCTTTCAATGAGGCAGCACATGATACTGCAACTCAGGTACTTGTGGGGGGTCTCATCCAATCCCCCCAATCAACCCAACAAGCTCACCATCTGTAAGAAGAGAGGTCAATAGGGGGCATTGAAACTGGAGGGACCACAGTCACCCTTGCTTTGTCATAGAAGCTGTAGCTGCCGTGGGATACCAGCCCTCTTCTCCTCTTGAGAACATCTGGGAAATTCTAGAACTGCAGCAATTGTCTGGGAGTTCATTTCATCCAAGGCCATGCGCTGCTGCAGGCTTTGATATAAACCAGGCTGCTTGCTCTCTGCAGGCTGCAAAGGGACAGGTAACATTCTGCAGGGTGCAATCTGGTGCTGCTAAATATTTTGCAAAAAAAAAAATGCTCCCTTAGGAATGCACAATGGTGAAAGAATAGGAAACCCCCATAGTGAGAGAATGGATGGTGAAAATGTCAGCAATCACAGAAAGGGTCAGAGAGAGGGAAAAAAACCCAATACTTTTCTGAACCTTATGTGGACATTTTGCTAAAAGAAAAAAGAAACAAGAATTTATAGGTTTGAAGATTAAGAAAGACAGGAATCAAATGAGGGATTGAATAACATCTAAGAAGGAGGAGAGGCAATAAGATTATAATCATCTGTTCTGCTTGGACCACTCTTACTATGGTACCTGATTGGTGGATTTCCCCATTATTTTACTCCTTCCACTCATGCCATTCACTTTCTGTAAATGGATCTTAGAGCACACATTGTTTTCACGGAGTATTGCATGACTCCCTTCATTGACAAAACCATCTTCTTGTTCCACCTTCTTTTCAGTTTCTAATGTTGCTTCGCCAATAAATAGGAGAGAAATTGGTATGGTAGGAGAGAAATGAATCCATCTACCACTTTCTCAGTATCATTTTACTGCAAAGTCAATCCCCAAAAACTGAGACAGCAAAGGAGATTCTCAATGTCTGGCACTTTTTGTCAAGTATTCTGTCACTTTATTGAACTTGGGGGGAGGGGGTAAAGAAACTGAGCATAGTCAAAAGCTGGCAATGCAGCAGTAGCTACGTAATAGACTTTCAGAACATACTAATGGCAGCAAAGGGGAGGAAATCCTCTAAAGGTGGTGAAAAAATAATTTCTACCTTTTGTAAGGAAGCTCCCTAAACATTTCTTAAAACAGACAAGGAATTATGGCAGGTTTTCAAAGGCTGCATCTCTTGGAAGACCAAGGCAGGATGATTTTCCAAATACAGACAGTCCCAGGTTTTGGATGAGTAACTGCCCCTTCCATTGATCATGGGATGCCATAACACTGTTACAGTGAAGAGGGGGAGACATGGAGTTATGAACAATTGTGATAGATTTTTGCATTAGTAGTATTATAGATGTATTGTTTCAAGGTAGGAAACGCTGCTACACCAATGGCTGGCTATTATTTGCGTTTGTGTTTCAAGGGTTATCTATTGAAGAGAATTCCTGGCCCAGGCTGCCTCCCATCTCCCAGCATCCCACTGCAGCTATCATACAGAATTGTGGGCATTTCAGGAGTTAAAAGGTTGGAATTGGGTGTGGGGGTGGCACCATGGTGTAGTGAGAAACATAAGGAAATGCTATTAGTATATACTTTTTTATATGCGGTATTTCTGCTCCGCTTCTGGTCAGAAAAGGCAAGCTTTCATTGCTTAATGGTTCTTTTTAAACTATAAATTCACAAAGATACAAATACGCTTCTTGCCTTATTATTCTGTCTGACCGGAACTTTCTTACTGCTATCAAAAACTGGGCTGAAGCTTATTTTTCTCTTTTAAATGGAAGCATAATTTAGGTGTCATTTCTTAGCCCTTAGCACCATCTTGTGGTCTGCCTAGAACATTGCATGTATTTTCATAAGTTTCTTTTATGTGTGTAGTACATTCAAAAGGTACTCAGACCCCCCTTCACTTTTGTCAATTTTGTTATGCTGCAGCCTGATACTACAGTTGTGGAAATTCATTTTTTTCTCATTAATCTACACTCAGTATCCGATAATGATAAAGTGAAAACAGAATTTTAGAAATATCTGTAAATTTATTAAAAAGAAAAAACAGAAATACCACATTGACGTAAGTATTCAGACCCTTCACTCAGTGCTTTGTTGAAGCACCTTTGGCAGCAATTACAACCTTGGGTCTTTTTGGGTATGATGCAACAAGCTTTGCACACCTGGATTGAAGGATTTTCTGCCATTTTTCCTTGCAAATCCTCTCAAGCTCAGTCAGGTTGGATGGCAATCATCATTGGACAGACATTTTCAACTCCCTCCAGAGACGTTCAATAAGATTCAAGTCAGGGCTCTGGGTGAGCCACTCTAGGACAGTCACAAAGTTGTCCCTAAGCCACTCCTGGATTGTCTTGGCTGTGTGCTTGGGATCACTGTCCTGTTGAAAAATGAACCTTTGGCCCAGTGTGAGGTCCTGAGTGCTGTGGAACAGGTTTTCATTGAGGATATCCCTGTTCTTTGCTCCATTCAGCTTTCCCTCAACCTTGACCACTCTCCCGGTCTCTGCTGCTGAAAAACACTCCCACAGTATGATGTTGCCACCATGTTTCACTGTTCGGATGGTATTGGGCAGGTGATGAGCAGTGCCTGGTTTTCTCCAGACATAACGTTGAGAATTGAGGCCAAATAGTTCAATCTTGGTTTCATCAGACCAGAGAATCTTGTTCCTCATAGTCTGAGAGTCCTTCAGGTGCTTTTTTGCAAACTCCAAGTGTGCTTTCATGTGTATTGCACTGAGAAGAGGCTTCTGTCCAGCCACTCTGTCATACAGCCCAAATCGATGGAGGCTGCAGTGATGGCTGGGAACTCTGTCCCATCTCCACACAGGATCTCTGGAGCTCAGTGACCATCGGGTTCTTGGTCACCTCTCTTACTAAGGACTCTTCCTCTTGGAAGAGACCTGATTGTGCCAAACTTCTTCCATTTGAGAATTATGGAGGCCACTGTGTTTTTGAGAACCTTCTGTGCAGCAGAAATTTTATTGTAGTCTTCCCCAGATCTTTGCCTTGCAATAATCCTGTCTCCGAGCCCTGCAGGCAGTTCCTTTGACCTCATGGCTTTTGCTTTGTTACAGTTTGCATTGTCAGTTGTGAGGCCTGCTATAGAGAGGTATGTGCCTTTCCAAATCATGTCCAAGCAATTTAATTTACCACAGGTGGACTCCAATCAAGGTGTAGAAACATGTCAACAACGATCAAGAGAAATGGGAGGCACCAGAGCTAAATTTCAAGTGTTGTTGCAAAGGGTCTGAATACTTATGCCAATGTGATAGTTCAGTTTTTTCTTTTTAATAAATTTACAGACATTTCTAAAATTTTGTTTTCACTTTGTCATTATGGGGTATTGATTCTAGATTAATGAGAAAAAAATGAATTTCAACAACTGTAGAATCAGGTTGCAGCATAACAAAATTGACAAAAGTGAAGGGGGTCTGAATACTTTCTCAATGCACTGTATATCCTACACAATCTTTTTGAAACAAAATTTGATTTTGTTGATCTCTTATGAGATTAATCTACCTCTCAAATAATAGGGAGAGATGAAATCCTAGCTTCGTGCATCTATGCTACAAGGTAAGGAGGTTGCATCATATGAATTCTTTCTCTTTTTCTCCATTTTAACCTTTTTATTACTACAAAAGGCAGTGCTGGTAGTGAGAACCTTATGTCTCTCACATACTGGGATTAGGGGAAGGGTGCCAGATGAGGTGCCACTGGAAAACAGGTAGTGGTTGCAACTCTGTCACTAATCCAAAGTTGGGATGCAGATCTTGATGTTCCAGAAAGTTTTGGGGAAAGAAATTTAAAAAGTCTGGCATCCTAAGTTTTGATCCAACACTTCACCACCACCACCATTATCACCACCACCAACATCACCACCTTTTGCCAAAGCCATCCTTGGTCAAACAAACACATGAAACTTATTATCTCAAAAAGAATCTTTATTCTGTAAAATGCCTTTGATCAGATTGTACTCTGTGATCACAATTGAAGAGCACAAGCAGATAAAGAAGCTGATTAGCAGATGATAAATTCTGTTGGTGGCACAATCAATTCACAGTTTACAGGTAGCTGTCCAGTAATGCAGGTTTTTTCCACGGCAATGATTTCGCCAACCATCCCTAGAGGACAAAATTAAGAAAAGGGAAAAGAAAATACAGCTATTATAAATAAAAAATAAGGCAGTGAGATGACAACAGAAGTAGACAGCTGTAAAGTAGCATATGCACTTTCTTCCATATTGCATAAAATTAAGAGTGCTCCCCACCAATCTCTGGGTCAACAGAGAACTATTCCAGCATGAAATATTTTGTCCCCACTATGAATCCCTCTCCTGGTTGTGTTTCAAATCAATGCCTGCCCCCTGACTTTCCTTTGAAAGAAACCCCCCTTTCTCTCTTCCTCTCCCTCTTCCCCCTTTCCCTCTCCCTCTTCCCCCTCCCTCTCCCTCTTCCCCCTCTCTCTCTTCCCCCCTCTCCCTCTAACCCTCTCTCCCTCTTCCCCATCTCTCCCTCTCCCTCTCTCCCTTTTCCTCTCTCCATCTCCCTCCCCATTTTCTCCCCCTCCCTCTCCCTCTCCTCCCCCTCTCTCTGTGCTCTCCCTCTCCCTCCCTCCCTCCCTTCCACCCTATCTCTCTCCCTCTCTCTTTGTCATAGTCTGAGGACAAGATGAAGACATTATGATGAGGACTCAGCAGAAAAAGATATTGGAGAGCCAAGTTTGAGTCAGAATTGGGTGCAAATAGAGAAAAGCTCAAATTGTATTTGATGTGTGTTCTGGACCACGTAGGTCTATATGTTAGAATATCTGGCATTTATTGGGTTAAGTGCTGTCTCCTTAAGAGATGGCTTATGGGTAATGTAGTTTAGTTAGTCAGCTATATCATGTTAGTAGGTTAGTGGGAGGAGTTTCTAGAGGGCATTGCAGGACTTCCTGGACATGAGCCAGTTTGGAATGTCTTTGTCTAAGAGAAAGCATGGGGTCATCGCACGTCTCCAATGGCTCTAATCCAAGTTATAGAAGTGGTACGGAGAAAGTATTAATTTCTCACCTCTAGGAATGAACAGACATGTAATATCCAGAAGCAACCATCATAAATGCAAGTATTTCTCTGAATAAATATATATCTGTTTTGCAATCATTTCTATTGAGTTTATCTGTCTGATCCGGTTTTACAAAGCAACTTAACTCTGGATCAGAACAGTGAAAAATTACAAAACAGAGATCACATCTCGCCCAAGGAAGACTTCAGACAAACAAATACCGAGGAATACTCATTCGAATCCTCGCCCACCTAGAAAAAGTCTGATGTCCAATTCATAAATCTTCACACTCTCTAAACAATTGCAGAGAGTTTGGGAAAAAATCCCTGGAAGACTGAAAGCATAGGATATGCTTCAAATGCTGTGACTCTATAGGCCACATGGCCAAAGATTGCACAGCTAGGGTGAAATGCCACCTATGTGACAGTGACAAGCACCCAGCAGCCTTACATCTAGAAACTAAGAAGCCCTCTGAGGAGACACAACAAGCGACTTCGACGACGGAGATTCAAAGTGACTCCAAAGAGCAACCAAAAACGTATGGGACGTACTACACAGATATATGTGGCGACTCACCATGCCCTCCTTCATGCTCACCCATCTGTCTTGCAAAAGTCTACCCTGACGGGCAACCTGAAAGGGCCGTGAAGATGTACACCATACTAGACCCCACAGCAAAGTTACTATAGCTAAACCTGCCTTTTTCGACCTCTTCAACCTCCTGAGTGAACTAAAGCATTTCGCAATAAATACGTGCACAGTATTAATGTGAACTGCGGGGAGGAAAATCACAGGTCTTCGCATAGAATCGATAGACGGAAGTTCACATTTCCTGTTGCCATCAGTGTTAGAATGGGAGATCCTACCAGACGTTCACAGTGAAATTTCAACACCAGAGGCAGCAAGAAAAATACCTCACTTAGCGCACATAGCCGATTTAATCCCTCCTTTAGATCCTTAAGCTGAAATCCTACTCATGGTGGGAAGAGACACCCCAGAGTCCATTGGCTCCGATGAAAGAATCAAAGGTCCACCAGGAACCCCAGGAACCATTAAGACAGAACTCGGATGGGCCATAGGAGGGACAGTTTGTGCTGATCAGCCGCAAACCCCAACCCAGGTGAGCATCTCAAAAACCTCCATTCCCAGTAATGGAACAGCACCTCACCTAAAACCACACCTAGAACACTGCATGCTTGTGACAACCAAATCTGTTTTGGAAGCAACAGTGTTCCAGACTGGTAAGAATTACAACAACTTAGCCTTGTTCATAGAGGACAAACAATGTCTGCAGCTATGCGCGTTCTCCGTGAGCACCACACACTGGGATGAGCCGCGTCTACCAGAACAGAAACAAGACTGGGAGTCATGGAGTGTACTCCCAAGATGTCTCCAGAGTATGCAAGTGCAGCGCACATATGTCTCCAGCTCACTCGCCACCGTACAAAGGAAAGAATTGTACACTTCCTCAGATGTATCAACGAAGCCAAATGCAGCCTTAAGAAGTGTCACAGTCTATAGCGGGGAGAGCCACATTTACATCGTCTTGATTGCAACCATAAGATACATCAGAGTCTACAGCGGGGAGAGTTGCAGTCTCAGTGTCTTCTTTGGAAAAGCGAGACTAACAATACAACAAGGCCACACCATACCAAGGTTAGAACTATGTGGTACCACTTTAGCTGTAAAGCTCACCAACTTGACAGTGAAGACGTTGTGCCTTGAACTACAGTCTACCACCTTCTATGCAGACAGCAAGCTGATGTCAAGCTACATCTGCAAACAAAGCAGACACTTCTACGTCCATTTAGGCAACAAAGTAAAAAAGATTGAAACATCTTTAAGCCTTGAACAATGGCAACATGTGCCAACAGATAAGAACCTTGTGAACCAAGTTGAGTGGCCCAACCTTGCCACAAAGTTAACAAAATTGATCTGGCTATATAGAAAGTCCTGAGTTCTTGGCCTGTCCAAACAGACAGTTGCTATAGAGACCACAACGCTATATTCTTCCAGCTCCAGATCAACGTGCCACCGTTCAACCTCAGGCACCCAGTAAACTTCAACCAAACTGCTTCAAACCCCTCTCTAAGCGGAAGCACCTGAGATTAGGCATAGTTTGTCTTAGCATCCCAAGAATTAACCTTGTAGGAGTCTGCAAGGACTTACAGACTATTGAAGATATTTGCCATGATCCAGTGATTGACAAATGTCTGAAGGCCAAAAATTGCCTTCCCCGTGCATCTCACATGGGCGAAGCATGGGAGCGCATGATTGGTGCACCCCTCAAAATCATGGACTCTATGTCGTCAAAGACACCCACGCCCATACATGAAGTCCTCACTACCCTGATGACAACAGTAGCAGCCATCTTCAATGTTCCATCGGTGGTTCCAGACCCTTCGGTTCCTGAGTATCCTGAGTCTCCAGCTCCTGCTGTTCCTGACTTTCCAGCTCCTGCCAATGTTCCTGATTCTTCACCTCCTGCTGATGCTCCTGATTCTTCAGCTCCTGCTGATGTTCCTGAGTCTTCTGCTCCTGTTGTTCCTGATTTTCCAGCTCCTGCTGATGTTCCTGATTTTCCAGCTACTGCTGTTTCTGAGTTTCCTATGGTTCCAGATTCTTTGGTTCCTGAGTATCCTGTGAATCCAGTTTCCTTTGTTCCTGAGAAATTTTGGGTTCCAGTTTTTCTGTTCCAGATTTGGTTCCAGTTTCCTTTACAGGAAGAAGATCTTGTCTCGCTGAGAGACAAGAATGCATACCAGAATTATTGGCCCATAGGACTTGTGCATCGGGCCCCACCCAGTTAATGAACTAGTTTGCCAAGCTGAGGTCCAGATCGCCAAGCCACGTGAGTCAGGTCGTGACTCACAGACTCTTCTACCAGGCTGATCACCGATTTGGTCCCATTGCTGATGAAGATTGAACTAGAAGATCAAATCCCAAACTATGTATTGTGTTTATGCATTGTTTGATGTCACACCTTCTTATTTCTGTTATAATTGTGCATGTCTTTATATTTACCTTATAGTTATGCATGTTTGATACCATGTTTTTACCTATTTAGTCACAAGTTAGATAACAAAGAGAATTGCATGCTTTAATGTTATGTTTTTTGCTTATTTCAGTTAGTTAGTAGTGGAAATTCAAATTTCCAAGCAGGGAGTGTTCTGGACCATGTAGGTCTGTATGTTAGAATATCTAACATTTATTGGGTTAACTGCTGTCTCCTTAAGAGATGGCTTATAGGTAATGTAGTTTAGCTAGTCAACTATATCATGTTAGTAGATTAGTGGGAGGAGTTTCTAAAGAGCATTGCAAGACTTCCTGGACACGAGCCAGTTTGGAATGTCTTTGTCTAAGAGAAAGCATGGGGTCATCGCACGTCTCCGATGACTCTAATCCAAGTTATAGAAGTGGTATGGAGAAAGTATTAATTTCTCACCTATAGGAATGAACAGAAGTGTAATATCCAGAAGCAAACATCATAAATGCAAGTATTTCTCTGAATAAATATATATCTGTTTTGCAATCATTTCTTTTGAGTTTATCTGTCTGACCCAGTTTTACAAAGCAACTTAACTCTGGATCAGAACAATGTGTGACTGTAGAGCTGGGTGAAGGAGAAAATCAAGGCTGATGAAAGATAAATTTAATCCCTTACCAGGCTTCCAAACCTTCTGGACCTGCTACAGCTCTCTTGACACAAATTATATCATCGATGATTTCATCAGTCACCAAATCTAGTGAGCAAACGGGAAATAATTATGGCATGGAATAGAATGGGAGACATTTAAATGAGGGAGGACATGATAGCAGCATTCCAATATCTCAGGGGCTGCCACAAAGAAGAGGGAGTCAAGCTATTTTCCAAAGCACCTGAAGGCAGGACAAGAAGCAACAGATGGAAACTAATCAAGGAGAGAAGCAACCTAGAACTAAGGGGAAACTTCCTGACAGTTAGAACAATTAACCAGTGGGACAACCTGCCTCCAGAAGCGGTGAATGGTCCAACACTGGAAGTTTTTAAGAAGAAATTGGACAGCCATTTGTCCGAAATGGTATAGGGTTACCTGCCTGAGCAGGGAATTGGACTTGATGACCTCCAAGGTCCCTTCCAACTTTATTATTATTATTATTATTATTATTATTATTATTATTATTGCCTTGCAAACAGCCAACAGACCTAACAACTCAACCTGACAACTCTTGTTACTGATCTAGTCAATCTTTGCTTTTTAGGAGGTTAAAATCCAAACCTTCTCCACTAAGGGAGATGCCCTTAAACTGGAGATTGCCCATGATGGGCAATACAAAATTAAAATGCACACCTTCTTTAATTAGATGACAATTACAATAGAATGAAACATTCGGTCAGGACAAGTGAAACATCCTGTTCCCTAAAATAGCTACTTAGGAACTTGAGAAATAATAAACTTTGAAGCTTAACCATATATACCTAGATAGGTAAGGGACATCGATAAGGCTGGAAAAAAGATCTGCTTTCAGACTTGGAAGTTTCTCTTACTTGAATTTACAGTGAAGATGGTGTTAGTACTCTTGGCTGATGCTTCCTGTCTGGACTATCTCAAAAGGCTGACATCAGTCTTGCAAGTCTCAAAGTACATCTCTTTTGTTTAAACAAAAAACATGCATGAAGTTTCTTCCTGCCTCACCCTCTGCCTCGGCTGATAGGGAATGGCCATGATGGGCAACACTAGTGGGTAACCTGTGGGATAGGCAAAATGGTACAACTTTCTCCCCCTTAAAAAGGAAGAATATGGCCACATTAACCCCTTGCAGTTGGAAACCTGAGGTGGATTCATAAATGACAGAACCAATAGCACCCAGCTGGTAAAACATGAATCTCTTTCCCAGTTTAAATGGATTTTTCAGTAGCACAGGACTACAGCCCTAGTGCTATTTTTAAAATATAGATTTAGCACTAAAAAAAAACCTAGCAGTTTAAAAAGTGTGCTAAATCCATGAATGTAGGATGTTTGATTTGTGTACATAAGGAATCTAAGCAATTGCATGTCTGTCACTGATTTGTTCATCCTGTTTATAAGCTCACTACTTCCACCTAGGAATGGAGGAGAAATTAGTTGATTTTGAGATTTGAAGGCATGATTTTCCAGTTTTATGACTTCCAACTACTATACAATTTACATGTTCATTTGCATATTTCTAAAGTTTATAATCCAGGTTGTCTGTCTGTCTGTCTGTCTGTCTCTGTCTCTCTCTCTCTCTCTCTCTCTCTCTCTGTGTGTGTGTGTGTGTGTGTGTGTGTGTGTGTGTGTGTGAAGAAAGATAGTTTATATTGAAAATTGTACAAAATACATAGGCTGAAAGTAATGTGCATGGGAAATAACATGCAACATTTGTGAAAAGCAAAAATGTTCAATGAATAGCTGTGGAGTGTCTTGGTGCTCTCTGAGCTTCGTTGTTTGCTTATAGCCATTTTATTATCTGACTAGATAACACCATTAATGTTAGTGAATGTGGAGTTGTTCTCTGTTTATACACAGTAGCTTGCCCTGCCAGTGTTATTGGCTACCAGAGAGAATGTGTTCTGATCTGTTTCTCTCTTAGCTTTTTTTACTGGAGCTGTGGTGAACTACTGGTTAGAATGCAGTATAGCAGTCTAACTCTGCCCACAGCCCAGGAGTTCGATCCTGATTGGCTTAAGGTTGACTCAGCCTTCCAGCCTTCTGAGGTCACTAAAATGAAGACCCAGATTGTTGGGGGGGGGCAATACGTTGACATTGTACACCATTCAGAGAGTGCTGTAAAGCAGTAGCCCTCAACCTTTCCAGTTTTGTGGACCAGCAGCAGCAGGGATGGGAGGAGAAGGGATGATTTTGTATGCGTGTCCGACACTAACAAAAATGGAGCTTGCACGGTCTGGTTCCCAACTGGCTGCAGTCTGTTATTGGGCCATGGAATGGGGATTGGGGACCCCTGTTGTAAAACACTATAGAGCAGTATATGCTATTGCTATTGTCTTTTTTGAATGATGAATAAATGTGGTTTATCTCTATGTGTCTGTTGATGGCTGATTTATCTGAATTCCAAGCTTTCAGGAAATTGCTAGCATTTTTAGATTTGGCTTGGTGTAGGGTGCTCATAGTTTCCCAGCTGAAACTACAGTTGAATCTGTCCGTGTTTTGTGAAATTAAGGAATTTTCATCATGTCCTCTGCCTGCTAGTTGGTGTTCCTGGATGCTCTCTGCTAATCTTCTGCCTGTCTATCATACAGTATATAGTGGCTGCTCCAGTCCTTACACTGTATGTTGTAGATGAGTCCTGTTTTTTCTTCTCAGGCTACTGGGTCTTTTGTCAGGTACAGTAATTAAACATCTGCAAGAAAACAACCAAGCTCAGAGAGCACCAAGGACTGCACAGTTTAATCCTGAGTTACCTATCATTCTCTTTTAATAAAAAGCTTTAGCACGTTAACAAAAATGAGAAATTAAAAGAAATCCAGACCCAGATCCAACATTCTCTCTGGACTTTAACAGGAATATTTTAGAAAAAAAAAACCACTTACCACGACAAGATAAGCTGCAGAGGTTCCTCGAAGTGCTGTGGTGATCAGCACACCAGGAGCGACTGTTGATCTGGAAAATGCCATATTCAGAAGTACCATCAGAGTTCTGAGTTACCTTAGCTGTGTTGAAACCACTCGCATAATATGCCAAGCAGACCCCTGGAGGGAGAAAGTGATGTACAGATTCACATCCGTGTGGAAGTTTGGTTCAGAAAAGAAGCAGGTAAGAAATAAGAAATCATGCCAGAAATAAGACCATTGTTTTACAGACAGATTATTAGCAGTACATGATGAATCCAGTTTGCCTAAGGCAGGGGTAGGCAACCTTGGCTCTTTTATGACTCGTGGACTTCAACTCCCAGAATTCCTGAGCTGGCTCAGGAATTCTGGGAGTTGAAGTCCACGAGTCATAAAAGAGCCAAGGTTGCCTACCCCTGTCCTAAGGCTTGAATCGCAATGGCACACTGGGTAGCTGGCGGCATATATGTGAAGATACATGGCCTGCTTGTACACTTGTAGAATACAGAAATTACTCCTGGAAGATCAGTGTGGAAAGGAACTTAAAGATTAGTGGGATACAGGTGGTCCTCGACTTACAACAGTTCATTTAGCGACCGTTCAGATTTACAACAGCACTGAAAACAGTGCCTTATGACTGTTTTTCACACAACCGTTGCAGCATCCCCATGATCACATGATCCAAATTCAGACGCTTGGCAAATGACTCGTATTTATGACTGTCGCAATATCCCGGAGTCGTGTGATCCCCCTTTTGCGATCTTCTGACAAGCAAAGTCAATGGGGAAGCCAGGTGCACTTCACAACTGTCTTAATAACAACTGCACTGATTCACTTAACAACTGTGGAAAGGAAGGTCATAAAAATGGGGCAAAACTCCCTTGACAAATGTCTCACTTAGCAACAGAATTTTGGGGCGCTATTGTGGGCATAAGTCCAGGACTACCTGCATAGTCTTCATTTTCTCAAGTTAAATGCAAAATAATCTCACGCACAGGAGAGAATTTGGTATTCTGCAATAATTATTCATTTTACAAGGTTGTTGGTTTTTTTTAGTAAATACAAGTAGAATACAAATGCTTAACATGGAATATAGATGAAGCCAATGCTTCTCAAGAGAGGGGGAAAAAACATTATTTGAAAAATAAAACAAGATGTAATTTGCCTACAAGAGACACATATTAGAAAAAAAGAAATAAAATATTTGATTTATAAATATTTGGGTGAAGAATTTATCTCAGCAACAGCTAAAAAAAGAAATGGAGTTGTCTTGTGTATAAAGACCCAACTAAAATCAAAACTTTCATTGACTGTTATCCAGGGAAGATTTTTTGGATCGTAAGCTAATTTGCATGAGACTAAGACTTTGATACTGGTAATCTATGTTCTAAATGAGAATAAATCACTGTTCTATAAGGCAGGAGTCCCCAATCCCCGGTCCATGGACCAGTATGGGCTGCGGCATGCCAGCAACCGGTCCGCACAAACAAGCAAAGCCCCATCCATGGGATATAGACAACACACAAAACCACGCACTCTCTGGTCTGTGGAAAAACCTCTCTCCATGGAACCGGTCCCTGGTGCCCAAAAGGTTGAGGACTTCTACTATAAAGAACCTATGGAGAGATCAATAGGTTTCTCTTATGAAAATTGGTATTTAATGGGGGATTGGAATGGAGAGATTTCCCCACAGCTTGATGGAATGTCTGAAAGAAAAATTAAAATCACCAAAGCAAATAACATTTTTTTTATTTGATAGACAGTTTAGGGCTGGTTGATATATGGATCCCCAAAAATGGTAATTTGGGATAGTACATCTAAATTTCTGAAAGACATAGATCCTTTTTGAGAATAGACATGATTTGAACTTCAAAGAATTTGGCTACAAAGATTTCTGAAATAGAGATATTACCAAAGGCTTTTTCAGATCATAATCCTACGAGTTTGATTTATGAAAGGAAATCCAATTATTTAGATGGAGACTAAGTGAAATGTTACAGAAAGAAGCAATAGTGGAGGATTGTAAAAAGAAATTAAAATCAAAAGTTATTTCATACAATATAATTGTGACACAAAAAGAAGAGGCAAACAGGAAAGACAAGCTGTTTTGGAAGAGATAAAAAGAAAATAAGAATTAAAGAAATTTCCAGAGAAGTATTTCTCATCAAATTAATTTTTTACAACTATAATTAGGCTAACAGTAAAAGAAATTAAAATAAAAATGAACTAAAATTTTTGAGTTTACAACAATCTAATGAAAAATAAGCCGTGTTGATTTTCTTAGATGCAGAGAAGGGCTTTGATAATTTGAAATGGTTGGTTCTTGCTCAAAATTTTGGAAGATATGAACTATGAAGATAACTTTATTAAATGGCTAAGATCAAATTTTAATTCACAGAAGGAGCAAATAATTGCTAATGGAGATCTAACAAAACAGAGATAATGGAACAAGATAGGGATTGCCCACTATCTTTTCTCTTGTTTTATTTAGGTTCTTAAAATACTGAATAGAGATTTAAGACAAGAGGAGAGAATTGTGGGAATAAAAATTTAAAAAGAAACTTAGAAGTTCAGGGCTTTTGCAGTTGACTTTGATGTTGGTTTGGAAGATCCTTTAAAAATATTAATGGGAAAACTAAAACAATTTGGTACATTAGCAGGCTTCAAGGTCAACAACAGAAGACAAAGATATTAACAAAAAAACATGAATGTAGAAGATCAAATAAAACTGATGAATAAAACAGGTTTTAATATTGAGAAGAAAATAAACTAGCTGGTTATCAATTTGACAAATATGAACTGTATATTATTTCAAAATAACTATGTTAAGACATGGAATGAAAAATTTGCAGAGAGAGATCCTGCGTGAGACACTAAACTAGTGGAAAATGGAAGGTTGGATGGCAGGGTGTTGAATATTTGCAGATACTCAAACATTTATACTCATAAATGTTTGGAGCCTTAAGCATTATGTTGCTCAGACATGTTTTATTGTTTGTCTTGTGTTCTTTGAATAGTAAAAGCATGTTCTCCATCTTTTCTCCAGCTGGATTTCAAGAGCTGTGGTGGCATAGTGGTTAAAATGCAGTGGTTAGAATGCCCACTGACCAGCTCAAGGTTGACTCAGCCTTCCATCCTTCTGAGGTCAATAAAATGAGGACCCAGATTGTTGGGGGCAATATGCTGATTCTGTAAAGAGCTGTAAAGCTATTGTTATTTCTAATCCACATATCCATGTAATCCAGGCCAACTTTATTATTATTAGTATTATTATTATTATAAATGTTATTAGCATTCTTCAATCTGTTGCATCTAAGTTAAAGACTGTCCTAGGTCTGAGGATCCTTTATCAGCTTCAGCATAACATAATACATCCAACTTTGTCACTAGTGTCAGACAGGTCATGTTCCTTTTCATTTTGGGTAAGCAGGTTGGACAAGATGGCTATTTCGACCCGTAGTTCCATTAGTGGCTATTACAAGTATGGAAGTCAAGTCTATATACTATATCTATAAAAATAAATAACTGATCATAAATTATACAAAAACAAAAATTTTTTCCAATAGCAGCTGCATGCACAAATGAACAGTTAATAAATATATAAACAAAGAGGTAAATCAGTATAAGTATATAGAGGTTATTTTTAAAACAATAAGGAATTTTATTATTTATTTATGTGTTAGATTTATTTGCTGCCTATCTCACTGTGGGGCTACTTTAATTAAAGGCTCAAATTAATTATGCTGCCTCAAAGGCATACAACAGGGCCACAGCCAGCCCAAAATGTTATAGAATAAAAGGAGGGAAATTTGGTCTGGCAACAATTAAATTATTTCAAGCCAAACCAATAGCACAAAGGATGTATGGAATATAATTGGATCTACCTTTACATCCGACAATCTGTGAATGGGTCCAATCAGCTTTCCTCAGGGACATAATAGGTGTTATTAGATGCATAGCTAATGTAATCTTGAGGCTAGAAAGAGGCTTGCCAAGTGTTCAGGGCTGGTCCAGAACACTAACAATTTGGTTCATAGTTACATCAAATCCCAGTAGATTATTTCCACTGTTGCTAAAATATCAAGACCACTAGCAATTAGTTTGCGGGTGGAGGGGAGGCATATTACCTATAGTTTCTCACCTAAATATCTAAGCCAGCTGGGTTATAAGAATTTCATGTGAATAGTTTAAGAAGGGATAGCTGATGTGAAACACCCTAAAGTGTTGATCCTCCATACTTCCACTGCTCATTGGCAAAAGGTACTGAAGGTGCCCCAACCAATTCTTTACAACATTTTATTTTTTATGAAAAAAAAATTAAATTTATTGTTAAACCTCTATCACCTCTATCGCCGAGGCAGCTCTATATAAATAAGCCTTCCACTAGCTGACTCCTGCACAGTGTGGGCGCATGAAAAAGTTCCAGAATCAAACACAGCACCTGAACAGCACTGGAAGAATGCAGGATTCAGAGCCATTTATATTCCTGCTTCAGTTTTTCTACAGTCTGTTCTAAAATTTGTGCTATGAGCACGTTCAGCAAAACCAATGTGTTCTTTCTCTTTCTTTCTTTCTTTCTTTTTCTTTCTTTCTTTCTTGCCACTCTTTCAGATAGAAAGCTGTGATCATTATTTTAAAAAAGAACAGTCAGGAGGCTACTCACAGTTATCCAGACTGTAGCCCTCATGCCCATCCAACCCCCAGCGTTGCAATATTGATGCCAGATCACAGCGATTGAAGATCTTGCCATAGACTTTCACCATGAGGCAGGTCAACAGAGCTAACCACAGGCAGAGACCTTTCATTGCTCCTCAACAATGTGCTTCTGTTATCTCTGGTACCCTGAAAATGGGAGGGGTTTTTTTCCCCCAGGCCGGCAGATCTACAAAGAAAAGAGAAACATCTAGAGGCAAACTGTTGATGAGAAGGTTGCACTTTGATAGGGAGAGTTGTTTTTGTACATCAGGAAGCAAGAGTGCAGTGCAGAGGCACACAAAATGGAAGTGCAGACGGCATTGCCAAATGTCCAGAGCTGACTTGTGCATTGTGGAAAGAGTGGTCAGCTCAGGAAATACTTCAAAGTATTTATTTAAGAGACACATATATAGAAAAGAGGCTCAAGTCTTGCTTGGTTTATGTATTTTTTTAAAAAAAACTTATTAACAGCACTCAACCTTGCTCACCTCCTGTCTTTTGCAACCAGAATAGTTTCTAGGCTGATTTACTCAGAATGTTTTGAATAAGAAAACTCATCAAAGTTTTCAGAAGCCTGGGAAAGAGTATGCATGTGGGACAAGCTACAGAAGTGTTTCAGAAACCACTGGGGGAAAGCAAGGAAGAAGCTGTAGTTGGAGACAGAACTACTAATGCTGTTTAACATCTACCTGAGGCCACTGAACATTAGGTGAGGTTATCCAACAGTTTGGGATGAGGTATCAACGGTATGCTGATGACACCTAGCTTTTCATCTATATCCCAGGCTGCCAGAGTAATGTCATGGACATCCTGTCCCAATGTCTGGAGGCTGCAGAGGCCCAAATTGGATGCAGCAGGCTTCAGCTCAACCTAAGCAAGACTGGCTCATGAGTGTTTGGGCCTTCCAATGCTGAGGAGTTTCCATCTTTAGTTTTGGGTGGGGCAGCACTGTCTCAGACAGACCCAATGTGCAAACTGGGAGTCCACTTGGGACTCACAGCTCATAGTGGAAGAACAGGTGGCGGCTGTACTTATGCACACCTTTCGATTGTGCACCAATTGTACCCATTCCTGGATTGGGAAGCCCTGCTCACTGTCAGTCATGCCCTCATGCCCTCCCATCTGGACTACTGCAATACAGTCTACACAGGACAGCCCTTGAAGAACATTTGGAAGCTTCAATTGGTGCAGACTGCAGCTGCATGGGTAGCAAATGGTGTCAGTTACTTGGCAGACTGTAACATCACCACTATGTGCACTGCATTACTTGTGCTTCTGGGTACAGCTCATTATCATTTTTAAAGTCCTTCAAAGCTTGGGACTGGGTTATCTGGAGATCATCTTCTCCCAGTTATTTCTACCCATTCAGTCTGGTCAGGCAATATGCTCTGGGTCCTGTCAGTCAAGGAATGCCTGGTGGCAGGAAGCAGGAGATGCACCTTCTCTGTCTTAGCAACTGTCCTCTGGAAACTTCTCCCTCCAGAGATTAGGTTGGCCCCAATCCTACTAGTCTTTTGTAAGGTCCTCAATACCTGATTATATGCCCAGAATTGGGGCTAAGATGGATCCGGGCTAGGCTGGATTTGAACTTATGACCATGTGATTTGCTTAATGACCATGGTGATTGACTTAATGACCATCATAAAAATAAGTCTGAATGTGTGGGGATTCGACTTATGACCGCAACCACGACCAAAATTCCAGGCTCAACTGTGGTTATAAATCAAGAACTACTTGTATTGAAAGCCATTTCTTGATATCTTATTTCTTTCTTTTCTATTTTTCTTTAGCTTTTTTCCCCCTTGCCCTTTTTCCTTTCTCTTCGCATTTTTCCTGTTTCTTTTTCTTCCTTATTTTATGTTACTTTGCATTAATTTTTACCTTTATTTTTTAAAGTTTTAATAAAAATATTTTAAAATGATGTTCGGGGATTTGGAGGCTAAATCCTACAAACAGTAAGTGAAGAACTTGGTATGTTTAGCTTAAAGAAGAGAAGGCTGAGGGGAGACATGATAACAGTTTTCTGATACATGAAGGGATGTCCCAGGAAAAAAAGAATTTATTCCCCCTAGCAACATAGCAAGAGAAGAAGCAATGTGTGGAAGATTTACAGTGGAGATCCAAACTTGAACTAATAGACTGACATAAGGCTCTATAGTGCATAGGGCTCCAGTGAATCTATGTTCTGTTAAGCCTGACCTAATCAGCAGTGTTCTCAGTTACAGTCACTCAACAAAGGATTGCAGGGAGCAACTCTCAGTACAAGGCTAAGAGAAACTGACTCATGTACTTCAAGATCTGAGTAGGAGACTTTTCAGATTCAAATGCTGGCCTACCCTAGCCCCTTTCAGATATACCTTAAATGTGCACAAATTTATACATTGGTCTACTTGGGTATGTATTAGATGACTATGTTATGGGCTACTGAACGCGCCCCTGGTGGGTGTCCCAGTGAGTTCCATAGAGAAATAAGGTAGAAACAACATACAGTATTACATGATAACAGTAAGGCAGAAACTCAGGATAAATAAACTGCCCTCTGCCTATGATGTGGAAAATACAATTATAAACAGGTATCATATGTCCCATCAGCACTCAATGATTGATATCTACAAAGATCATGGGGGTACAAATAAATAAACAATAATTTCAGTTCGCTTTGGTGTGGATGGCTGTATAATCACTCTCTGTATAGTCTCTGTGAATGTGCATTCAGAAGTATGCCAGCCTATGCCCGTCCAGGTGTTGTGGGCCCCATCTGCCCTCAACTCTGACAAACAGTGAGAGATACTGTTTTTCCAAACTTAATTGACTATACAGGTACTTCTCACACTCAAAGATAGAAAGAGCTGCTCAACAGAAGTGATCTAAGCAGATCTACAGGAGGCAATTTATATTTCAACTTAAGTCCTCTGGCTTGTGATGCAGGGCAACCAGCCAATAATTATCACCCTCTGAGGAGGAAGAAGAGTTGAGGAAGGCTTATTTTATCAGTGGCCCATGTCTTACCTCAGTCCCAAAGTTCAAAATGATTTGACTGCATGTCAAGTTAGTATAGCAGGTAAAATGAAAGAAAGAAGCATTCAGAGTATTATCCTTTATGGGTGCCAAGTCAAGAGCTCCAGAAGATTCCAAGTGACAGCTGACAAAGTGAGGCTCCAACTTTCCAATTTTTTGCCTGATAGCAGGTCGAACTTCTCCAGGCCACAACAAAGTTCTTAATTGGCCCAGCAAGACACACTTGCCAACGTACCCCATGAAGAGATGGCAGTTCACCTGACTTCTAGAACCTCAGCTCTGAGGTCATCCTTTGATGTCACAGCCTGTATCTGCTCTCAGTCTCAAGCCCAACCTTTTGGAATGAGAAATTCTCATCTGTCATATTCATGCAATGGCAGCCATTCCTGATTTTATCTCTCCTCTGAAAATCCATCTCCTTAACTTTGGGGTATGAAGCCAGCCCTGAGCTATTTGACTGGTTGGTTGGTTGGTTGCTTAGTTGACTGATTGGATTGACTGATTAATTGATTGATTTGAAAGAAGCTCAGTTCTAAAATGTCTATGGAGGTTCACACTTAAAACAGGAAAACAATAAAAAAAAACCTCAGCATCTGGACAGACTACACAACAGCCAACCAAATAAGACTCCACAAGCACCCTACCTCAAGGCTTGGGAGAACACCCAGGTTTTCAACAACTTGCAGAACATCATCAGAATGTAATATGGATTTCTGGGGGAATCTTATCATACCTACAGAAATCATCAAGTAACCTGGCTTATGCCATGAAGAGCTTATACCTTACACAAGCTTATACTTTGAAGTGCATCAAAACTCTACTAGCAACTCTGCAAGCCATGGAAAACTGGTGTCACATGGGCACATTGAAGTATAACCAACACTGCCTATATTTTGGGCCAGCTACAGCTTCTGAAGGGCCTTCAACAACAACCCCACATACAGTACAATGCACTGCAGTAATCAAACAATGAAGTAACTAGAGTATGAATGACCATCTGAAGAGCTTCCCAATCCAGGAATGGGTGCAACTACCACATTAACTAAAGCTGTGTAAAGGATCTCTTGGTCATAGCTTCCATCTTTAAGCAAGAGCTTTGAATCCAAGATTCCCCCCCCCCAAAAAAAATGAGCACCAGTATTGAATGGGGAAGTGCAATCCCATTCAAGACAGAAAATCCCCAGGTAAAGGGGCCCAAAATCCACAGCCACTCCATCTTGGCAGGATTGAGCTTGCATCTGCTCTTCCCCATCCAGACTCACCCAGACTTCAGACACTGAGATAAGACATTGATAGCATCACTTGGCCAGCTCAGATTCAAGATATACAATGGGGCATCCTCCATCTATTGATGATACTAGACCCCAAACTGATGGGTGACCTCATTCATTCGATGTACTGTAGATGATAAAAAGAAGGAAGCGATTATCAAGTTCTGAGACACCCTGCAAATGCCTCTGTAATCCAAGAAGCTAGATTGCAACCACAACTTCTACTCAAACTTCAGCACATGATTTCACATTCAGAAAGGACAGAAAAGGACTTGCACATTCAGTTATATGTGCATAGTTTTCACTTTCAACCAAACAGGGCCAGCAGATATGCAGAGATCATGAGCGTAGTCTTCTGTGTTTACCATCTACATGTAAATTAGAATCTATTTTCTGGCTTCTGGAAGGCCATTGAACATAACGAGATACAGACACAGCTGTGATAATTTCCCCCAGCCACCCCATACCCCATCTTTTCTCTTTGCAACTCACCACATTCAAACAATGGTAGGGATAAAGGCATAAAATGAAACTGAAACAACATCTAGACCAGTGGTTCTCAACCTGTGGGTCAGGACCCCATTTGGGGTCGAACGACCATTTCACGGGGTCGCCAAACAATGCAGTCCGCCATTTTTTCCCCCTTTTCCTTAGCTGTGCTATTCCCTTTTATTCTATTGGCTTTTGAAAGCCAATAGAATAGACTCTCTTGAATAGAGTCTAATTCTATTGCTTTCAAAAGCCAATAGGAATTGTCCAGGCTGTCTCTGCCCTGCTGAGCCCGCCAAAAGTCCCATTCTGCAAATGGTGCTGCACCAGTTGAGTAGTCCTCGACTTATGACTGGTTGAGTAGTCCTCGACTTACGACCGGTTGGGGGTCGCGGCATTAAAAAGGTTGAGAACCACTGATCTAGACTCTTCCATTTATGGAATGGAATAGAATAGAATAGAATAGAATAGAATAGAATAGAATAGAATAGAATAGAATAGAATAGAATAGAATAGAATAGAATAGAATAGAATAGAATAGAATATGAAAATACATTCATCATAAATCGTGAAATACAACACTTCATCATAAATTATATTGACCCTTTGAATGAATCTTGCTTTTTTGAAGAACTGGGAGCTCTTTTACAATCTTTTACACTCTTGTCCTATATTACTGGAATATCCTGGGCAGCCAAGTCAAGGAACAGGCATAAGCAAAACCAATTTGACTGAGTAGTCCATAAAAACCATTGCTGAAACTCATTCCATAGCCAGAAAGCACTGCCCACAAATCTGGACTAATTGAGAAAGCCACACTCGCACATCTATACCTCTGCCCTCCACATTCACACAGCTGCTAGACCTGTTTGCTTCCATCTTGCCCTTTTGTGCCTGGATTTGTTCTTAAGCTGCACAATTAATATTAAAGCCCTGCAGAATAACAAGGGCTGGACTGCTGGGACATACCGCCTCTAAGTGGGATAGCCAGAATCGGAATGTGGTGAGGCTATTGAGGCCATGAATTAAACTCAAAGGGCAGAGGTAGGAGGTGGTGATATAGGCAGTGTCTTCTTTTGAGGCTGAGTAGTTCTGCTATTTGAAGGGATTTGCCCTGACAAAAGACAGCCATGATTGCTGGAACCTTATCTCAGTCCTGGGCTGCCACCCACAGAGGGCCTCCAATGCACTGTTAGGCAGGGAATCCACTCAACCTGTTCCCGTGGCAATTGGCATGCCTCAGTGCTCTCAGACCAATCAGAGAGAATGTTGTAAAAATGGGAAGAAAAACACACTCACACCAGCCTATGTTCAATAGAGAGGTGCAATACACTTTTAATGAAGACTGTGGCTTCCAGACTAAATTAATGGGAATTTTAGCTAAGCAAGACTCATCTAAAGCACCTGTGCACATCTGTTGGACAGCTATGTGTGGATGCCTTTTATAGGTACACAAGCCAACCTGCCAAGCTGCAGCCATATCCAGATTTCAAATACTCCATGCTCCTTAGTGTTGCTTTATCCCTTCCCTTTGTTGATCATCTCCACCACTGAATGGTGCACTCCAGGCCAAGAGGTAGGAGGCATCTAGTCAAACTGCAAGATGCCCTGACACACCCCCACACAGTCAGGTGAAAAAAGTGACGTCAGCCTTCACTTATAAGTTTAGGAGTGGGGAGCACTGAAGATCGTAAAGGAGATGGAAGGTGGACAAGCAGGCAAGAGGAAGAGTGTGGGGTTCACTGAAGCATATCCTGAGAGAGCTGGTGAGTTGAAGCCTTGGTCTGCAGGCAACAGGGACGCTCAGAGGGCACCTTGATGCAAAGCAGATTGAGTAGAAGAGAGTTGGTTGAAGAAAAGGTCATCCAACAACTTAGAGAAAGGTTGCTGTGTGAAGAGGATTTCAGGGTTATACTTATTGGGAGCCAGCACATAGCTTATCCATTCCCAAATGAGAGATCATGGAAGCCAGTAGTTAGGAGACCATGAACCTGCTCAGGATAAATTGAGGGATGATTTTTTTTCTAAACCACTGGGGTTGAAATAGTTTTCATCTCTGTGCTTTGATTCTCTATTAAATTAGCCATGCTTGCTGTGGGTTCCTTCCTTCCTTCCTTCCCATTTAATCTCCACAAGGTAGGGCACAGCAAAATACGCCAGGAAATTACATTACATAAATTTGAAGCAGGCCATTTCGGCTACCTGCTCCACTCTTTCCTCAGGGCAGAACTCCAAATTAAAGCATCCCTGAGGATCCCAAATTAAAGAATATAATTCTTCTGGACTTGGGACAGAATAACACAATAAAAAGGCATATCCAGGCACAACATGTAATTTTGATTGATTCTGCCCTCTGAGTCCAACTCTGCAAACTATGCAGCCTGATTCACTGCACAAAATCCCCAGAGATAGTGTCTCTTGTAATTTGCCTCCAGTCTTTCTCTTTGCACTGCAATGGTGAGGGGCAGGAGGGAGAGGGGGACCCACATTCTGCAGGGTTGCTGACTGCTGGGTGACTTCCTAGTTCCTAGAAAAGGGCTTTCTCAGACTTTTGGAGCAGCTGGGTTGGCTAATCCAGGATTCCTGTGTTCAGGACAGAACTGTGGTCCCTGCTTGGTATGGTTTGGCTGGCAGCTCTGTTAAGCTGGGCAACTTTCTTACATCCTCAACAAAAATACAGCACTGGGTGGAGGGAAGGGGTTTTTTTTTCCCCCATCACATAAGCCCCCCTCAACCAGAGCTAGTAGATAGTAGGGTGGAGATTGAAAATGCTTAGTGGATTTATAATTCTCAGTGCAGGTCCTCCCCAAACTGAGGGATGCACACTTCTTAATGAGAAAGATCTTTGGCTCCGAACTTGGGTGCTCAAATTCCTCAACATTGGGGACCCAAATTAATTAGTTTCTCAGGCAAGGCCATTGTGTTGCCTTGGCTCTCACGATCTCAGGTTCTCCCAGAGAGTGGGGGCTGAAGCATCATATTTCCCAAGCTTAATCTTAGCTGTTTTAGTGAGATGGAACTGAGAGAGAAAAATACTGTTCTACCACAGGATTTGATTATCAATATATCACAATATCGGATGCTGCCAGCTGCCAGCATTAAAAAACATCAAAATATAAATGCTCAGCCAAAGATGCACAACGTGTTGGCTTTTGCTTTTCTTAAGAGGTATTTTGTTGTACCAAACAATGCTAGTGAAAGTACGGTATCCCTTCATAGACAATCTTGGAAGCTTAACACCACAGGTTTCTTTAAACCAAAGGTCTTCAAAAAGGAAAACACTAGCACCTGGGGGTGATCTGCAAGACATTGTGTTAGAGTGCAGAAAGAAAACATTAATTTATCCAAAAAAATAAAGATATTAAGGTATACCAATATAAAGAATATTTAAAATGTATCGTTTGTATCTTGAGGACATGTTTTATAATGTACATATTAGTACAGTATATTTATATACTTTATACATGAATATATAGTACATATATAGGATACATAGGATTTGGTTAATGATGCATGTGTGGCTTAGACTGAGAGACAAATCCAGCCCTCTGGCATGGTTTATGAGTCAAACTATCTGGCATAATAAAAAACGGATTAATATATGTGTAGCAGGGAATGGCACTGGAAGAATCTTAAGCAAAACAAGATAAGATGGGATGGGACGGACAGGATGAGGAAATAAGTATTTTATTTCTTGCTGCAGCCACTGTGTTCCTTATTGTCTTCTCATACCTTTGCTTTTTTATTATTGTAAAAAGCAGCCATTCAGATACTGTTATGTGTGTCTGTATAGATTATGGGAGTATGGGGTTCAGCTGCCCCCTTCATAAAGTACCTTTTCTTAAGTGCTGCTATACAGTTAGGCTTCCCTAAATGTGCCATCATTATCAATACTTCACTCAATCCCCTTTACTACCTTTCAGATCCTGCACAATGTAGGAAGTTTTTTAAATGAGGTAGGTTTGCCCACAAATTAATGCTAGCATCGTATCAATATACAATATACAAAACGATTTGATAGGCATATGGTGTTTCATGGGCTGGTTTTATGTTTTTGTACACCACGCAGAATTTGATGGACTGCAAAGTCTATAAATATGGTAAATAAATAAAGAAGTAGGGGAATATTCTGAATGGTATAACTAGCTGGTATAACCAGCTTCTGGTTTGAGGGGGCCTGGGAAGATCTTTTCATGTTGATCCCCTGCTTCAGGTCTTCCTGATGACAGCAGCTTTCCAAGTAGTCTAAGGATTGCTATGCCGATTTCCTATGATCCCTACTGCCCTTTATAGTACTGTACTGAAAATGGAAGTTCACAGACCCAGATGCTAATGGAGAAACCTCATTTCTTCAGTGCCCAGTGGGAGGTTTCCTCACTTGCATCTAATCAGAAGACAAAACATGCCTATAATATCTTGTCTGGGCTGTGTGCCCATGATGTTGCTTTCCTTTCTTCTCTAGCCCATGAGTAAGCAGACTTGAATCACCTTTCATTGTACCTCACTTAAAGTAAAAGACATTTCCATATCTTGAGGCTTTCTTATTCTGACACCATAAAAAGCTAGCCTCAAGATATGTAAAATCCGCTAAACTTCATTGTCCAGGACCTTTGAGGGAAGTCAGGAGACTGCCGGGACTGAGAATAAATGCAATAGGACCCAGCATTCGTGGAATTAGTAGTTTTCACTATAGAAAAGCCTTTCTAAATATTAACCTTCTCTCTTTTTTGTTGTTGTACTTTTGGCCCAGGATTTTTTGGAAACTAAACAATCAATTACCATTAATAACTATGTAAATTGGGGTTCCCAGTGTTTATTTTTGGAAAACTAGTCATCTAGGCATAACACCTAAGATGATGGGGCAAATGAGAGTCTGGACAATGGCCTACCTTTATTATAAATCCACCTCCAAAAGCGTTTTGCTCCTATTCCACTTGTAATGAATGATATTCCTAGATATAGTACTAGGTATTAGTTACCACGCCAAAGTACTGGCTACCACAATCACAAGGATGGGAATTATTCAGGCAATTGCAGCAGGCCATATTCAGAATATTTGAATAGTCTGAATATTGGAATATTTAAATAGAGGTTCCTTTCAGATTAGAAGAACAAGACATCAGGGAATTGTCTTATTTCCTTCCAGATATTGATGCTTCCCTCTATAAGAAATTCCCTGGCCTGGCTGGAGGGCCCCTGCTTTCTCCAGCAGTCCCTGACTCCCTGAATACAACTGCCATTCCTACCCGCCGTCGACACCGCACAACCTTCAGCCAGGACCAACTAGACCATCTGGAGACAGCTTTTACAAAAAATCATTACCCTGATATTTATTGCAGAGAAGAACTGGCCAGGGCTACCAAACTCAATGAAGCTCGTATCCAGGTACCTGATCTACAGAGCTAGAAAACTTCTGATTAATGGGCTGCTAGACATATTAAAATAGCCTCAAAAGGCTTTTTAGAAATTGGGTAAATAAAGCAGCCATGGGTTGTCCCTTACTTTATACCAAAGAATCTGTTTTCCATCAAGAGTGCTAATGGAAATTCACCCTGGATGCAATTCACAGAATATGGACAGAACTATCTATTCCCCTTTAAAACGTTTTCTGGCAGCCCTTCCTTTTCCTCCTCAAATGGCTGTCAGGCACGCAAGATATTGTGTTTGCTAGAGATGTGAGTTCATTGCTAGCATGAAGCTGCTAGGCCAAGGTCCCCAAGAAATTGAGGTCCATTAATCATGTGCCCACCCACTCCCTGCCCATCCCTGCTGCATACCACTACAGGTTAAAGGATGTTTGAGTTTTAACTATTGAAAGCCACATACTTTCCTTTTATATTTTGAATTCCAAGTGATTTTATTCCCCAATAATATTTGAGTATTTTCTTAATCCCATCAATGGGTTCATCAGTTTGAAATTTGGCATCCAATTAACTTTAAATATTCAGTGTCATGCATAAATTTGAGGCACTCACAATCTATTGATGCAGTAGCAGCTAAATCACTTACATCTGTTAAGGATTTCAGCTGAGAGTAGAAAAGCCAGGTAGTTGCTAAGAACCTCTCTTGGCCCTCTAGACAAACATGGCTGTTATGCAATGTTGCCCTTACCGTATTATTCATAATCTGCTTTTGCTCTGTCCTTGTCAGGTATGGTTCCAGAACCGGCGGGCAAAGCAGCGAAAGCAAGAACGGGCCCTACCAAAGCCAACCACGCCTGCTGTTCTCTCAATCTGCCCCATTACTGTGCCTCCTCCTCGACAATACCAATATTCCCCCACACTTGGCCCACATCCTCATTTACCCCACTTCCCTTCCACCTACACTCTACCACCCCCCTCTCCTACTTCTGCCCCCTTTCCTTGTTCTGTCCCCCATCATCCTCAAAGCCCTCGTAGTCATGAAGACTGGTATAATTCACTGCGCGCTGTGGGCTCTACAGCTACCCCGTCCACTTCTGTGTTCTCTCTTAATCTTGATCCCGGTATACACTGGGACTAGGAGCTGTTTGCATGCAGGGACTGAGGAGAAGTACAGGCAGAGGAAATCATAATAAAGATACCCAAAGGTGTCTTGTTCATTTTTTTTTTCTGGCAAAGCTGTTTTCTAGGCACGCAGAATGTTTTCAATCTGAAAAGGGTTTGTGCTTGAAACTTCCTTGTTCCAACTTGACACAGAATAGAAACCAAAATCAGCTGGGCTGCAGATGACAAAGCATAAAACTATGAGGACCAACTGGATTAGAAATATATCTAATTTGAACAAATTAATAATGAAACAAATGTGACTTGTATTTCTGAATAAAATAATATACAGGTAGTCCTCTACTTACAACCATTTGTTTAATGAGTGCTTAAAATTATAACGGCACTGAAAAAAGTGGCATGGTCTTTTTTTTTTCTCACTTATGACCATTCTAGCATCCCCATGGTCACATGATGAAAATTTGGATCCTTGCCAACTGGCAGGTATTTATGACAGTTGCAGTGTTCTTGCAGTATTTTTTCTTCAGGGAACATGCGTACCATTCCTCTTCCACTACCTTCCCACAACAGTCCAGTTCAGCCCTGTAACAACATGTTTCTCTATGCACACTGAATTGAAATTTAACTTCTATTACTGTGATGGAGTGCAGTAAGCGAAGATTCCCAAGAGGGAGGGGATGCATTCTAGAGGAGTAAGAGTCAATTCAGTCCAGATATTGTGTGTGAGAGAAAGAGGGTGAAGACAGCTCCTCCCTAATACTACACAGAATATATTGTAGATGCAGATAGTAGAGTGCTCAGTCTGGCAAGATTTTGTCTATAGGTGTGGAACAATAAAGACCTCAATTTGGAAGAATCATGTGTCATTCTTGATTTTCAGCCTGACAATTACCTTCACACAGCATAATGCTTATTATATCAGAGAGTGAAAAATGTCTTAGTCCAGCAATTGGAAAATAAAAGCCTGCAGAGAGAGATGATAATATTTCTTGAGCACCATGGATAACAACATTCTGTAGTCCTGCACATCTGCCTTTTTTCTCAGGTACTGTCAAGCCTGACTTTAAAACTGGGTAAAAGAGATATAAAACCCTAACCCTAATTTTAAATCCGGGTAAAAGAGATATAAAAATAGAATCAAGATTCAATTCCTTTCTAGCCTACTACTTCTGCTATATCTACATTTCAACTCCTGAAAATATTTTCTGAATATTTTTCACACACTTGATGCCGGTCATTCAGTGACAGCTTTGCCTTTCAAAATGATTGTTTCATGCTACTTCTCAGCTTCTGACACTCTCGTTTCACTTTGCAAACTACAATAAAAATGTGAGGAAAGGGGCTAGTTATTACTTATGAACGACTGTATGGCATCGGGTCTGGATATCTGAGGGACCACTTATCTCCAATCATTTCTTCCCACTCAGTAAATTCCAGGAGAGTGGGTATACTGCAGGTCTCCTTTATGCCATTGTTCTAATTCAAACAAAAATGTCAAGATTCTTATTATCCTTGTTTTTTGCAAGAGGGTTGTGTATACTGCTTTGAACCCTATACAGCAGTATAAATGTCTTGGTTATAATAACCCCAAAAAACAACTTCTTTCCACACCTATCACCTGCAAATCCAGTTAACAGCAGAGGATCAAGGAATATTTCCAGACTGCAAATATGTCCTTTCCAAATGAACAACAGAGTTGGAAGGGACCTTGGAGAGCTTCTAGTCCAGGGGTAGGCAACCTTGACTCTTTCATGACTCGTGGATTTCAACTCCCAGAATTCCCGGCCATGCTGGCTCAGGAATTCTGGGAGTTGAAGTCCATGAGTCATAAAAGAGCCAAGGTTGCTTACCCCTGTTCTAGTCCAACCACCTGCTCAAGCAGGAGACTTTATACTATTCCACACAAGTGGCTGTCCAGTCTCTTCTTATAAGCCTCCTCCACCCACAACTTCTGAAGGCAAGGTGTTTCACTGGTTAACTGTTCTCACTGTTAGGACATTTCTCCTCAGTTCTAGGCTGCTTCTCTCCTTGGTTAGTTTCCATTGTTTCTTGTATTGCCTTCCGATGCTTTGGAAAATAGCTTAACAGCTTCTTTGTGGAAGCCCCTCAGATATTGGAACGTTGCTATCATGTCATCCCTAGTCCTTCTTTTCAGTAGATTGGACAAATCCAATTCCTGCAACTGTTCTTCATATGTTTTAGTTATCTTGTTTATATGCCTTCATATGTTTTAGAACAGGGGTCTTCAAACTTGGCCCTTTTATGACTTGACTTCAACCCACAAGTCATAAAAGGGCCAAGTTTGAAGACCCATTTTAGATTCTTGTTTGCTATTTACAAACAGCATTTATTTGGGGGCTAATATATTCAGGCTATCCTAATAATCAAGCAGGAACAGATCATGATCCTCTCAGCAACACTTCCTGTCTTTAAATATACGCCAAACCCAGGGGGAAAAGGAGATGCAATGGCAACCTTTTGTGCTTATCTTAGCAACTACAGTACATGCCAGACACAGCTTTATTTGTAAAACTCAAGTTATCTTGTCTGCTAGAATGGAAAAGGTTCAGAATGAAATTTTCATGTATGGCAAAACTTGCATCTCCATAGTCATATAAGAGACACCTCTAGGTCCCATCTGCTCTTTCACAAATTGGGGACAGGAGAATTGAAGTAATGGTGTTTTCTAATTCCCTTAGTATTTGATGAGGGTACCAGCAACTGATTGTGCTGACTGGGTGATTATGGGAGTAAGCAGTCACTGTATTTAGAAAGCATCATGCTGATCAATCCCCCCTCCCCTTTCAAAGGATCTCCTGAGTAGATATGCACATAATTAGATTGTTCAGCTTTCATCATTTAAAAACTCTTCAGAAAAAAATACTTATTATTGGATTTGTAAGACTGCTCAACTCAATAATGGTGGCATGCAAAAAAGAACAAACAAAAACCCAAAAAAGAACCACATATGATAAAAGTTTCTTTCCAGCCTTTCTCCCTTTTGTGGCCAAACAGGCATTTCTTCTCTAGGCAACTTTTATATCAGAATACACCAACTCAAAAGCTGCAAATCCCCGTTGCTCGATCAGGGTGTTGGAAGGAAAGTCTTCATTCTCGTTCATCCAAGCTGTGAATAAACATGGCAACTGCTTTGGGAAGAAGGTTGTAGTTTATTGAAGAGGAGAGTCAGACAGGAAGATGGTTCTAGCAGCAAAGAAGAGAGAAAAAGGACTTAACACATATAGGGAGTAGGTTTTTATACCCTCTGAAACCTTTTGTTTGAGCTATTTCCTGTTCCTGTTTTGAATCTATTTCCTGTGTCCTGTATTCTGACCTGAGTTTGGGTGTGCCCTTTGGCCTTTGTGAGTTAATCCTACCATATGCTGTCTCAGGTGGGGTATGCAGATTTTTTGTCTTTGTCTTCCTAATCTCCTAGCTCCAACTTTCCTGATTTTACATCTGCATTTGTACAGAGCTGGCTTCTGCTTGGGGGAGGAGACCTGGGGCTATCAAGGAAAACTGGGCATGCTTTTTTGTCTCTTTAGGATCCTGGGAGGAAATATATTTTTCTGCCCTTTTAATATTTCCTTCTCTGAGGGGCTGACTTCCCACAAGGGAAAAGACAAGAGCATTAATTTCTCAAACTCTTTCATAGGCTATCACCATCTCAGCCAGAAAAAGTGGTAGGAACAGAAAGTGGTAGCTCCTAAAGTGCGGAGAATTCTAGCTATCTGCCGCCATCTCGTGGCCGCCCAGAATTCTGCTTCTTCCTGTTCCCGTCCTTTTGCTACACACGTCTATGGAGATTTTGTCATTCAGGCCATAGTTGTCCCAAAGATGTTTTTTTTACAAGGCAACTGGACTTTCTTGTTTTTCTTTGAAAACATTTCGCTTCTTATCCAAGAAACTTCTTCAACTCTGATTAGATGGTGGGGAATGGAAGGATTTATATTCCTTTATACACACGTGGAATCGGGCAGTCAGAACCGAAAGTAAAAGCAGATTCACTTAAATAAAATTAATAAGGGCGGGATTAAAAACAACTTTACAAGTACACGTATCTGAACGTAATTACGTGAAACCATCCAGAAGACACTTTCACGTCAAATAAGCTAGCGCTCGTGCGTGCGGTCACGTTAGCGCTTAAGGCCCACCTACGAGTCAACCGAAAGGACTCTGCCTCGAGAGCTTTCTTTCCGGGCACTACACATCCGGCAAGAGGAAACGGTAGCAAAAGCGCGATCCGGCCGCTTTACCCGCGCTGCAGCACCCGACAGCCATAGAACTGCCCTGTGGAGGCCACGTGATCGCGAACAGGGGCGGGACCCAATATAAGCGTCGCGCGGGCGGTGTTTTGGCCTCATTTTGAGTACGTCCAGCCCAGGCGATTTCTCGTAAGTAAACTCCAAAGTTTTTTTAACCCTACTACCCCCCCGCCATGGGGAGAGTGAAAAAAAACTGCCCTTGGCCTATTTACAGGGAAAGGACGGCCTCCTGTTCTTGAGGAGCGAGAGGCGCGCGTGTGCTCCCGATCGCGTGTGCGCAGCAGGCTTTTGGAAAGCGAAAAGCTTGCGTCCCGAAAGCTTCGTCAACTGCCGAAAGAAATAACGTTGCAGTGCGCATGCGTGGTGGAGTGCATGGAGTGTTGGATTGGGGGGGGGGGGACAGTGGCAGTACGAAGGAACAAAACGTTCCCTTGCGCGGGATTAACAAAATGGCGCTCGGGGCGCAGCGGTAGAAACTCGGTCTCGTCTTCTTCTCAAGCCGCCGCAAGGCTTCTGCCGCTTTGTTCCCGGGCAAAGAACAGCTTGGGCGTCTTTGCTGGCGGGGGAGCGTGGCCTAAGGCGTCGTTCTTTTAAGGATCCTGGACCCAAACGGCGCTGGGTAAAGTTAACTTTGAAAGACGAGGAGGGCGGAACAGGCTTCCGCTTAGTGGCCTGGAAGAACGGTTAAGATCACGTGGAATTCCGGATGCCCTGTGACGTTCGGAGCCATGTGCTCAATTCAGGCCTGGCGATACTCCATTGGTAGATTCGCCGGAATTACCCACGCCGTGGTGGCGGCGTGTGGAATAATAGAAAGTCCTCTAGGGTAGTTCAGTGCTTTACGAGGTTTTGTTACTGGGCCTGGTGGACTCCTGGTTTACGTCTCCCGTAAGGAAATATGGCTAGTATATTGTATATGTGTGTGATTTATATATATGTGTATATACACGTGTCTGTACCTGTGAGCAGGCATCAGAATTTAATTTTTTTTTAATGTATGCCAATGTGTTCACAGAAAAAAGTGACAATAAAGGTTACTTACTTCACTTACTTTCTTTTCGTTTATTATTCAGACTGTCACCATTATGTCTTCTGAAGAAGGAAAACTATTTGTTGGGGGACTGAACTTTGATACTGATGAACAAGGCCTGGAACAGCATTTCAGCTCTTTTGGTCCTATTTCTGAAGGTAATGTGTTTGGCTAGTAAAGGGGAATGAGTTGCTGTTGAAGTTAACCAATCGAGATGAATGACTTTTTTTTCCCCTGTACACTCAGTTGTTGTGATCAAAGACAAAGAAACACAGCGATCAAGAGGCTTTGGTTTTATCACCTTTGCCAATCCTGATCATGCATCAGATGCCATGAGATCAATGAATGGAGAGGTGAGATTTTTTTTTTCAAAATTATATTATTTGTTAATGGCCACAGTCTAAATATATGTAGTGTATTTAGTGAGATGGACTCCATGATACCCATGCTATGCATATCATTATTGGCTATTAGTAAGGAAATGATAAGTTTTGATACAATTTGGTCAGTATTCACAAATATAGTTTCCTTCAAAGTTTATCACTTATTCATGCAAGATAACTTTCTGTTCCCTGCTTTTCATCAGCAAAAAAGTACATTTGGCATACTGCTAACACAGGATGCTGAAGACAGTAGTTGGAATGAGGGAACAAATGAGGATTAAACTGTAGAACAAATCTATGAAGGAAGAGTGGATTGAGTTGAGACTTGAGTTTACGATAACCTCACTCAAAATATTCCTAAGAGGTGAAAAATATGGGCTAACATGGGCATCCTGGAAGTAAGAATGTGTTGCAAGAATGTAGATGTATATTGAATGATGTTGCTGTAAACTAAGTCACTATTTTTTCCCATTTTCCATGAAGTTCATCTTGAAAGGGAATGGCATGATGATTTTCTTGCAATACTAAATAAAATGGGAGAGCTTTCAGTTTATATATGTCAGTTTATTGCTTGTTTATTAAATTTACCATTTTAAGAGCCAAAAGAGTTTCTATAATAAAAAGGCAAACTCTCCCACCACTTCTACAGATGCATACTGTATGTTCACATTGGTCTCATAAGGTTGTTGGAGAATAATTTCCTACATCTCTGGCATACTTCTCCATCTATTAATTTCTGAGGTATTTTGCGAGTTGAGCATTTCCTAGAATACTGTAAAGGAATTTCTGGTATAGTGGCTATATTCCTTACCCTAAGATTATTTTTTTTTATTATTAAATATGTTTTCCCCAAATGACTTTTAAAAACGGTCTCCTGTAATTAAATATTTCTAAATTTCCTGGATCTTCTAAGAGGAGTACTATGTAAAAGATCTTAAATGTAGTAACTGCCTAAGTTAATACAGCAAGATAAATTAAGTAGATCACTGCGCTTGGATTGATAATAGAAAGTCTGGTAGTAATGTGGCATGACTTTTGGGAATAAATTAATTTCTAGCAGTTGAAAATAATTATTTCTATATTGTAGTCTTCCAAAGAGCTGGTATGGTTAAGGGCTAGTCTGGCCTTCCCCATTTTAAGCCCTCCAGCTATGTTTTAACCAATCTTAAGTTGGATCCCAATATATCTGGAAGATATCTAGTTTGAAGAGGTTAGGATAGCATATTGGATTTGAAAGTTCATCTTAGAATATTTAAATTTTACTGGTTGAAATTTTACATGATTGTGTAAATAATTACATGAAACATAGGTTTACAACACATTCCATATTGTAGCAACTATTTGCTGGTTCTCCCAGGCTTTTGGGATAGGGTTGTCCAAGCTATTGCTTGTTGTGATTTATATGGGATATGCAATCTGTTTACAGCAGTGGTTCTCAACCTGTGGGTCGGGACCCCATTTGGGGTCGAAGGACCATTTCACGGGGGTCGCCAAACAACGCAGTCCACCATTTTTCCCCCTTTTCCTTAGCTGTGCTACTCCCTTTTATTCTATTGGCTTTTGAAAGCCAATAGCATAGACTCTCTTGAATAGAGTCTAATTCTATTGGCTTTCAAAACCCAATAGGAATTGTCCAGGCTGTCTCTGCCCTGCTGAGCCCGCCAAAAGTCCCATTCTGCAAACGGTGCTGCACCCAGTTGAGTAGTCCTCGACTTACGACCAGTTGGGGGGTCGCAGCATTAAAAAGGTTGAGAACCACTGGTTTACAGTTTTAGGGAGACAACAGGTTTGGGGTGGTGATTAAGGCGTCAGTTAGAAGCCATGATTTCTAGCCCTACCTTAGACACAAAGCCAGTTGAGTCACCTTGGGCCAATCATTCTTGGTCATAGGAAGCAAGCAGGGACAAACTATTTTTGAAAACCTTGCCAGGAAAAGTATAGGGACTTATTCAGGCAATCTCCAAGAGTCAAACGTTGACTTGAAGCTACACTTTGCAAAAGAATGTTTTGTCCTGACATGGTTTTTTAAATGATGTTTCACATTTTTTTAAAGTGTAAGGTGCCTAGAATTGTTCTCATGTTGGGGGGGGGTTATATTTAATAAATAAATTATGAGTGGTAGCTTTATTATAAATATAAATTATGTCACTTAGCATTCATATTCATTGGCTAAAATCCTGTTTTAAGAAATAAAAATGGTTTTATATCTAGAAGAATGTGTGTAAGAATAATCAGTTCCATTCCCTGACAATCACTTCTGAAGTATTTGTTCATTATCAGTCTATAGATGGGCGCCAGATCAGAGTTGATCATGCTGGGAAATCTTCTCGTGGATCCAGAGGTGGCTACTTTGGAGGCAGGGGACGAGGTCGTGGCTATTCCCGGGGTAAGAACAAGACATCTATGATAAATGTTTAATGCATTGAACTGTAAGGTGAAAGAGATGGGTTTCTGCAATTCAGCTGTCATTGAAACTTTTTAATTATAGGTGGAGACAGAAGCTATGGTGGAGACAGAAGCTATGGTGGAGACAGAAGCTATGGTGGACGTTACGATAACCGCAGTGGGGGCTACAGTAGTTCACGTGACTACAGCAGGTAATTGTAGTACAAATTTTATTTTACAAATCCATTCTATAAGAAAGAGGCATAAAATATTATTCCTTGTTTTCAGAAGTCAAGGAAGCTACAATGACCGATACTCCTCAGGAGGTTCTTATAGAGACAGCTATGACAACTGAGGTAAGTAGGCGTTAGAAAGGGAGTGAAAAAGTGTCTTTCCAAAATGCCCTTAAACTTTCAGTGCTCCAACTTACACTGGATAGTGGCAGTAACTTACAGCTACTGAGTTAAAATCAAACACGTGTTTTTTTCCATGTACTTGCCATTGATTGCAGGCCTTCAATCGCATTACTGATGAATAAATTGAGTGCATGTTTGGACCTTAAAGAGTTAATTTTTTAATTGAGAAGTTATCTGAGTGCTAAGTGGGGGAGGGTCCGAGATTCCTAGCAACACTAATCTAAAAGTTTAGGAGTGATGAATTGCTGCAACATGTCCATAAACCTGTGCCTTTATGATTATACCTGCTTCTTGTCCTCAGCTCACACCGAGTAAAAATCCTTCCTGACTCGAGATCGTCCTTCCAATGGCTGTATTTATAAAGATTTTTGGAGCTTCGCTGAATCTTGTTTAATTACCTACATGATCTTCCCCTTATATAGCTTTTATCACATGTAGCCTGAAAGCTTCCTCTACAAGTTAGCCTGTTAGACTTTACTCAAGGGGTTTTTTTAAGTGGTTTTTAAGCATTTTTTAAATCCAGTTTTATTTGTCTTGCCTTTGCAATCTAAGTTTTTTTAACTTGACACATGGGGCCCTACAAAATAAACCTGTTGGAAGCTGACCAGACTCTTGAAAAAGTACAATCATTTGATGTTCATCTCTTGGCATAACAAGCAAGGGTGGCAAGGCAAAAGAATCTTGATATTATTAAAGATATTGGTATTACTACATTGATCATAGTAAAAACTATTTTAATGTAAAGTAAACCTATAACTTGAATGCTTTGAGAGGTTCTTGAAAATGTTTGTTTATATTGTCCATTTTTTTACTGGAAGAAATATGCATAATTTCAATTAATTGTATTTGAAGTGGATAAGGAATTTCCTGTACTGAGGTTTTGGCTTTACGAAGCCCATTAAAATCCCATCTGAAACAATTCTCTGTTCCTAATGTTTGCATTACACATCTTTGATAGTTTAGTAGCTAGTAAGTAAAAGCATTTTAGATAAGGCCCTGACATGGTATCTGAGTAATGAGGGGTTTATGTATGCTAAGAGTTTTTTAAAAAGTATGAAATAAAAAAGCAAAAATCTGACAAATCAGGAGGGATAATTATAGATAGCTGTATTTCCTCCTAAATGCGTTTAAACAATGCCCTAGCATAGGGGTCTTGAAACTTGGCCCTTTTATGACTTGTGGACTTCAACTCCCAGAATACCTTAGCCAGCCTGGCTGAGGAATTCTGGGAGTTGAAGTCCACAAGTCATAAAAGGGCCAAGTTTCAAGACCCCTACCCTAGCATAATTTAACACCATTAATCTATACAAGAGTCTAAATGTATCTTAATATCAGATGAGTATTAGATTGTAAATGGATATTATCAAATATGACTCAAGTATGGCCAATATATTTGTTCTAGAATGTTTCAAAGTGTATTGGGATCAACATTGCAATACTACTTAGGGAAATCTTTTTTACTTCTAGAAGAGGTAGTGGCTGAAATAAAAATTGCAGCCCAGTGATGACAGTTGATGAAAGAACTTTAGAGACTTGCTAACAAGGATCCCAGCGGGATTTCTCGATACAGTGGCACTTAAATAGTTTTTAAATGTGCCGTTCAATAGTGAGTTTAACTAAGATTTGACTGACTAGTATTGATTAATATTTCTGGTTTGCAAGTCTATACTGCCATAGAAGAAACAAGATGCTAAATTTATAAGCTGTATGGTGATACTTGAATTTGTAACATTTCTAAATTTTTCAAATATGTTCACTGAGTAACCTTCATGGGTTGCTACTTGCTTTAACTGTAATGCATTTTAATATTGGTATTCCTAGAGTGGAGGGCATGGAAAAGAACTTCCTTTGCTTATACAAACACTTCCAAAAGTAGGGAATGCCCTACTTGGTCGTTTGAGAAATAAATGGCTTTGAGCTGGTAGAGAAATAAGCTTTTGACATTTGGAAGGTCTAAGGCTTCTATTCAGCTTTAAGGCTGGACTGATGCTTAGCTGGCCTTACCTGTAGTTAGGTCTGTCCTGTTCTTACACTGTGAGAATTCTCTGCTAGCATGTGGAAGCCAGTGTCCTTGGAGACCCCGAAGTATGTTGTCCTCCTTCAGTGCGATCCATGTGAGACGAAAGCTGCTCTTGGCTAGTTCATTTGTGGAAATAGTCCTGTATTTCGAGGTAACTCTTTTGCTCATGTCTGCATCTTTTCTCCCATAGAGCTCCATTCTTGTTGCTGCAGCAAACAGACCTTTGTTATTGGCAAATTTATTGGGCAAAATCTAGGGTCTCAGTGGACCCTAGAACCTGGACCTCTTATCTGTTTGGGGTTTTTTTTTCCTAATCCTGGGGGGAGGTTCTGCCAGGCTCCTATAACTTGACATTCCACTTCAAGGAGGAGGAAGGCAGTCAGCTAAAACAATATTCAGATCCATTCAGCCACCTCTCTGTTCTCATTTTTTCCAGTCTCTTGTGTTTTATGAAAACTTGGATTGTTACTTGGATTGATGTTTCCTAATAAAATCTAGTTTGGGTGTGGGAACCTTCTATTCCCACTTCTTAAGATAACTTCATAATTTAGAACAAGGGCTTAAATATGGGAGAAAAATCATGTTAACTTGGGGAATCTTCTGAGGACTTGGTGAACAGTGTCACCTAGGCCTGAAATATCCTGTTAAAACTGTATAATCATTTAAATGTTTTTGAAATTTTGAATGAACTTCTTTAAGTGATACTTATTGTTTTCAGGGGAGAAGATTATAGTGGTTATTCTGCCCTAAATAATAATCATTGACCACTGAAATGTTGAACGAGACTGCTGCTTCACCTAGGGTTTAAAAACCACACTATAAAGTAAGTAGATTTTCTTTCTTCAAAGTAATACTAAATAATACACCTATTTGCCAACATCGCATAATACACCCTAATCTGAGATTATAATTGTTTATGGATTAAATTTATATGACTTCCCATTTTATATCCAAGTGGCATACAATCAAACCAACAAACAAATGTCATTTAAAACAAGTATAAATAAAGTTGATAAGAGGGAATACATTAGAATCTTGTACATGATGCAGTCAACATAGGCACCCTGTTGGCAGCGGTTAACCAGACCTACTAAAAACTACATTTTAAGAGGATTTGGGGAAGTCACAAGGGTTGGGGCTAACCCTCCCTCAGGTGAGATGAAGTGTGTTTCCTGTAAAGCTGAATGGAAGTTGACATTCATAGTTGAAGAGAAAGTACAGAAGTCTGAAAATAGATTTGTATTCAACTTTTTACAGGCAAAACAGGATTGCATTGTTCAATGCCTTATATGAGAAATGCCAGTAAATCTAGAAAAGAAATTTTGTTAGATTTCCAATATTACTTAAGCAAATTTGCCCTGTTGTGTGTTATACTTAGAATGTTACTAAAAGTATTATTGTAAGGTGTGCTATCAGCATTTATTCATGGTACAATATTGCAATATTCACAATGTTTTATTCTTTTGATGTTATTTGGATAATGGACAGAGCCCCGAGATCCTGAAGAGCCCCTTCTGTTTGAAAGAATGTATTCTGGTAGTACAGTGGTGTAAGCACTAACAGGCATAACAGTTTCTAAAAGTAAAAAAGGGGGAGGGAGAATTAGAGGTATTAGTTCCAGGCATATGTATCATTGTTCTACCTTGATAGTCTGTCACAAAATATGTCTGATCATCAAAGGTTTCTTTTCTCTGTTGTATGATGATTGACTAGCACATTCTTTCTTTACAGGACTTTCTGCTCTATTTGCTGGAATAGTGTGACAGTGAACCAGAGGAAGATAGGAGCCAAGATTATCCAATCAGGTTTGTTAAACAATGTATATATTTTGTTCAAATAAGGGAGGTAGAGATAGAAAAAAATTGAATCCAATTTTTGGGTTTAAACATGCCTTCTGAAAGATGGTTGCTGGTGCAAACTTAATTTTTATCAGCTTATATGTCATTGGTTCAGCATGCTAATTGTTCTTATATTTTACATCAGATTGCTGGAATTCACACCTATCAGGATTGTTGTAACAAGTGTCATCATAACAGACCAAGAGGACTTGTCACTAGGTTGTATTAGATTGCTGGAAATACATGCATCCACAAGAAATTTTTTTGTAACTAGCCAACATAGTTCTACCTAAGAATCCATACAAAATTGGAAAACATCTTAACCACCTTACTGAACTTGTATATTGATGAATAATTATTCTGATCCTGTATTGATTTTAGAAGTTGGGGAAATGGATATATGTATCTGCAATATAGTTAGATCAAAGTTAGAGAACCTTTACTGCTTTTGTTTAGATCATGCATTACTGCTGTACACAAGATTGTTTTTTTAAAAGTATGTTCTTTGCTCCAAAACATTTTTTCATTTCCAAAACTATCAACATGGCAGTTTCTAATAAAAGTGTACTGATTGAACAATTGCTGGCTTAATAAATGTATTCTACTTGCTTTCGGTGATATAATCAGTAGCACAATCACAGGACTGTTAGACTGTTAAGCTGGCTGTTATATCTAGAGAGAAAGATGCCAGCACCCATGCCCACATAATAGGAAATCACACTGACAAAGGAGGAGGCTGAGTGGAACTTCGACCAGGATGCAAATGAAAGCTACCAGCCAACTAAGATCATCTGGAAGTAAAGGTTTGCTGCAGTGGGCATGGGACAGGAGTAGGCAGGTGATTGCCCCATGGCTCTCCTTCACCCACCCTTCAAGGCTGGGAGCCATTTTGAGTCTGTTATTTAGCTGGAGGACAATAAAACAAATGTGTTCGCAGCGATTATAAACTGGCCAAGAAAACAGACTCTGCAAGAAGATTGAGACTGATAACAGCTGGAGGGTTTGGTGAGTGAAGGAGTTCACCTGAATAAGTTTTCTGACTAACCATAAGCACTGAGGTCTATGCAGAAGCGCTTTAGGTAGCAAAGACCTCAAGAATTGTGTTTTGACGTGGGAGCCACAGATCAGGACATGTATTGCTATGAAGGGGGAGGGGTCTGAAGGGATGGGAGCAGGCTGTAAGATTCCAATAAGAGGAAAATGAGAGTCAAGGGCCTATCTTAGTGGTAATATACCAAATCTGGATTTCCTGCCCAGAGCAATGGCAGATGTTCTGGATTTGGAGGAGATCTTGATTTCTCCTCTGCCATGGATAGATCACTCACTAGTGAACCTCATATTCTTGGGTACCATCCCCCTGTTCATGGAGATCAAGATTATTGCATTGTCCCACTCCTACCAACTAATGGACTAATTGGGTTCCAGAATTATTTCGGAAAACCTGCTACTCAATCTGAAGTTTTGGTGGTTGCATGAGAGTAGCAAAGAGGCAACCGCTTTAGATCAGATTGCACCTGAACAGACTTCATGCCCAGGTTCCCTGAAGCTCCCTAAGTATTTGGGAACTTAAGTGGGCTAAGACACCTAAAGCATCACTGGTGAGAGACAACGGAGCAAAGACCATGAAGTAAAGTTGCTATTAAGGCCTTTCTCTCCACCCTTACTATATCTGCTGATAGTCGCTCGGTGGCCCCGTTTCATGTAATTTTAGTCCCTCCTCAGAGGGAGCAGTATCGAAATATATCTAAAGGTTTGCTGTGAAAAACATGCTGCACATCTGGCAAAGTCAGTTGTATTTGCTCTACATTGAACCCCAGCCCTATAGCAGAATCAATGCAAGTAGTGGGGGTTACACTTTGCAAGGTGACCTGGGAAGAGTTTGAGCCTGCAGAAGCTGAAGAAGTGGACTGGGCCCTCTCAGCTGCTAGTTAGGCCTTTTGTGTGTTAGATACATGCCCCTCCTGGCTAATTAAGGCTGAGTAGGAGAGGATGCATGAGTGGATTTAGGCGGCAATTAAATTCCACCTTCCAGAGAAGGAGTGGTCCCACCAGCTCTTAAAATAATGGCCCCCTCAATGGACCATCTCTTAACCCAAGTAGTCTGGATATTCTTTGTCCAGTCTCCAATCTTCCCTTTTTAGGGAAGGTGGTGGAAAGTGGTCATATGGCAGCTTCAGAGAAACTTGGTTGAGGCAGATTATCTAGACCCGACTTCTTGACCTACCATGGTATCCTGGGTCAGCTTCAGAAATTGGTGCTACTTCTCCCTCCAGTCAATGTTAATGGAGCAAAATCCAGCATATGTCCCCTAATTTGTGGGGTGTCTCGGGTTTCTGTTTTTTCCCTTCTATTTAACATTTACATGAGGATGCTGTATGAGATGATATGTGAACTTGGGGTGAGATCAATATGTGGATGATACCCTTTATATCTCTATCCCAGACTCTTTGAGAATGTCCTGTCTCAGTATCTGGAGGCTGTTGGCACTGGTTGGGGCATAATGGTCTATATTTCAACTATAGGAAAATGGAGTGGCTGTGAATATTTGGAACCACTGGAAACAAAGTTATAATAATAATAATAATAATAATAATAATAATAATAATAATAATAATAATAATATACAAAGACCTACAAATAGAAATAGAAAGGCTGTGGCAAAAGCAAGCAAGGGTAGTACCAATAGTGATAGGCTCCTTGGGTGCAATCCCAAAACAACTGGAGCACCACTTGAACACCATTGGCATTGACAAATTCGCTATTAGCCAATTGCAAAAGGCAACCTTACTAGGAACTGTTTCCATCCTGCGACAATATATGTAATACCATCAAACATCCACATCTGCCTATCCCAGGTCCTGGGTAAGGACTCGATAGGTAGACAAAATGCCAAATCCAGTCTGAACATCTGGCTGACTGTGCGATGATCAATAATAATAATAATAAAGTTGGAAGGGACCTTGGAGGTCATCTAGTCCAACCCTCTGCTTAGGCAGGAAACCCTATACCATTTCAGTCAAATGGCTGTCCAGTCTCTTAAAAACTTCCGGTGTTGGAGCCGAGGTGGCGCGGCAGTTAGAGTGCAGTATTGCAGGCCACTTTAGCTGACTGTGTTTAGCAGGTCAGCGGTTCAAATCTCACCGGCTCAAGGTTGACTCAGCCTTCCATCCTTCCGGGGTAGGTAAAATGAGGACCCAGATTGTTGGGGGCAATGTAAATATATATATACATTGCTTACTGGTGTACACATTTAGAGAGTGCTTGTACTTAAAGCGGTATATAAGTCTCATAAATAAATAAATAAATAAATTCACCACTTCTGGAGGCAGGTTGTTCCACTGGTTAATTGTTCTAACTGTCAGGAAGTTTCTCCTTAGTTCTAGGTTGCTTCTCTCCTTGATTAGTTTCCATCCGTTGCTTCTTGTCCTGCCTTCAGGTGCCTTGGAAAATAGCTTGACTCGCTCTTCTTTGTGGCAGCCCCTGAGATATTGGAATACTGCTATCATGTCCCCCCTCGTCCTTCTTTTCATTAAACTAGACATACCCAATTCCAGCAGCCTTTCCTTATATGCTTTGGCCTCCAGTCCCCTAATCATCTTTGTTGCTCTTCTCTGTACTCTTTCTAGAGTCTCAACATCTTTTTTACATCGTGGTGACCAAAACTGGATGCAGTATTCCAAGTGTGGCCTTAACCAAGGCATTGTAAAGTGGTATTAACACTTCACGTGATCTTGATTCTATCCCTCCGTAAATGCAGCCCAGCACTGTGTTAGCCTTTTTGGCAGCTGCAGCACATTGCTGGCTCATATTTAAGTGATTGTCCACTTGGACTTCAAGGTCCCTCTCACAGTTACTACTATTGAGCAAGGTACCCCCTATACTATACCTGTGCATTTGGTTTTTCTTGCCTAAATGTAGAACCTTACTTTTTTCATCACTGAATTTCATTCTGTCACCATTGAATTTCTTCTGTCTTTAGTTCTGGATGGGTTTGTGCTACCCCAGATAGACCTGATGCACAATCTGGGATCCTACACTTGTGTCTCTTGCTCAAAGATCAGGTGCCAACCATGATTAGGAAGGCTTTAAAGCACCTTTGGGTAGTGCACTAGTTGAGCCCATTCTTGGACTATGAGGCTCTGCTCACTTATGCCCATATAACCTCTTGTTTAGACTACTATAACCCTATATAGAGCTGGCCCTGAAGAGCATTTGGAAACTTCATCTGATGCAGAATATGGTTTCAAGAATAATAAATGGTGCCAGATATATGGCATACATAATACCACTTCTGCGTGAGCTGCATGGTTTCTGGGTATAATTCAAGGTGCTGGTGATCACCTTTAAAGCTCTACATGGTTTGGGACTGGGTTACCTGAGGGATCACCTTTTTCCAAGAGTCTATCTGTCCAACTCAATATAGCAAAAATGGTATGCTGCAGTTCCTGTGAGTGAAAGTGTCGACTAGGGGGGAACAGAAGACAAGTTTTTTCCACAATGGCCCCTGCTGTATGGAACATCCTTTAGAAGATAGAATGGCTTCCTTTTATATTTTATTTTTTTATAAGTCCTGTCTTGAATACAGTATGTTTTGTAAATATTTATAAAATGCTGTTTAATTTGATGATTTGGTTACACGTCAAATCAAATTGGTTTGATGGTTAATTATTAGATTTTTATCCTGCCTTTCTTATATATCTCAAGGTGGCAAACATATCTAACACAAGTAGTCCTTGACTTGCCACCCCAGTGAAGCCCAAAATTTCTATTGCTAAGCACGACAGTTCTTAAGTGAGTTGTGCCCCATTTTACGTTTTTGCCACAGCTACTAAGTCAGTGGTTCTCAACCTTTCTAATGCCGTGACCCCATAATACAGTTCCTCATGTTGTGGTGACCCCCAAGTGGGTGTGGCCACCAATAAGAGGGAGTAGGACAGCTAGGGAAAAGGGAAAAAAATGGCGGACAGCGTGGTTTGGCGACCCCCGTGAAATGGTCATTTGACCCCAAATGGGGTCCCGACCCACAGGTTGAGAACCACTGTACTAAGTGAATTACTGCAGTTGTTAAGTGAGTCTTGTGGTTCAGTGAATCTGGCTTCCCCCATTGATTTTGCTTATTGGAAGCCAGGTGGGAAGGTTAGAAATTATAATCATCTGACCCTAGGACAGTGCAACTGTCAAAAATAGATGCTAGTTGTCAAGTGTCCAAATTTTGATCACATGACCATGGGGATGCTGCAACAAAACTAAAAAGTGCTTATGGGTCACTTTTTTTCAGTACTATTTGAACAGTCACTAAAAAAATTGTTGTAATTTGAGAACTACCTGTACTGTATCCTTGCCTATTTTTTCTGCAACAACCCTGTAAGAGTGTGATTGGCCCAAAGACTCCCTTTTATATCTAAGGGAGGCCTAGGTCTCCGCTCAGTCTCCTTGGTTTCTAGACCAGCACCATAACCACATCAAACTGGCTCTCTTGAATTGGGCTAGAATATCAAATCAGAAAATGTTGAAGTTATTTCAGTGTTTTTTATATGGTACTTATATTCTTCTGCTAAAACAGATTTTTAAAATTTAAATACTTTAAAGATGTGGCAACTAACCACATCTTGATTTGAGGGAAATTTTTATCTCCTCTTCCTTTTCTACCTCAATCAGTGTAGTGAAATGTGAGTATTCCGACGTTTTACTAGCATTCCTATAATTGCTCAACAATGCATCCATTTATCTGATCCAACTTAACCATTTTCTAGAATACTTCAATATGCAATTTCCACTGAAGGAATACCATAGTCTACCAATCTGATGGAAAGGAAAAAAATGAAATTTCCAAATTCTGCAAATGAAGTAATTATGAAAGCATAGAAAGAGTTGATGCTGACTTGATGCCATATAAACATTTTATTCTTGCTCTACTATTCTGGAATCAGGCATGATCAGTGATAGAACATAATATGCAATCACACACAAATGTTTGAAATTTTTGGAAGTTTCAAATATGACTTAATCTGACAAATAGAACATCCCTTGCTTCCATTTTGCTGGTGTTAACATGATTCCTGATTGTAGACCCTGATAAAATGAATGTCAGAGTACAGCAATCTGGCATTAAACTGCAATGATGAAAAATATGAAATTGTCATCCAATCCAGGATGTATCTGGTGTACATACTTTGAATTCAAAGTGTGTATCTCGTGAGATTTTCGTTGTGATGTGAGGGTATAAGTTCCTCCTTCCCTCCCAATTATCTTTAGCTCCCATGCCTCCTTTTCCGCAATCTTTTGATTTTTTAAAGTGTTTTTTTAGTCAATTACTGATTATTATCTACCTCTTCACGGAAATTATGCAGTATCTATAATCAGAATATCCATCAACATTTGATTAGAGGTCTATTGTCTTCCCTTCAACAAAACATTCTTTTTATTTTTTTTCCCCCTAAATTGGGGATAAGGCATTACACAAATTTTGGCTCATTCTCCCAGTTTTATTACTCTCTTGGAAAGTGGAAGCCCGCGAATTGGAGGCCCGTTATGGCCGCTGCGACACGTACGCGGCCGTGCCGTTCGCCCAGATGTAATTCCTAGCAAGGAAACGCTGATAGGGCTGCAGTAAGACGCCGCAGTTTGAAAAAGAGTTTTCCTAGAGCGGATGGGCGTCTCCGCTATTTAGGCTAAGCCTCGCCCACTGGCAACTCCAACCAATGGCTGCACTGGAGCCGCGCAGAAGCGTGTGTAACCAGCCTCGCTTTAACACTCGTGTTTCCCTCGCCGCCATCGCGATAGCTCTTGCTTCGGTAGCGGACGGGTCTTTTACGCGGCTCTTGCTTCGAGGCCTATTTCGGTGAGTGCTTTATATCGGAGTGTGCTCGGGCTCTTGTGGGTGGAGAGCGTGCAGGGGTGAGGATTAGCGAAGAGAACTGGGGACAAAGGCTTTTAAGGAGAGGAGGGAGAAGGGGCAAGGAAAGAAAGGAGAGACGCTTCACAAAATGGCGGTTGCCCAGAAAGAACTACTGGGCCCTTGCGCGCATGCGCCGGTTTTGAAACTCATTTTTCACTGTCTTGCGCCTAACGGACAGTGAGGAAGGACGCGCTGCTCTGAGAAACGCGGTAAGTTTCGTGAGTATAGTAACCTACGGTGATAACGGTGTGCGGAGGAAAAATCTTCACCCCGAGTAGGGCGGCGAGGGAGCTGACTTGACGCATGCTTAGTTGGGTTTTTCTCTGGAACGTGAGCTGCGCTCCACTCGCCTTCCCGCATTCTGTTCGGACCACGTGCTCGTGGCCATTTTACCGGGGGGGGAGGGGAATACGTTGGGAGGGAAAATGCCTCTAGTCTCTTAACCGTAGCGGTACTTTATTCCCCTACCCTATAATGCAAGAAGATAAAATACAGATTTCATTTCTTATTGAGAAGAATGCAACGGGCGGGCTGGTTTTTACAGTACTTTGTTATCCTTATCTGACAAAAGCAGCATCAGATGCTTATAAACTGCCTGTTGGGATCATTAAGGTTTAACCACATCATTTGTATACTATATTTAGATGGGAACCTCCAGATACAAGTGCTGATATAAATATTTTAAGTTGTTTCAATAGAAAATATTATGTACTTCACAACTTTATGAATATAACAATACCATGAAGGCTATAAATAAGCAGGTGGTGCTTATAAAGGAGACAGGTTTGATAATGATACCTTAAATCCCAGTTTACAGGATGAAATATTGTAGTTGGCCTGAAAGGCAGCTTCCTCAGAGGAAAATAGCACAGACCCTTAATTTCCCAGAGATGAAAAGGATGATGACATACATTATCAAAGAAGGCGTACACATTTTATAAAGGAAAAATAAAATAATGCAATTGGTGAACAGATTATCCCTGCCTTCAAAAACTGGCATTGGAAAAGAAATAACAGGAAAAGGTTTTCAAGACTTCTAAAGCAACTTTTACAGGTCTACAAGATTTATCAGATAGTGCTTTTGATCTGGAGAAATTTTTTCTGCTTTTGTGATGAAATCAAAATTTTTGAGTAATGTACAGTAGCTAACTGCACTGTTACAGTTGATTTCATTGCTGTTTGATTAGGTTTGCTTCATTTGGACACAGATCTCAGCTCTCTCAGCCTCCTGTATCCATTTGTTTCTAAAAAAACCAAAAGGAATGTATCATAAAAATTGACACTGTGCCTAGTAAATACCAATTAACACAATAAGATCTATGTTTAATTCTTATCCTGAAAGAATAGTTGCTCCTTACCTTGAAATCCACAAAAAATGATTTTATAATGTTTTGCATATATTTAGATTTTAAAGTACCAAGTACCACTTATCTCCCAAAAACGCCCTATACATCTCTGCTATAGGTAGTAAGATTTAATAAAACAGCTTTTAAATGCATATAATTAAGAAACTGTATTCCACCCCTTCCTCAAAGTAAAAAATTTAAAAAGTTCCATCCCTGACAGAAATTTCAAGTTGGAAATTACCCCAATTAAAGATGAAAACATTTACTGTTTTTACACTGTTCAAATTACAAATACCTAGACAGATGTATAAAACCTTTTAAATTGAAAGTTTTAATAATTCTAAATAATGGAATGCTTCTGAGCAATAATATATTAAAATCTTGTATCCATTAAAATAGCATATGCATGTTTACTGAATTTATATTATTGCTATGAGCTACTTAAAAGTTACAATAATTGAAGCAGCATAAAAAGATGTTGAGACTCTAGAAAGAGTACAGAGAAGAGCAACAAAGATGATTAGGGGACTGGAGGCTAAAACATATAAGGAACGGTTGCTAGAATTGGGTATGTCTAGTTTAACCAAGAGAAGGACAAGGGGGGACATGATAGCAGTATTCCAATATCTCAGGGCCTGCCATAAAGAAGAGGGAATCAAGCTATTTTCCAAAGCACCTGAAGGCAGGACAAGAAGCAATGGGTGGAAACTAATCAAGGAGGGAAGCAACCTAGAACTATGGAGAAACTTCCTGACAGTGAGAACAATTAATCAGTGGAACAACCTGCCTCCAGAAGCAGTAAATGCTCCAACACTGGAAGTTTTTAAGAAGAGACTGGACAGTCATTTGTCTGAAATGGTGTAGGGTTTCCTGCCTGAGCAGGGGGTTGGACTAGATGACCTCCAAGGTCCCTTCCAACTTCATTATTATTATTATTATTATTAAAATATTTTAACTAGTGTGGGGTTTGCCCTTATGTATATTCTTGCATTTTCTCAGAATTAAAGTACCTTTTGCTTACAGATCACTTAGACAATGGCGTCAGATGAAGGAAAGCTCTTCATTGGAGGACTCAGTTTCGACACCAATGAACAAAATTTGGAGCAGTTGTTCTCGCCCTATGGTGACATTGCAGAAGGTGAGAAAATTTTTCAGACATACTAGGTTGCACAAGATCACATTTATTTCTTTTAATTATATTGCTTTATACAAAGTTAGATGTACCATCAGCAACATGTACTGTGATGCAGTGCATAAAATGTTCAGTAGAAGTATGGACAAAAAAAACTGTTGTGTTTTGCTTTAAATGACAAAACATTGTGATCTGAAAACCCTTAACATTTTATTCTAATTTAGTCTTGTTTGGTCTTGTTTCCTTTGGTTAAAAGAACCCAAAACAGTTTAAGATGTTTCATCCATGAGCAGCAGTGTGAATAGGTTTGCAAAAATCTAGAGAATAGAAATAGAATTAGAAATAGTATAAATAGAATAGAGCTGGAAGAGATCTTGGAGGTCTTCTAGTCCAGCACCCTGCTCAAGCTCTGCCTTGTGGCAGCCCCTCAGATACTGGAACACTGCTATCATGTCTCCCCTATTTCTTTTGTTTAGACTAGCCAAACCAAAGTCCCGCAGCTGTTCTTCATATGTTTTAGTCTCCAGGCCTTTGATCATCTTAGTTGCTCTTCTCTGAATTTTTTCCAAAGATTAATAAGAGATACCAGAACTTTGCAACATGCTATACACTCTTTGTATGCCTGCTGCTTTATTTTCAAATTCCATTCAGTTCATTCCAAACAGTAGCAACAGGAATGTAACTGGTCCTTCCCAATGCTCTGATTCAGAGAGGGACATTTAACAATTTTCATTTTCAAGAACAGGATGCTAAAACAGAACAAACCTTTGAAAAAATTCTATCCAAAACAAACTGTTTTGTTTGGGGTGAAGAAAATTTGGCATGACCATTATTTTGCAAAAAAATATGTTTCATAGTTTAGTGCACTACCAGTAATCATGATTAACACAGTTAAACAGCAACCTCTGACTCCTTCACCTTGGTTTGTTTTAACATGACTCAAATTAGCTAAAAAAAAGGTGTAGCCATTCAACAGTTCACTCTAAAATCATGAAACCAACCATCACTATCTATTCCTAGTGATGTAAGATTTTTTTCAATTATCATTTAGCATAATCCTTGATTTAAGACTTGACGTAGTCCAGTGTTTTACTTTTGAGGTAATTTTGCTTCAACTAATCCTAAACAAATAGTTTGCTATTTTCATTTGAATGGTCTTAATTTAAAATCATGTAGAAGCATATGCATAATTGCAAGGATTTATTTCATATTATGGAAGACTTTCCTCTGATGAATGTTTGGTAAGCTAATTACCTTAATGAGTAAGGACTAACTGTTAATAAATTTTACTTTTATAGTAATCAGCTGAACATAGTTAATATAGGAGATAACTAGGAGCCTGAGGGCAGGGTCAAATGTGTCATCAGTTTGGAGTTGTTACATTCCCACATAAGATCTAAGTCCAGCCTGTGAATTCTGTTGACCCTTATCTATCACCAGTCTGGTTTGACTGTTTTGTACAAATCACATGAAATGTTCCTCGTTTCTTTTGCCTGACAGTTAATATGGGTTGACAATAGGGAGATTTGAAAAAGTTTATGTAGACATGAACATCTGTGATCTAAGTTAATGTGTTTTTTTTTTTTAATAATCTCAAGTGGTTGTGGTGAAAGACCGAGAGACCCAACGATCCAGGGGATTTGGTTTTATTACCTATTGCCGTCCTGAAGATGCCAAGGATGCCATGCGAGCCATGAATGGAGAGGTGAGAACTTTAGTTGATGACTATGAAGATGTTTACAGTGAAGTTTCATGCTTTGCTATTTCTCAGCATACTTGTCCTGTAATATAGATTGACAATTGTAATATTACATTATGTTCCCTCAAATCCTGCAGCTATGTCCACTTATACAAGTATCTCTACTCATAGTAGATACAGCTGTATCAAACTTCTGGAATCCTAGAGTTCAGAAATACTTCAGAAGTCATCTAATCCAAGGGTCCCAAACCCCTAGGCCATGGCAGACGATCAGGCCGCAGCCTGTTTGAAACTGGGGCACAGGAGAGATGCTTGTGGAAGCTCCACTTGTGCAAGGGGAGAGCATGTGCAGTTGCCACACACACAAATGGAGCTGTGATCATGTATACCTACCACTCACATGCCCCCCTCCCACCTGCACTGGCCCGGGCCACCAACTGGAAAGGTTGGGGATAGCTGATTTAATCTATTTTAATCTTTTTTGTTAAAGCACAGACTCATAGAAAAGCAGTGTCTTCTAAACTGGAGAGTAAGAAAGTGTTTTAACTTTTGTAGCAACTGCATGCCTTTTAAGTTTTTTTCACAGAATTTTGTTAAGGGTGAAAATAGACTTAAGTTTTAATTTGCACAATATTGTTACCAGGCCTGCAAAAACTCATAAAACATCTCAAAATTAATGTCAGGTAAAGTGTGAATAGCATGATTGCTAATATTAGCCCCATAAAACAATTCATTAGAATTATTGTAATTCCCCTTAACTAATGTGCACAGTTAACTGAAAGCTGCAACAAACAAATCCTGGCCCTATTTAAGACACTGAGTTTTGTTTTTTCAGATAATTGTTGCATTATTGATATTTAAATATATTTGAGGTGTGGCCTGCGTCTGGATTACTTATCTGCTTGGTTTAGAGACGGCAAGTTGTTTCAGGAAGGAAGTGCAGATAGGCTGCAGAAAGTTAGAATATAATTTACTGGTCATATTGTTTTTTGGGCATTATGTATTATACATTAGAAGAGAGTTTGTTCCTGTTATCAAGCTGTGAAATGGAGAAATACAGTCTGGAGCTGAACGATCCTTAGAACTCCTCCCAAAATGGCTATCAAATTGGGCTTGTGAAAAGAAAAGGAACATACATGCTAGAATCAAATGTAGTATTTGACCTAACTATACCCATTTCATCCTCGCCCCAAGCATCTTCCTTTTGGCAGTAGATGCAATTGTATCAAATAAAAAACGTATTTGATTTTTTTCTTATAAGTCTGTGGATGGACGTCAGATCAGAGTTGATCAGGCTGGAAAATCTTCCCGTGGCTCTTCTGGAGGCAGAGGGCGTGGACGTGGATTTTCTAGAGGTGAGCTTTCCTACAATATTATACTTGCCCTTTTATCATAGCCTCCACTGCATTGAAACAGTAAGATTTAACAGAGAGCCTTCTCTTTGCAATAGGAGGCGGTGGATATGGAGGTGGCCGTTATGACAACAGAAGCGGTGGATATGGTGGATCCAGAGACTATTATGGCAGCAGGTAAGGTTTTTTTAGAGGGAAATTGTGATCCTTACAGATTGGGTACAGAAAGTGGATAGAGATACGCAAAATATTTCATGCCTCAACTGAACCATACATAAATACATATTGGTTCATTAACAGAACAAAGTAAGAATGTTCTGGGCCAGATGCGGATAAAGAGATGATTATTCCAGTCAAAAATAGTTTGGAGGACAGTGAAAAAATTAGGAAAAGCCAAGGACATCAGCAGTCCATAAGAGGGAGAGAAGGGGGAGCAAAGCATTGGGAATTGGGTGTGGAAAGGCCAGCAGAGTATTGCATGCTGGAAACCTGTTTCCTCTGAGAGTATTACTGCACATTAAAGAATGGACACACAGGCCAATACTTTGACAACTGGGGTGGGTGGGTGGGGGAAGGACAGTTCAGTAGAAAAATGCCATGCTGGAAGTTGCTGAGGTGGGAGAGGGAGCATTGCACACCAGCCTCCCCTACTTGACCTGTACAGTATTTCAGGATCTCACTAGACATTTTCTAATTCATTCCTAGCAATGGCAATTTAAAAAAAAAAAGACCATGCGGAAGTTATAACTGGTCCTGAATGCAACCACGTGGCAATGTTAGACATGCCTTGATATGACCTTGCAGCACCTCTGCTTCACAAACTGCACTGTTTGCCATTTTGCTTCCAGGTGCAATTCAAAAATGAAGGGAAACTGAAGGGGAGGGATTGAAACAGATATAAGCAGAGAAAATAGATAATTTCAATTGCATATAGTTTGACCTAGAATTCTGGATTATTGTTTCTTATATTTTCTAAGATATGAGTTATCTTAGAGGGTTCTTAAATGCAAAATTACATGAGAATCCATTCAGAACCCACGTGCCTAATTCTAGGTAATATAAACTAATGGAAAAATAGATATGGATTCAAAAGGAAGATATGATCAAAAAAATTGCAGGTGAAATACCTGTTAGAAACATCTTAAGCATAGTGGTATAGGATGGCATGAACCAAATAACCCCCAGGAAAAAATACAACTGCTTTAAGTGGCTCTGGACAGGTGCTGATTGTCCGCCTGCCCGTATTTCACTCTTTAAATCAGCCCTTCTTAATATTACAACTAATGAAAAAATCTCTGAGGACATACATAATTAATAGATGCATCATATAGTTGATTTGGTCTATCCATAATACGTTGTATTAAGTGATAATGATAAAATATATCCAGAATCACACAACTATCATTTGCACATATAGGATAATGCAATTTTTTACTTGCATGCAATGAGTTTTGCTCTCAGAATTAGCATTTGCACAATTTAACTGTAGCATCGGGCTAAATCAGTGTTGTGGTTTTCTTGCAGAAATCAGGGAGGCTATGGGGACCGTTACTCTGGAAGCTCTTACAGAGACAATTATGATAATTAGGTAAGTATGTTTCTTTAGTATGTTCAAGTGGGATTAAGAAGTATGTTCCTGTTATGTAATAGGTAGCAAAACGTAGTATTTAGCCTTCTACATAATTATTTTGCCAGCAGAATACAGCCTAAACGAACTGTCCTGCTGGAGAAAAACAGTGGGACAGTTCAACATCTTTACAAGTTGATTCTTAAAGGAACTGTTGCACAAGTCTATACAAATTCTGACTGCAGTCTTTGCACACAGAAACATCCTTTGGACTATACGCTTTGATAAATAAACCACCACGTACCTCTTAGAGCCATGCTTTTTTGAAAGAACAACAAAAGTGTTTGCAAAACATTCCCTTAACAACGGAAACTTAGCTTTGCCACCCCCCACCCCCCTTTTCCTCATGCTCCTTCTTAGGTTAGTTGACAGCACCATTACCCAAGGCTGTAAACAATTTGGCCTGGGTTGGGAGGAGGGAGACTAGTTTAGTTAAATGTACCAGTTTCTTCAGTGTGCTTTACAATTTGTACCTGCTTCTCGTTCTCAGCTTGCACCGAGCATAAATCCTTCCTGACTCAAGATCGTCCTTCCAATGGCTGTATTTATAAAGATTTTTGGAGCTTCGCTGAATCTTGTTTAGTTCTCTACCTGTATCTTCCCTTTTTGTAGTCTTATCACAAGCAGCCCAACAGCTTCTGCTACAGGATGGCCTGTTAGATCTTTTTGGAGGAATTTTTTTAATTTGCTTTTTTTCCTTTTTTATTTTTTACAGGTGTGTTTAAGCATTTTGAATAATACATTTATTGTTTCCCCCCCTCCCCGATTTCTTTTAACAAGCCAAGGTGGGGGGGAGGGTCTGACCTATATATCATCTATAATTCCCCAGAGCCTGAGCAAGGTGTGAAGATCCTCCTTGTTTTTATAAATGCATTAATACCTGGTAGTTTTGTAAAAGTACTATGATGTAGTGAGGAAGGGGCATGGAGGAAGGCAGCCCCCCCTTGATTATTAAGGGAGACTCGTGTTGATCTTCAGAAACAAATTTATACTGTATGATGTACCTAGAACCTGAAGCTTGCAGAACTTGCAAGTTCTTGAAAAACTGTTTGTTTATATTTTTCTTTTAAACTGGAAGACTCACATGTAATTCAATATTGTACTAAAAGTGGTTAAGGTATTCCTGTATTCAGTTCTTTGGCTTCACGAAGCCTATTAAATGCCCTTCTGAAAATGAATTCTGTTCTTGACATTGTAATACTACAACTCTTTGCAGCCAAGTTAAGGCTGCAGTAACTACATGGGTACTTGGATAAATGGAAATCCTGATAGAGGACTCAATCACATAAGTGGGCAGGCTACAAGCATAACGTTTTCTAAAATAGTTTCATATAGATGTTGCAATAAAAGCTTGGAAATCAAGCTTTTGGAACTAGAAGGGTTGTTTCTGTGTTATAGAAGTGTGCAAAATACTTGATTTTGGAACATTTCAGATGTAAAATTTATGAAAGTTTTACAGGTATTTTGAATTGGAAGTTTAGACTGCATCCCAGATGCTTGAAATGTCTCGTTTCTCACATAGATGTTTCACCATCATTTTTTTTGAACCTTTTGAATGTTTTACAGTAAAGTGCTGTTAAAGCTTTGCATACAAGACACCATTGTGGCCTTTTTTTTTTTTTTTAGGATTCCCTGCCAACCTAGGCATTGCTTAGATATAGCAAATAAACACATTTTAAAGATTATCAGAAATGTGAGATTCAATTTAAATATGATGAAATAATTACATTCTGGTTCCACATTTCCAGGTACTATCATTTGTTGCTGTCTCAGTTTTTTATGCATTAATTAAAAGTATGTAAATTGTCATAAAGAATGATTGTCAATCACTGTTCATATTGCCCATTGAGTCTCTCAGAAGTGTTAGTTCCTAAAGTATTTTGTGACAATCACAATGCATTCATAGTGGGGTTGTATGCATAATCACTGAAGAATCACCAAACTCTTATTAGGTCTGCATTATATTTGTGAAACAATGTTTCATTTCAGAAGCAGAAGAATTTTTCTAGATACACCACTCTTAAAATACCCATAAATATTATATATGTTTCTTGCTAAAATATTAAAAGCAAAGGGCTATTAAAGCAAGATTGTAGTCCCTCGCAGAAATCTTTCATCTTTCAAATCAGCAATGTAATTATATAATATTAAAAGGAAAAAAATAAGGCAAATTTCCTCAGTATAGTTCATAGTGTTGACTATAATTCAGCTGTTCTTACTACTGAGTTGAAAAAATTATACGCCAATCTATATTGCCTCAGGAAAGACAGCTAAGTTAGTTTACTCTTACTGTATTTAAAAAAAACCATTTTGTGACCAAAATGAGTTTCTGAACTGTTGCTTTTGAGCCCCAAATCTTAACTATTGAAAAATGACTGTTGATCCATTTCTGATTTTGTGGTATCATTTATTCATGCCACAAAATTAATGTGGCACTGGTATGTTATAGAAAAGGTTAAAATAATGCAAACACTGAAACTGGAAGAAGCAATGAAACTGCAAGACTTCATACCAATTATAAATATTGAAGCATTTTAATATGCAGCTCCCCGTCCTATGGGCCAACATGACAGCAGGAGTTAAGTCAGATGTCTGAAGAGTGATATCACATGTAATAAAATAAGCTGCATATGTTAGAAAAATGATACAAAACAACTATATATATGTTGATAATATTGTCTTGACTTCTGAAAACTTCTGGGTGTCAAGTAATTTTAAGCTTCAGTTATAGTTGATTGTGCAAGAATCCACAATATTCTAAGATTGCCGTGTTGAGTTGCACATGATGTATTCAGTGGAAGTGCCTACAGATTAATTGACCTGTAGCTAAATCTTCCATGTTGTACATTAAGACCTAGTATCCTATGTAGAGGCAATTTTTTACAGGTAGTCCTTGACTTATGACTACCAGAATTTCCATCACTAAGCAAGGTGGCTGTTAAGTGAGGTACACTCAATTTCACCACCTTTTTTTTTGCCAGGGTTAAGCAAATCATTGTAGCTCAGTGAACTGATTAAATCTGGCTTCTCCACTGATTACTTGTCAGAAACTATCAGGGAAGATTGCAAGTGGCAATCACGTGACCCTCAGACACCACAATCGTAAATGCAAGTCGCCAAGAACCAGATTTGTGCTCATGTGACGGGATGCTACAATGGTTGTATATGCAAGGACTGGTCTCCAGTCACATTTTCAGTGCCACTAACTGGTCAATAAGTGAATGGTTGTAAGTCAAGGGGTATCTGTATTGTTGCTGATCTTTGTCTTTGATTTTGCCTCTTTAATGCATAGAGTTGCCTTGGACTGTGAGATGGGCAGCAAATTTGATAATAATGGTCCTTTCTTGAAGGAATCTGGATGAACCTAGCATAATGTTTAATATAAATTATCCCCAGGATAATGAGGATTCACCTGGAAGGCTCCGTTATCAAAATATTATCACACAATGAATGCTGAATTAGAATTGTAACCTGGCTTTATTTGGCAGGTGGAAGGGGGCACCTCTGGATCCTGGAAGAGAGTTTACCTCAAGGCTGGAGTTGAAAACAAGACTTGCTCTTTGGTACCTTTCGAGCTTCTGTCTTGTGCGTATGTTGATGTGGTCATTCACAGACTTGAATATTAGATGGTCCACTCAGCCAGTGAAATAAGTTTGGGGGAGAGTACTAATTCCATACATTACTGTTTGCCGCACAAAGCCCTTCTTAACCAAGGCAGGCTATGGGTCTTCGTTATGTTGATCTAATAGTTAAACAACCAAATGGCATCCCAACTAGTAAAACAAGGCTCATGAAATTTGGAATATAACTTTTTAAAGATGGAATACTCTTTATTAAAATACTTGCTATGGCTTCTAAAGGGTTTTCCTTCAAAAATCTATTTTGCTCTTTGTAGAGTTCATCAAAACAAATGTGGGTTATGATAAAAAGCAATATTTCCCATTTTTGAGCAATGAAATGATAAAATGCCACAGCTCTCAAATAATTGTTCCCAATTCAACCTCTTTAAGTTACCCTTCAGTCCCGTCCCATCCCTTATAAATACCACTTATTATAAATTTGCATGTAAATAAATTCATGCAAGCAAAAGCTAATATGGCAGGTAGTCCTCAACAACCGTAATTGGGATCAGAGCTTCTGTTGCTAAATGATGCAGTTATTAAATGTTAAGTGCAAATGTATACCTTTACCATGGTCATTAAGCGAATCTGGCTTCCTCCATTGACTTCTTATCAGAAGCTCCCCGGGAAGGTGATAAGTGGCAATCATGTGACCCCAGAACTCTGCAACCATATATATATATAATACACACTAGTTGCCAGGTGCCCAAATTTTGATCATGTGACTGGGGATGGGATGCTTGTGTGAGGATTGGTCACGAATTACTTTTTGACTGCCATCTTAACAGTCATCAAACAAGTCCTAGGTTAAGAGCTATCTGTACCTTTATTTTAAAAATCCATAAAAACAACAAAAAAGAATAAACATCTCTCCACCCACACCCCTTGGGTGTAATGCCATGCCACCTGAAGTCCTCAAAGACACTTTCAGGACAATTCCCAGCAACCACAATAACAAAAATCTCTGCCTTACATTTCATTGCATTTTTTAATGCAATGTCTGCCAAAAATGTTTTACCCTGATTTTATAGATTTCTTTACCAGATGCCATCATACTGTTTACAACCAAGTGATAATCCCATAAAGCAAAAGAGGAAAGCTTGCTTGGTCTTTATACCAAGAACTGGTTTTAAAACATCAAGTTTTCTTCTTTTACTTCACAAGTTTTTGATAAATGACAAAAATAGGCAATCTTAATGGTTTTTCCTAATGTTATTCAGGAGAATTGTATGATATGGGGATTTTCTTCAGGGTGGAAGCATGAAAGATAAAGGCTATATTCCCTCTATATTGCCTTCTGGTTTCTTTAATTATCAACTATCCAACTAAGGCAATATACTTTTTTTTCAGTTGCAGAAAGCTGCTTTTTTTTTTTTTAGATAAGATGCAAAAGTGTTCTTAACCACAAGTGTAAGTTAATTCTGGGTGTAGATTGTGAGGTGTTTTTTCCCCAACTTGTAGAGAATTATTTTGTGATGCACATTTATTTAACTAAAGCAGGACAAAATACAGTTGTAATTACACACCAGTATATAAGTTAGGAAAGGGAAGCATAGCTTCTGAGGAACAAAAAGTCTGCTGAAAGTCCTGTTTTGTAACTTTGAAATCTACATTGAAAAATGACATTTTAATCTCTACCATTTGGATGTAGGGGGCCAGCTTGGTGTAATTATGTTTTCCTCTCTTGCAAAGGTAGGTGAAAGCTTCAAGACAAAAGTATTATACTTCCTTTCTTTGTCTTTCAGAATGAGCCAGCAGGTGTCAAGCGTGGGAAATCAGGAGTCCGGGCAGTTCAAAAGAATATATAGGCTTATTGCATGCTAAAGCTCTTTACAAGGAGCTCTGAACTAACAGTCAAAGCAAGTTGGCCGTAGATAAGAATCAACAGAATTCAAGGTGGGCTGGACTTAAACCTTTTGTGGGAGCAAAGGGATTCGAGACTGATGACATGTTTGACTCCCTCCCTCGAGCTCAGCCTGGTCATCTGCAGTGGGAGATCCCAAGAGGAGCTACTGTCACAAAAATCTTTAAGGATTATATCCTCATAGTGTCCAAATTACAAGGAAGAAGACCAAGAGTTGCATTTCATTGTCCAGAGTACATGAAATAGAATAATTGTCCTAAATTACAGAATACAGAATACGACTGAATGTTGGGGGCTGACGAGGTGGGTGGAGAGAAGAACAATTTAACAAAGGAATCCAAGTAGTAATGATTCCTCTTTACTGGATCCTGGCAAGCAGTAACCAGACTCCCTTCTGGTATGCTTTACTGTGGTATCCCACCCTGATTGAAAAGTTGAATTTAAAGGCCTAAATAGTCCCTTTGTGATGATTCTATGAATTAATTTTAAAGAAAGATACTTTTTAGATAAAGACTGACATATTATTATTAACGTATAGTAATAATTGGGTTCAGTGGTGCTGAGGCAAGGAAATATTTAGGTTTATATCAAAATTGGATTTTTTTATCAGCTACAAGTAGTGGCAAAGCAAGATTGTGCATTGTATTAAGGTAGCAGCTTCATTTTAAACTTCTGAGGTGGGAAGCAGAATTCTGTGTGTGTGTGCATAGGGCAGTGGTTCTCAACCTTTTTAATGCCGCGACCCCCAACCAGTCGTAAGTCAAGGACTACTCAACCGGTCGTAAGTCGAGGACTACTCAACTGGTGCAGCACCGTTTGCAGAATGGGACTTTTGGCAGGCTCAGCAGGGCAGAGACAGCCTGGACAATTCCTATTGGCTTTTGAAAGCCAATAGAATTAGACTCTATTCAAGAGAGTCTATTCTATTGGCTTTCAAAAGCCAATAGAATAAAAGGGAGTAGCACAGCTAAGGAAAAGGGGGGAAAAAATGGCGGACTGCGTTGTTTGGCGACCCCCGTGAAATGGTCGTTCGACCCCAAATGCGGTCCCGACCCACAGGTTGAGAACCACTGGCATAGGGTGTGTGTGAATTTTTTTAGTGTCCTCAAAATTCTAGAAGTCATTTAGCATCTTTCATTTTAAATCATTTCTATTGTTCAGACAATATATGCGGCATTTCAATTTCAGAGGTATTTTAAATAAAATTAAATGTTTAGTACCATTTCATTAGTGTTTCCAACCTTTTTTGAGACTGAGATGGTCCCAGGTCAAATTGTTGGTCAGATTGTGGTCAGGATCTATTCAGTGTTGAAGCACTATTGGAGTACAATATGCTATTGCTTCAACCATGATGTCCTTTCTAACTACTGGAAGAAGTCTTGGGTGCACCGCATGACACTTTTCCTTCCTCTTTCAGAATTCTCCCCCTAGAAGAACATACACATTCAATACACTTGCATCTAAAATGCATGAGTATGATTTGACAGTTTGGGGAATCAATGCGGCAACTATTGTCCATGGAACTAGAGGGAATGTCGCTGAATATTTCAGGGAAAGCCTCCTTCCACCCTCTGAGCATTTTGGTCAACCTTGGAGACATGATTTTGTTTGTCCTCACCATGAAAAATTAGGTGGATGACTCTAAGGGAACCCTGTTTCCAGAATGCCCTTAAAGAAATGCTGGGAACTTGATTTTTTGTCTTTTTGAAGCTAGGGTAAGATGTTCCTCTTCTCACACTCTAAATTGATTTAAAATATTTTCTTTATGCTGGGATAGTAATCATGATAGATTTTATTTTTCCCTCTATATAGTTTAATTCAGTATTACACCAGCTGGAAAAGTTCTCCTTAACATTGATCGTGATCTTTATTTTTATTTTTTTGAAAAAAATCTTATTGATTTTCTAATTTCACATTTAAATATTTGAAAAGCAATGTGGCGGCTGAATTGGTTAATTATTCAATAACAAACAAATATCTTTAGTACAGATCTCAAACTATTACATTAAATATTTCCTCTCTTTTCCCCTTGGTATTTACTGTCTCGTAATTAAATTAATACAATTCTTATTATATCAATTAAATACAAATAACTTTTTTACATCGATCAGTATTTTTTGTTTATATATATCCTAGTTATTCAACATTCAATCTTTTTAGACAATCAATGTCCTGATTAGTTTTTCCCATTTTTTAGTTTCCCATTAATATTTAAATTTAATGTTTAATATTTATAATTTCCAAGTTTTAAATAATCCCAATTCCCTTTATCACAATTCATCACAAAGTCTAATGTTCAGGATACATGTCTTATCTATTTGAATTCTCACCATATTACATCAACCAATTAATAATACAATATAATATTCTTGTTTTCTGGTAATTTCCAAGTATCTTAAATTTAGTAACCAAAGTTTCTCTTATTTCAATATTTAATACTTCCTCTCTTCTTCTCTTAATATCTACTATCTCATATTTAAACTGATAATTTTTTTATTACCGCTAAATAACATTTATTGCATTCATCAATAAATTTTTAGCTTATATAAATCTTAATTACCTTTACATTTAACCTTTATAAGCAAATCAATGTTCAGATTCAACTGTTAATATTTCTACTTCCAAGTTTTAAATGACCAAAGTTTTCTTTATCTCCACTCATAACAATATCTAGTATTCAAAATACACATCTTATCTATTTGAATATATTCTATTTTAATTCTCACTAGTAAGTCAAAACCCCAATTTTCTTCAGTCTTATTCTAGCTTTCTTTACTTGCCAAATTGTCTTCCATGTCCATGCTTTTGAATTATCAAATAAATCTCCCTGCGTTGTTATGTATATTGTTTGACGTAGAAAGAACCATCCGGTTGCCATTTTTTTGAGAGGACAAACAAATCGTCTCTCTATTTTTCCATCTTGATGTGGTTGTCCTGAACTGTTTATCTTCTCTTCAATCTGTTGTTCTTCTTGATCCTCAGGTTTCTTCTGATTTGTGTAGAAAGTCTTTCCCTTTTCCATATTGTTAGTCCCTTTTCTGGATTTTCCATTGACTGTATTTGTTGATCAGTTGAGTCTTCTGTCATAATATTTAATTGTTCCACTTTTTCTGTTATATTCTGTGTAGTTAATTTTTTAATTGTAGTCAGAGTTTGGGTTCATATCTCTGGGCTGTTATCTTGTTCTTTTCTGTAACCTCTTATTTCATCAGTAGCTGTTAGAATAGTTTGATGAATTGCTTTCAAAATAAAGAGAATCTGTTCCTGATCTTCATCCATATTCTCTTAGTAGTGTATTTGGTTAAAAGCTTTACAATCAGAATGCAGGAAAAAAAATTGTCACCGAGTGTGGAACACAGCTGGGCTTCATAGCTAATGTTTTAAGGTTACATAGGTCTTATCTATTGTCTGGGCTGCTGGCCAAGTCTCTCTTAAGCAAGCAATAACAAACTGTAATATCAGGTTTAGCCACAAGATGTTGCCCCTAATTTAAAATTTTCTTTTGAATCCAATGTTTTTATAATCTTTTCAGTTTTGCTTCTTTTTTATAAGTAAAGGCCCAGATCTTCAGTAAGAATAGAAACTCTTTTAGTCCACAAACTTTAAGAAATAAGATTCCAATTAGGAACCGGTTATTCTTGCAATGTTTTAAACTCCCCTGGATAGTCAGTCGCCGCTGTTTCTAGACGGAGAGATAAAATCTCCCCTATCCACAGGGGGAAAGTACTTTAAGCAGCTTATTCAGGAAAAAGTAGGATTTAAGAGAGGTAGATCTCACCCAGTCTTGTCCACGCTACTTTATAATTGCCTGGTGGTAAGTGTGACTTCAGCTGTCTACAGCCTAGTGACAAGCCATATTGCTATGGCCGGTCCTTCGTCCGCCGGTTTGGAGGGTTGCCCCGGATTGAGCAGAAGAGCTACCACCCTCCCGCGATCAGGTGGGGATCCCCTCCTTGCTGGTCACCCCTACAGGGTGACTTTCAACCCTTTCCAGGGTCCCCCAGTGATGTGAAACTGGACATGGAAGTCGGAGCTCGCCTTCCAGATGTCCATGGCAGCTGCGTCGGCAAACCGGAAGTCTGATCGTGATCTTTATTATTTACTGAACTTATTTAATTCAGTTTAGATGTTGTCCAACTCCCAAATAAACATTAAAAATTCAATACAGATCAAAGCAAGATGGGATCCACTCACTTTACATATGAAAACAGATAAAAAGGCATCTAACAAGGGTTCCATCGAACTTAAGGCCAGAGAAAAACCAGATCGTCAAGGCCTTATGTGTAGTAATCAGTGCTCAGTCATTGCAGGGTGCAAAAAATGGCTGCTCTCTACGCAGCTTTTATTGTTTATATAGAGTTTCCAAGAAGCAAAGGTTTCTACATGACAATAGCATTTCATTGGCTAAAATCCTATCCAATCCTCAAGAATATAGAAGCCAGAGGCCATAAACAGGGAATAGTAATGGCAATAACATCTTTGTTGTTTGCGTACTAGCTGTTATCAGACTGGCAAGGTCACACAGACCTGCGTACTTTCACATCGCCATGGCGATGTGAAGAAATGAGATAGATGCAGAGAGGAGGGGCACACAGGCTTTGGAGGGGCAGTTTTCCACACACGACCTTTGCCTGTCTCTCACCTCTACACTAATGGAATGTCAACAGGATAGGCCATAATGATTTCAATGGGGAATTTCCGAAAACAGGAACCACAACAGAGGAGGCATCACCGCATATTCTGGCCATGCAGAGATAGACAATTCCTGAAATAATTAGCCTCTCTGCCATGTAGGATTGATGGCCAGCACTTTATATCACTCCCAGAAGCATACTGGCAAAATAGTGCAGCTTATGAAGCAGCAATATCACATGGGCATTCTGAGGCATATCCATTATTGCCCACACTGCTGCATTGCAAAGTTTCAGAGTTTTCAAGGGCAGTCCAATCTATAGTACATTGCAGTACTTGAGCTGTGAGGTGACCAGGGCATGAGTGATTGAAAGACTTCCCAGTCTGAGAAAGCACCATGCCAGATGCAGCATATAAGGGCCCCCTTGGCTACAGCTGCCACCTGCTTTTGAGCAGCATCTGAGTCCGAAAGGTTCCCCAGATTCTTGAATTTAAGAGTATAGACAGAAAACTCTTGGGTCCAGGAGGCCCTAGTATCCATAGCCATTGAGACTTCAAAGGGATTGAGTGTGTCAGTTCCAGGATGAACTGCCTCCAGGCTGAATCAGAACCTCAACAGCATCATTTGGCCAATTGAGGTTGATAAATACAATGGTGCCATCTGCATATTAATACAAAATCCCAACCAATGGATGACCTCATCCAGCAACTTCATGTACAGGTTAAACAGGTGGAAAGAGAACATTAACCCTGTGGTACCTCACTTAACCTCTCCCCCACTTTCTTCCAACACCAATTGAATTGGCTGTGAAGAAAGAAACACTGTACCTTAAGGTGCACTTAATTCCCAACCCCCACAGCCAGCTGAGAAAGATACTATGGTTAATATATTAAAGGCCACTGAGATATCAAGGAGCACAAAGATGGAGGTGCCACTTTCATCTTGGATCTGCAATAGCTCATCAACAGGTGCAATCAAAATTTTCTCAATTCAATCCCATTCTAGTATCTGTCTGAAATCGATCTAAATAATATGCTTACTCAAGGGTCTTATGCAACTGCAACTGCAATCTGACTACCTTCTCAACAACCTTCCCCCCGCCCAAAAGAAAAGTTGGAGACAGGATGGTAATTTAAAATCAATGGGACCAAGGTCAGCCTCTTGAGCAGATTGAAGACAGCAGCTTCTATCTCAACAAGACCAACATAGTAGTATGAACCCAACAGGAGGTACCTCCCGGACCTCCTTCACAGTTCAGCAAGATCTAGTTCAATAACTAGGTGAATATGGTGGATTATGTCGAAGGGGGAAGTGATAAGATGAACTACAGCAGATGTGTAGGCCCATAGGCCACATGCAGCCCTGGACCCTTCGCAATGCGGCCCCACAAGATTGTAAACTTCTAACATTATTATGTGATTTAGATACATTAACTATATTAAATATTTTATATGTGGCCCAAGACAATTCCTCTTCACTCATTGTAGCCCAGGCAAGCCAAAATTTTGTAGACCCGTGGACTACAATGAAGCAGCAGTTCTCCAGGAGAGAACACTTTCCAAGAAACAGAGTGAGACAAGAGACAACACAGTCCAAAGTTGGATTGATGAAAGGAGATGTTTATGATAGAGACTGCCTAGAATCTTCCACCTTATTTCTTCAGGCTCCATTGCTGCTTGTCTGACTATAGTCTGTGGCTCTTCCACTTGTCTGCCAAGGTCATCCCTACAGACCATTGCTGCTGGACAGCTATCAGCAGCTGTAATAATGTTGGGGATATATTGATATTTCATCACATTTACTGGGGTGATATGATTCCAGATGTGAACTCTTACAAGTCACGTTCACTTCAGGTTTTTCTCCAACAGCACTATGGGCATCCATTCTGGTGCTTTATCTCTCAGAGCATCTCAGTTAGGTACTTCTTGGGATTGGTATGTAGCAAATGGCATAATTATGGGGGGGGGGGGTGCACTACAGTCCAAGGCCCAGCCATCTGCCCACTCCAGATAACAAGCAAGGCCTTGGTTGAGCCTTCTTACTGGACTCTCACTATCCTTCAGCATCTATAAGAGTGCAGATGGCAATCTTCTTAAAGAGAATGAATCAATGTTGTCTATTGTTCAGTCTCATATGTAATTGATGTCTTTTATTGTTTGATCATCAGCTTTGTGATGCATCACATATATACTCAATGTATGTATCATTTGTATCATTTAACAAGACATGATACTTCTCTCCTTAATAAATGCTTTTTGCTTTGCCTGAATTACTTAGTGATTTGTATATTCAGATGGGTAAAGCAAAGGTAAAAGTGTCTCTCTCAGATTCAGGGATCAAGTTCTTATCAGCTCCACATTAGACTCAGGCTTAGGTTTTGAGGCAACAGCATCTGACGGAAGTATTTTAAAGATCCATAATATCCTTCACCATTTTTATTATTGTAGAAGCTTTGAAAGCATTAAATTAAACTTAAAGGATTGACTGGACATACAATCAATATCTGTTTATTTTATTGATATTTTTTTTATTTTAATGCTTTCAGACATCCCCAATAAATCTTATTTTACCAAAGTAAAGGATTTATCCTATTCCAGCATCGGGTCTTGTTTAGCTTTTTTAAACTGGATAGTGTTTGAATCCGCTTTGGGGTGGGACAATAACTTTGGGACCAAAGTGTGCCCCTCCCACCAATCTTCTCCACTGCTGGTTCTTTGTTTTCAGCTCTTTCATGTATATTTTGATCCCTTTTTCTTTGTTGTAAAGCATCTCTTCTAAATTGCCCTGGAAGGGAATTCAGTAGAGAGATAAACAGTTATTCTGTTATTTAACACAGCATCTTCTGTTGAGACTACATCTATTGGACTTGTCTATTTTGTTTGCATATAAACGCATGCCTTGATTTGAAAGAGAAGATGGAAACTGTTCAGTATGATTTGTCATTGGAATTCTGCAGTTTGTCAGTTAAGGAGTGGCAGTTGGAATGTCCAGTGACAGTTGAAAATGGACGTCTGGGAGAAGAATGAAAGAGACGCTGGTCATTAGGCATTGGACATAAAGAGAGATAATTGGTTACCATTTCAGGACTTTTCAATTTTTACTTCAAATATAATGACCTACCAGTGACTTTTCCCAGCAGAACCAAATGTGAAGGATGTTCAGAATTATTACGCAACAACTTCTGGAAAGCCACTGGTTCTTCAATATTGGAATCATGAAAAGTAAGTGAATTCCTATTCAAATAAATTATTATAGATTCTTTATAATGGGATCTAACGGAATACATGGCTGTTCTTTTAAAGGATTTTTCTTTTTAGATTTGCAGAAGCCAAAACTGAGTTTTATGCTAAAGTCACTGGGTGACTACTGCTGTTAAATACAGTAGGTGCTAATGAACATTGTTCTGCTTATGTTTTGGGTCCTTCTTTCCTGGAATAACAGTTAAATAACTCTTCATCTATTTGTATTTAATGGAAACTACAATTTAAATTTTAAAATTGTTAAAGAGATGTTGCTAAGGTGTTCAGAAAAAGAGTAAAAAAAATCTTCAAAAATCTGAAACACATTCCTTTGGGGTTTTCCAATTACCTAATACCAATAAGCACTGTGGATTTCAAGTAATGTATAGCAAGCTCTTGTGTCTCTTTTTTCTTTTTAATTTGAGTGATAGGAGACTAAAAGCAATTTCAAGTAATTATGTCCCAAAAAGGAAGATTAACTGTGTTCCACTTTGTGTTTAAACCAGACACAGAAGCCTGACTTACATTACCTTTGTGTGACAGAGTAACCTTTTGCCCTTCTAATAGTTTCCCAGTGAAAATGTCTCACTATAAATTGTTCTTTGCAGGTCAAAACATACATTCAGTCATAAAGCATAATAAAGAATAAATATGGCCTAAGAGGAAAATGAGAAAAATAAATCAGTTGGCACACTTTCAAAGAGGGGCAAAACACAGCTAGAAAAAATGCAAAGAGAAATGTGGCCATGGGATTGTAGATGCCAGGAGTCCTTTTCTGTCTCCTTTTATGGAGAAGCAGGCAGGCTGCTGGTGAAAAATATTAGGATCAGTCCCCAAAGCAGAGACACGTTAGAGCAGTGTTTTTCAACTCAGCAACTTTAAGATGTGTGGACTTCAACTCCGAGAATTCCGCAGCAGAATGGCTGGAAAATTCTGGGAGCTGAAATCCACATATCTTAAAAGTTGTTGAGCTTGAGAAACACTGGTACAGTATGGAAGAATTGTTTATGACAACTGTCACAAATATTCTATTTATCCAAAAAGAAATTCTTCCTACTATGTCATACCCTTGTTTGTATGATTGCAGACTCATGCCTGTGTATAAACAAACGCTGAACTATTTTGTTTCCATTTCAGCAAATATCAACACAGCTGATGTCATCGATATGGTTCATATAGTCAAGATGATTGATAGACTAAGCTGTCAATGATGTCATCAACATGGATGATAGACTAAGTCAATTGAGAATGAGAAGTAATGTAGATCCTCAGGTTACAAAGTAAGCGGCCCGGATTTCTTGCTTATAGTTATGTGAACTTTTATTGGTATTCTAATACCAATAAAAGTTTAATAGTTTAATACTAAATGATATAAACTGTTCAGTTTGTACTGTAGAAAGATTTATTAAACTATGTTAATGGTGGGGAAAGGATTTCTTAACTTTTGACATTCATATCTGATATTTGTGTACATCTCATGAAGTTCTGTAACTGTTAACATAACACTCTGCTTTTTTGTTGCCTATTGGCTATTTGACTGGTATTTTAGTGCCAATACATTTTATTTAAGCCTTTTAAAATGTACTGCTTTTTGTTAAGCAACTTAAATAGTTTTAGGATGTTATTTTTCAGATTTTTGAATGGGGAAAAGCAGCATTTATTTTTTTACTTGTAAATCACTCAGGTCACTTAGAAAGTAAGATGGATGGTGTATAAATTTGATTATTAAATAAAGACATTTTATATTATTAAGAAATCAAATGGGAGGGAAATTTACTCCCAATGGGATGAATGGTGAAAGTCTTTTACACCTCTAGATTATTCATGTGCAAGTATCTATATAATAGTGTAAATGTATGCTGTGCTATTTTGATTTGATTTGGTTTCCTAAATTCATCTATGTGACCAATAAATTACTTAACGGGCAACTACCAAATGAAAAAGAATGATCACAAAATGGTCAGCCTGGATTAATTGGGCCCAATTAAGTACTTATTTACTTAGTATGTTGGGATGATTATATGCATTACTTCAGAGCTACTGAACATTGGAGAATATGACATGTTGAAAGTAAGGATGGCATGTATCTTGACATAGTATGGACTGGAATCTGAGAACCTATATCCAAACACCAGATATATCCACCATGAAAAAGTCCAATGAAGACCTGAGGATGCTGCCCAAAGAAATTTGGGAGGGATCAAGATCTAATATCCTTGGGAGTCATTGCGGCAGTCCCGATGATCATTTTCATGATTTTTGCCTTCTGGAATGTTGTCCAAACTATATCACATAAAAAAATTTACTCAGCCTTTTTAATCTTGGAGGCCTTCTGAGTTTAACAGGAATCATAGTCTTAATTTCAATTTCCTGGAACATGTATTCCACCTTGGTTCACACAATCGTTATGTTTCCTAAGCCTTTGAAAATGCCTACTTTTTTAGAGCACCAGGAGGGTTGGAGCTGCTATTTATGTTGGTTGTATTGCTGCAATTTTATTTCTGGTGAATGGCATTATGATTATCTGTAATAAAAGCATTTTGCAAATACAGAGAGGATATTATGTTTCATCCCCAGAAGTTGAACCACTGACACTAATTGAAATTGGTGCAAACTGTGGTTCTCCTGTGATAAGTGACCTGCCAGAGAAAGATGAATCTGAGTCCACTGCTCAGGGGGTGGGGAAGGCTTGGGAGGCCCAGGGCAGACAGGTCTGGGCCTGCACTAGACCTTCCAGGTTCTTCCTAGTCCTGAGGCAACCCGTACCCCACTTAATGACCCACACAACATCTCCAACTTCCGCAAGGCTGGAAGGTAAGCGAGGCCATCACATGGGCGCCTCAGTTAATAACCATCACGACTTGCAACCATACACTGTCTGTAAACGTAAACTTTAAACATCACCATCACAAGTATCGAGGTCTTGAGCTGCTAAAACACATGAAGTCACCACCCTTTCTTTCTTTCTGAATCATGTCCCCAGAGGTGAGTAGTTCATCTCACCTCACCCAACTATCTCACCTCAAATAATCCAAATGAGAAAAAAAAATGGTATTGAACAATATTGTATGTATTGTATTATTTAAATTGATTTTCTATTAATTTTTATATTCTTATAAAGATATATACTGTAATGAGCCATGGTGGCCCAATGGTTAGAATGCAATACTGCAGGCTACCTCTGTTGACTGCCAGCTGCTTGCAGTTTGGCAGTTCGATTCTCCCCGGATCAAGGTTAACTCAGCCTTCCATCCTTCCGAGGTCGGTAAAATGAGGACCCAGATTGTTGGGAGCAATATGCTTACTCTGTAAGTTGCTTAGGGAGGGCTGTAAAGCACTGTGAAGCGGTACATAAGTCTAAGTGCTATTGCTATTGTAAAATATTGATTTTTATATTCTGTTACTACTTATTTGGGACAATTCCGTACTTTGTTATTGTGTATGTTTAGTGCAGTGTATTATAGTTTCACTTTTCAATTAAAAAATAATCCATTTCCTACTATAAATAACTATTACTAACCAATATAATAATAATAAATACTGGAGATGGGATAGTAGACAGGACTCAAGCAGAATTAAAAGCCCTGAATAGGAAGACCAGAAAAATAATGACAATGATTCATACCCGTCATTCATCGATAGATTCTAATTACCAAGGAAAACAAATGGGAATGGAATGTTTCAAGTACATCAGACAGTTGAAGAAGGAAAATGGGGACTGGAAGAATATCTGAAGGGCAGTGAAGAAGATGCACTGAAACTAGTATATTAGGAAGCTTAGTGAATACCAGAGAGGCCAAACTGGCCTACAAGAAAACCCAAATGAAGAATAGAAAAGAGACATGGTAAGACAAAGTATATATGGCCAGTACATAAAAACAAACGTATTAGATAACAACAAGATTCGGCAATGGCTAAGAGCAGGAAAATTGAAGAAAGAGACAGAAAGGCTAATTCAGCTTGCACAAATCCAACCATTAAGAACATATGCATACAAAGCTAGAACTGAGAAGACAGCAACAGACAGAAAATGCTGTCTTTGCAAAGAAGCTGAAGAAACAGTTGGACCACCTAGTTAGCTGCTGCAAAAAGATCGCACAAGACTGACTACAAACAACTGCATGACAAAGTAGCAACAATGGTGCATTAGGAAAATCTGCAAGAATATCATTTTTCTGCAAGCAAGGACTGGTAGAACTTTACCATATAGAAAGTAATAGAAAATGAAAAAGTTAAATTGCTGTGAGACTTTAGAATTTAAGCACACAAGTACCTGCGACATAATATCCCAGACTTAACAATTGTCCATAAGAATTTTTTTTTAAAAAAAAAAAGTCTAGACATGGCAGTATCTGGAGACAACACAAGAGAAAAAAACTGGAGAAAATAATAAAATACAATGACCTGCAAATAAAAGTAGAATGCTGTGGCAAAAGAAAGCAAAGATAGTACCAATAGTAATTGGCACCATAGGTCCAAAACAGTTGGAGCACTACCTGAACACTAGCAGCATTGACAAATTCACCATCAATCAATTGCAAAAGGCAGCTTTACTTGGAACAGCTTACATCCTGCAATGATACCTCTAACGCAGGCATGTCAAACTCACGATGTCACGTGATGTGCAACGTATCACTTTTTCCCCATTGCCGGCAATGGGTTGGGCGCGGTTTTGGCGTGATGCATCTGGCCCATGGGCTGGCAGTTTGACATGCCTGCTCCAATGCCATCAAACATCCACATCTGCCTATCCCAAATCTTTGAAAGGATTCAGTAGGGGGATAACAATGCCAAATCTGGTCTAAACATCTGGCTGAATAAATACTAGAGATGATTTTTGGGTGGTGTGTTCCTCTTTTTGTTTTCTCCTTTTCCCAATCTTCTTGCCAGAATAAAAGATTTTAATATCTTAGAAACATGCATATTCATGTGCTGTCTGACTTGTCCTCAATAGATATTGCTCTGCAGTAGATTTTAATTCTAGCTAATATGATTTAGCTTTACTCTTTGGGAAATAAAAATAATTCTGCTTAAATAAATTGTATGCAAACTGAATTTTTCATGATGAGAATCAAACATCAGTCATCAATTCCTTGCCTTGTTTTAATGGTTATTGGAAATGTTTTCCAGGGGCATACATCTCTGGTATTGAAATGAGATGGATGATGGCAAAATTAAGGGTTTGCCAATATGTTCTGAAAATATTTTTGAAAAATAGTTTTAGTATTATTTAGGAGGTTGTCACTGTTTCTCAGGGCATGAACGCAAAATACCTAATGTAAATAAATATGGTGGCATAAACATTGTTTTTGTCAGGGCTCCCCAACCCCCAGGCTGGGGCCCACTACCAGGCCTTGAGCCCTTCAGAATCGGGCCGCGGAAGTGGTGGATGATCTTGGGTGCATGCTTGCCCGCTGCTCATGTGAACCATCCCCTCTCCCCCCACACCGGTCCAGAAAGCTGGTAACGTTGGGGAACTCTGGTTTATGCAGTTACCTTGCAGTCTCAACTTACCGTATTTTTCTGTACATATAAAATCTTTCAACCTGCTGTACTGAATATATATTCTTCTGTGCATTCAGATCAATGGACCAGTAAATAGAAGTTTGTGGGGAAAAACCCCACAATTTTGAAATAACTCTTAAGATTATATTGTAGTTAATTTGACGCTCCTGGATGAAAAATCCCTCTGAACATTTCTAATTCATATTTTGGATACAGAGTCCTTCACAAGTGCAGGCTCAATGCAATTGCTGACTCACTATCCCTAAAAAACATCCTTGCAGATGTCTAATTATTAGACTACGATCCCTATTCCAGAATGGAATGAACCACTCAATATAAACAAAGTAACCCACACTGTTGAGGCCAACTGATTCACAGTGACATTGTGAGATCACAATACAGCCAAACTTCCACACCTCTTTCTTTAAAAGAATTACAGTCCCTCCTAGAACAGAAACTCCCAATATTGCTCCTATATTTACTTGCTAGGATCTGTTTTCCTAATGTGTCCCTCAATCCATCCTATTATTGATTCTAAGTACTGTTTTGCTGTCAAGAGTCTTCTATAATTGTGGTGGGATATAAATTTGATTAACAATAAAAAAAAATATTTTGCCATTGGCATCTCCTTACAAGAATCAGTGAAACAGCCAAAATTAGAGCATCACCAACTGTCTTGATTCGGTAATATCAGTGAAATATCCTCCAGCTTGTTAGGGAAATGCTGGAGGAATCTAAGAACCAGGTTGCATCTCCTTGAAGGATACAGAAAAGGAATGCTTTCAAATTACTTAAGGGTAAACAAGCCTCTTAACTGGTCTGTTGCTGTTGCAGAGGTCGGTTTTCCTTGTACAAAATGTGCAACAGTATATTGAATCTTATTAACATAGTATGCTATTAATATTCCTTATCGATTTAAGGAACATTCTGAGCTCTTACATGAAGCTTTAGAAGTATTTTCACAGCAGCAACTCAAGAGTCCCTTTGGGCATTGCAATGTTATTGCCCTGGGATCATTCTAGAATTTTCACATTAGTTCTGCTAGGGTCCCTCTGGGACCAGTCAGGGCACCATTGCAAGAATCACTTTGAAAAGTATTGCATCTTCAGATCTTTCTGGAAATTGTCCAGTTAGGAGCAAACTGCATAAGCCAAAGGTGAAAGATGGCATATTTAACCTTCTGCAGATAATAGATGGCTATAACATACACAAGACAAGCAAGATGGTTATAATATACACTTGGATTAAGCAAGTGTAACAATCCCAATAATGGGAGAAGAAAGCATCTTTCTTCTAATCTCTCAAAAAGCAACTGAAGCTCCAAAGGAAATTCAGGAAATAAAGCAGACAGAATTAGCAACACAGCAGAAACAGGGCAAAAAGATTATTTGTCAAGGAAGGAGGAACACCTTCCATCCAGGGTATGCTCTATTTTCCTACAGTAGAGAAGTGTAATCTAAAAACTGAGATGTTAATACAGTCTCTGGAGACGGGAGATGTAATTCTGCAAGAAAAATTAACATGTTCTTTTATAAAAGAAAGATACCTAAAACAATTTAACAACTCTACATGTTTCTCAAGGGAGCATTAATGGGGGGAAAGAACTAAAGGGACCATAGTCTGCCTCTCTGCTGATTAGCAATGAAGTTTCAAAATAAGAGAGAGAAATATAGGGCTGGATCCAGCTCAATTCCACGTGGCTGTGGAAACCTGGTCATAAGGTGATCTACCTACATAAGGAGAAAAAATGATGCATCTGGATAGGTCTGAATATCTTCAAATTATGCCAAACTATGTCCAGAATAGTATAGTCACAAAACAGCAATGGTAGAATATTGGGAAAGAAAATATTTAATAAAAAAATTAAAGGACACCCAAACAACTACATAGTTAATAAAAGAGCCAATTCTGAATGTGGTAAACAGGCAAAGAGACTGGGCTATATAAGTTACATATACAGGCACACAAAGTTCTGCCAGGCAGACAATATCTGTGGAGCCTAGATAAAATATTGAATAAAGAGATTTTGCCCAGTAACTGAACATTAAACAAGTTTGGGGGTAGGTCAAACCTGAAAATTAGAAAAAGGAATGCACAATTCTTTTTCATTCCCAGACATTAACTTTTTAACTCTTATCTACCAGTACGAGTGTCTCCTGAAGAAAACAAGCACTGTTACAACACAGTTAAGCATGAACTTTCTCCTGGAGGAGTGTAAGCAGCTTGGCCTGAGGCCTCAGGTCTGATGGTCAATTGGATTTGGCAAAATGCATATTCTCATTCACTAGGCTGTAGCAGTCCAGTGATGCTCTGAACCAATATGTTTGTAAAGAGAACCGAAAGAACTGTCTAGTGTAGATAACTCCAGATGTGAGAGGGAAGACGCTAAATTGAAAACAATCTCTGACTGATGGAATAAAAACTGCCTCATAGAAAAAAATAATCAACTGGGAGTCCAGGAGACTGACTTTAAACAAAGGTCAAGTAAACTTGCATGCTGTAAGGTGGTAATTATATCCTGTAAACTGGAGTGATGGATCTGATTATCTATCTGGAAGCCCAGAGCCCAACAAAACATCATTGCATCAGTGGAAAGATATATATTGGCTTGCTTTGTCAGAACTGTAGGAAGTCTGAAAAAGAAAGTGAAGGGCACAAGTTCAAAGTAATATAATTTAACAGAGACAGGTGGATTTAAACAAATATCAAATGCACAGGTACAGCGTAATAATGGTACTGTGAAATTGATTTTGGAATAATAGTTGATTGGGAACTGAGTATGAACCAGTAATATGTGAGCCAGCAAAAAGATGAATGCAACAGTTTATAATCTTCAAATTGTAAGTATAGTGGGTCAGAATGACTAGCATATCCAATGACACATAGTCTTGTAACATCATAGTCTTTATTTCCACATAGCAAGCAGAGATTCTTGACATTTCCTTATTTAACAATATATCAGTTCTACAAACGGAGGCGGGATTAAAATATCCTGGTCTTCACCATATGCAACCTTCACAAAAGAGTCCAGCCTTTTCCTTTATTTCCTTGACTTCTCAATCAGTAAAGGAACAACCAAAAGAGAAAATTGCCTCCTGCCTAATCCCAAGAAAAACTTGGTCCATACTCTACACAGAGTATGAGAAGAAAAACTCTACGTGGCTTTCTAAAGAAATGTTCTGCTCAGAAGGCAAGTCTGCAAATTCTGTATCACCAAAACAGTAGGACAAGTACTTTACTGAAGCAACCTGAGCATTTTCTTCTAGTAGGATTGATGGCAGACTTAGTTTGCTCCTCTCACAAAAGTTAACAGCCAAGACCTAGACCAGGAACATGAGTGAGCTCCTTATTGCTGGATATTGAAGATTTTGGTCAACAGAGATTTGTTTGACTGGGATTTCTGCTGAATCTCAGCAGAGTGGGCTAGCTGTTGCTTGAGGCGTTTCTTTCCTTTGCTTGTCTGAATTTCATCCTCGGTACAGCGCTGAACAAAGCCCCAGCTCTTCTCCGCGTGTTCTCTCTGACTGTCTTTCTTCAAAAAGTGCTTGCTCTTCTCCACATTCTGCAGGTAGAAATTAGTCTCTCGTTTGGCTTGGGAAACTTCAGCCTGCATGCGTTGCTGCCGCACTTGCCTTTCATATGCAAGCTGCTCACTCAAATGAGTCCATTTGAAGCGGTTCAAATACTAAAGAAGATATGAAAACTAGTTAGTGGATCGTAAGATTACCATACCTGCATACTGTATAACAACTCATGGTTGAGAAGATCTAACCTTAGTGTAAATAGTTTCCATATTGTCTGAAGCTACTCTATCCCCACATTAACATATGGCCTGGAACAAGTTCTAATCTCCTTAGAACTGGTTAAAATCTGTAATAAAGAATCTGGTAGTAGAAGTTCAGTGACAAATGTAGGACCAGTCACAACCCTCAATCTAACCAGAGAAGCTCACTGCAAGCACTTGTCTTGATACGAGTCTGAGCTATCTGTCACATTCCCAAATGAAGAGAGAGAAAAAAGAAATCATTCAGTGTACTATAAACATGTGATCTGAAATTAATCATCTTCATATTTCATCCCTTGACCTATTTTAAAGATACAGAGTTCATGTGCTTGAACACTAGCAATCCATTAAAGAACCGAGAAGAGGTATGAGTGCCTCTTTAAGAAATACATTTATTCCAAAATGTCCTCTATTTATCAAGTACAACATACGCATAGGGATTCATTACATCTTTTATAGCAAGTAAAATATTAAATCACAGATTGATTTTTCAAATTAGGGCTGTCATGTCCTATATAAAAATTGTTTTGAGCATGTACACTGGCTTATGGGGTGCTGTTTGAACATCTCTTGCTTCAACCCATTGCATCTTAAGCAAGGACACTATAAGAAAACATAGATATAGGACCTACAAAATTGATTTAATCCTTTCAGTGTCTCTATATATGGCCGAGCTGTCTTGTCAATTCAAATATAGGTTTAGCAAAGCAACTTATCTTGTACTAAATTTCATGAACAGAAGCTGGAAATGCAGGAGAAACAGCACTTTCACAACTTCAAGTCAGAATCAGTCTATCCAGAAGGTTATCGACCATTAATTTTTGATTTCTTTGAAGAACCAACAAAAAAAAAACAGATTGAGTTGTTCCCAACAACAATTGGATTATGAATAGATAACAGAGTGCTCAGTCCCAGATAACACACCTTTATATTCCACAGGTCATAATGGAATTTGCTTTTCTTACGAACACCGATAGGAGTATTGTGTAAACTAGCAGCTACCAACTTTGCCACACGCTTATCTCGGAATTCTACCCAACCTTCTGTGAAATTTTTGGCATTACTACCAGCCGCCTTCTTTTTCTTTCGGATAAATCGCTCTGGGGAACGCAAAAAGAAAAAGAGTCATAAACTGTACACACTTTGAATTAGGGTAGCTTAGTCGCGCATACCTGTTGGTTTATGAATATTTCAGCCTTAAACCAACTTACCCAGATGTAAAGTGTAACCATTAACAATTGTCAAGCGCCAGGCAAATCAGGAGACTTAGGCAGTTCAAATGAGTATAAAGATGTATTGCAAGATTAAGCTCTCTACAATAATCTGACCAACTGGCAATTAAGGGAAATGAGCAGGAGTTAAGAGAGGCATTCAAGTTGGGCTGGACTTAGATCTCTTGCGGGCACATAGGCAGTCATGACTATAATTTCCTTTTGAGATGATAAAAACTGCATCACATTTCAAATAAAAATCCACCCATCTGAAGATAGCTTCCATCTGAAAACCATGCCTCTCACATTAAGGACAAGTGTAATGAAAAATAATATTCAAAGCTAGCCCAGTCTTTTACACTGGAAAGTGCATTAACTTTATTTAGTATTCTCTTTTCTGTATACTTAGAACTGCTTACTATCTCTAATGCACTATACAACCTCACCTTCAGGCTGCAAGAAAATACGTCCTACTTCACCATGAACGCAGAGGAGGTTTCGCACATGCCGAGGCCGGAAGCGTGGAGGGATATGACCAAGATAAACTATGCCAGGCACAAACTTTTTGACATCGTTTTGATTGGAGGAATCCAACTGAGAATCCTCTTCTGTTTCCTTATCTTCTGAAACTGTCTCTACTTCTTCCTCTTTGGTGTTCATTACTGTGTCTTCAATCATCGATGTCAGTTGCAGTTTTCCTGCACCTTCATCATCCATCTGGTTTTTGTTCTTAGTTATTATTGGGCAATATATAGATATAACTGAAAAACTGTTTTCTTTCTATAATACAAAAACAGAATACAGTAATGAAAATTTAGGACGAAACTGCTTTCTGTCATACCGACACCCAATATTTGTCCACATTCTCAAAACAATGATATAAAATCAATTATCTGAAATTTATATTGCCATTTCTCCAAAAGTCCATAATGTCTTGCCACGCTTGCTCAACCAGCACACTTTCCTTCTGACCCCTATAAAATAGGCAAATTGGCATCTGATACGTTTGCATCATAGAGCCAGCAACTATTGGCCAGGACGCTGGGGCTTTTAATAGTGTTGTATTTGATTAACTTTTTATTTAGATTTACCTGGCTGCCCTTTTCATAGATATGCTCTTTTCTAATCTTAACTTTGATGGTTTTAATTATACAACAGTTTTTAATGTTTGTCTCTTTTTCAAAAATATTGTGACTGTACGTGAGATGGGGAGCTATATACAATAATTATGACTGACTGACACATGAATAAATACATTTATGGAGACCAGAGTAGAACATGAAAAAAGGAGTCATGATATAAGAGAATAAAGGGTAAAGAGAATAAAATATAAATGCATTTATAACGGCTGTAAAGAAAATTGGAAGCCATTTTATATCTTTCCCCCCCCCCCTTCATCTCACTTTTTTTCTTAAAGTGTGTATTGTTTTTTACTTTGTAAAACAACTTCTATAAAAATAATTTAAACGTAAATCAATATATAATAAGTAAGACTCTGGAAGGCTTACAATTAAAATGAGAACATCGGGTTCTTCCTAACCCCGTACTAATCTAGCTTTGAATTACTGCTAGATTCTATCCTTCCTTACTACCTCTTATCCCAAAGATGCTTTTTCAAAAGGCAACTGGACTTTGTTTTTTCTTGAAGACGTCTCGCATTTCATCCAGCTTCTTCAAATGAAGAACGGAAAAAGCTGCTCGGATGAGAAGCGAGACGTCTTCAAGGAAAAAGTCCAGTTGCCTTTTGAAAAAGTACCTTTAGGACAACCCTGACCTGGACGACTGAGAATCTCCCTCCATACACGTTTACTACCTTTTAATTCCTCCAAGGCTTTCCTTTTATTTCGCGTCCTTCTCAAATGTGCTCCCCGTAAGTTGAGCGACACCTTCATTAACGGCGTTGTCGCAAAAGGTAGCGAGCATTTCCTCCCATAGAGCTAAAACGGAGGGAGAATTGATACCGACCGGTGTGAACGAAGGGTAACCATAGAACGTTTACCTCTTCATCAAAAAGTCTATGGTCACTAAACCCGAGGGTAGGGAAGCGATGTTTTTTGTGACGAGAGATCGATGGAAAAGGAGGCGGAGCTTGAACAGCTTCAACGAGGCTGAGATCGTGGAATGTCAAAGCAGCCAACCGCAGGCCGGCCAATCAAGTGTGGGAGGATTCGTTTGCTGGTTTTACCTGTTGGAACGTTTCGTTTGCGCGCGCGGATTAAAATCTCACCTGAGCCCTTACAAGAAAATGTCGCGGCAAAACGAAGGGTAAACAGGGACTTGTCTGCCTCCATCCCCCCACCCCCTTTACAGATGTTGAACATGAACTCTTGCAATTCTCAGCTAGAATGATGTTTGGCTATGCAGCTGTAGTCTGATGGAATAGAATAGAGCTGCAAGGAACCTGGGAGGCCTTCTAGTCCAGCCCCTTGCTCAAGCAGGAGAACTTATACCATCTCAGACAAGTGATTGTCTAGCCTCTTCTTAAAAGTCTCCAGTGATAGAGCACCCACGTTTTCTGGAGGCAAGCTGTTCCACTGGTTAATTGTCCTCATTGTCAGGAAGTTTCTCCTTAATTCCGGGTTGCTTCTCTCTTTAATCAGTTTCCAACCATTGTTTCTTGTCCTTCCCTCTCTGGTGCTTTGGTGAATAACATGACCCCCTCTTCTTTGTGGCAGCCCCTCAAATACTGGAATATTGCTTTCATGTCTCCCCTATTTCTTTTTTTCTTTACACTGGCCAAACCCAAGTCCTGCAGCCGTTCTTTGTATGTTTTAGTCTCCAGGCCTTTGATCATCTTAGTTGTTCTCTGATTTTTTTCCAGACTTTCAACATCTGTTTTGTGATATGGTGACCAAAATTGGCTGCAGTATTCCAGGTGTGGTCTTACTAGGGTTTTATAAAGCGGTACTAATACTTTGCATGATCTTGATTCTATGCCTCTGTTTATACAACCCAGGATTGTATTAGCTTTTTTGGCTGTTGCTACACACTGCTGGCTCATAGTCAAGTGATTGTCGACTAGGACTCCAAGGTCCTTCTAATAGTTACTGTTTTTAAGCCAGATCTCGCCTAATCTGTACTTGTACCTTTGATTTTTCCTGCCTAAATGTAAGACTTTTCTCCACATTGAAACTCATTTTAATAATAATAATAGTAAAGTTGGAAGGGACCTTGGGGGTCATCTAGTCCAACCCCCCTGCTCAGGCAGGAAACCCTACACCATTTAGGACAAATGGCTGTTCAGTCTCTTCTTAAAAACTTGCAGTGTTGGAGCATTTACTGCTTCTGGAGGCAGGTTGTTCCACAGATTAATTGTTCTCACTGTCAGGAAGTTTCTCCTTAGTTCTAGGTTGCTTTTCTCCTTGATTAGTTTCCACCCATTGCTTCTTGTCCTGCCTTCAGGTGCTTTGGAAAATAGCTTGATTCCCTCTTCTTTATGGCAGGCCCTGAGATATTGGAATACTGCTATCATGTCCCCCCTTGTCCTTCTCTTCGTTAATAAGGCCTATTGTTCAAGTTTGTCAAGATCTTTTTGGATCCTGAGTTTGTCTTCTGGGATGATGGCTACTCTTGCCAATTTGGTATTATCTGCAGATTTGATGAGTTCCCCTTCAATTCCCTCATCTAAGTCATCTATGAAGATATTGAAGAGTACTGGGCCTAAGATGGAACCCTGTGGTACCCCACTGCTTACTTCTCTCCACTGAGGACTACTCATTGAGTATGGTTTGCCAGCTAGCTACAGATCCATCTGGTGGTGATGTTGTCTATTCCATCTTTTTCTAGCTTACTAAGGAGTAGGTTGTGGTCTATTTTATCAAATGCCTTACTGGAGTCAACAAATCTGGAAAGAATTGATCCCACACTTAAGATTATCATCTTTTTTTAATCTTTTGCTATGTTTCTAGATCATTGTTAAAATTCAATTTATTAGCCGGAAATGCATGATAGATTGTGCCTTTCATACTTTGATACTGCAGAAGGGAAAACAATAAGAATAAGGCAATGTAATAGAAATCACAATACAGCTTATATTTATTGTGCAGATCTCATACAGTATTCTCTTATTTCTTATTCAAATAGACAAGGCACCTTAAAACAACATTCTTCTGGCATTTACCAATGAGTCTTAATCAGTCACTTTCCCTCAATGTCTACTAAGGAATGGTTATGAATCAGCAGAAAGTGACAGTGTGGGTGAGGATTATACAGAGTGTAGACACCATTATCATTATTTAAATATTAGACACTTCTGTATTTTATTGATACATCTCGATATTTTACAAATGGTAAAATTTGTATATTATAACATCTTTAATATGATTGCCTATCTGGCCCTTGTAAAGCACATTGCTATATGTTCTCTATTTGCCTTGAACTGTATCAGTTTAATATATGTTTTAATCTGATTTTGAAATTGTTCTAGTCTGATTTGGAAATTGAGACTATTCATTTGAGGAAAGATAAACAGATAAGAAAACCTATAACTGTCATGTTAGTAGTCATAAATAAATCAAACATGTATTATCAGTCTGTTTTCTGATACCATCAGATAGCCTATGAATATTTTAGATATATCTTGGCTTATCTCAGCACACTTTACCACTAGTTACAATGATTGGCCTGTTACAAATTGTCATTCAACATTTGGAGGGCTACAGATTTTTTATACTTCAGTCTGTAATAGATTTGGTGATAAAGATTATAGAAAAATACTAACTAACTTGCTGCAATAAGGCAATTAACCTGTTTGTTTAGCAATATATATATTAGCAAAATATACCTGACTAATAAAGTTTATTATGTAATAAAATTTTGTGTAATAAGCCTGCTCCATCAAATGAATTGAGTAAATGCTTGCTACAAAGATTTTGTAAGTATGTTGATTTGTAGGGGACATGGGAAAAGAGACAGAAAGGAAAAGGCAGGATTGTTTTGGAATGTAGACATCAGAGCAACAAAATAAGATAAGCAGCGGTCAGTGGTGGGATTCAGCCAGTTCACACCACTTTGGCAGAACCGGTAGCTAATTTTTTGTTGCCCATGCCCAGAATGGACTTCCGGAAGCAGCATCCACACAGAGAACCAGTTGTTCACATTTTTTTTAAAAAAAACAAATTTTATTGGTTTTTTTAAATTCTTAAAGCAACATATTCAGGACACACCGTGGTGCTGGGGTAGTCAAACATCTTAAAACAAGACATATATACATAATATAATCAATACGTCAAATGTTCCCTCTCTTTTTCCCTCAAATAGCATAGTATATTTAGAATATCCAATTCTAGCTTAAATTTATTCAACCTGAACCTGTTTTCAAGCTTCATCAATTTCTACCATAATTAAATTAACTTTAAATAAAAACATTTTTAGTTCAAATATCCCTTCCACATATGTTCTACTTTCTTAATTTTATCAAAATCTTATTTGTTTCTTCTTCCATTAATCTCCCTTATTTAGAGTAAAATATTAATCTATCCTGTACCTATCAAATCTATCAATTGATCTATCTCTCAAGCTAAAAAAATAATATCATACCTTAAATCATGTCATTCCATTAAACAAAATTCAAGTCTCCAGTTAATTATCATGACTAATAACGTCCATATCATCAGAAAATCATATCATCTTATTAAATTTCAATTAACTATTAGTTCACTTCAAATCTGAAACATCTCTTCAATTTTCATCATTCCATTACATCATAATTTTCATAGAAATAAACGTAACATTCTAAAAAAACATTCCTAGTATTCTAAATTGTCTTTAATCCCTTATATAGAAAGATATCTCATTTTTAAACAAAAATATTAATCTATCCTATACACTTCTAAATGTATGTATTTATCAAACTATTCTATAGATATCTAATCCTTCACTTAATCAATCTCTTTGAGTTAACAAATTAATATCAAACCTTAAATCATTTCAATCCTTTAAGTAGAGTTTAAATTTCACATGTTATAGGACAAACAAGTCATCTTATTTAATTAACATTCAATTAATTATTGATTCACTCCAACTCTAAGACATCTTTTTACTTCAAACTCAAAATCTCAGTCCTTACATCAGTCCATAGTTCTAGGTTGCCTTTAATCCAATTTAAGAAATTTTAAATTTCATTTTTCAATCTTATTCTAGCTTTCCTCTTTTGCCAGGTAGGTTTCCATAACAGAGCTTCCCTTCCAGATAATAGTCTCTTTTTGTTGCTTGTAGTGTCACTTGATTCGATACCGACCATCTTGATCTCTGATTTAATCCTCTGTTTCTCTTGTCCATAAAGCCTCGTTGCTTCAGAAGTCCAAAGTTCAGTCTTTGTTTTTCCTGGTCTTGCTTGTAAGGCAAAATAAGATTCTCCTTATCCTCAGTTAAGACCTCTTCTTGTATAATCTGTTTTGTAGAGTAGTCAAGTGTAATCTGGGAGTCAGTTTTAAGTTTTAAAGTAGAGATTCTGGCTCTTAGTTCTGTAGTAGCCTCTTTTATTGTAGTACATATTTCTTCTTTAGCCTCATAGATCTTTTCCAGTATAAGTTTACAGTTTAAATGTGATTGAGGCTTCTCCAAATCCTTTTCCTTTTTAGTGAAGGTTACAATTGAACATTGTCCACCCCCACAGATCACACAGCTAGCTCAAATTATCTTTTTTCTTGAAAAACAGTTTGAAGGCCAAAGCTCTCTCATCTCCGAAAAACAACAATCCAATATTAACTTTTGACCAGTAGGTGTCCTCAGTGAGCTAAAAAGACTTCTTCAAATGTCATTTTTTTCCCTTTTTTCTATCTTTTAAAGGGAGACTAGAAAAAGAAATAATCTGCCGATATAATACCGCTCCAAAAAACAGTTTTTTCTACAGCACAGTGTAAGTAGGAATAGAATATAGTCTTTAAATGAATATTTATTTATTTTTTCTGTCCTTTTTGTAAAACGCGTTTGTTCCCACAATTACTAAAGCCTCTTTCTCCAGACGGGGAAATAATACCACAAACAGCTTCTACAGGCAAAAACAGCAGGGGTATGGGGAGGAACAAAAGGGGTCTCACCCCCGATCATCCACTGTGGGTCTTTAACACTTAGATGACGATGTGACTTTCGGCTGGTGCAGCAGGGTGATCGGCCATCTTGCAGGCCGATCTTTGCTCCGTCGGCCCTAAGGAGAAGCTGGAGACTCGGGGGAAGCTGCCGCCTTCCCCTATCTACCAGCAGGCCTCCTCCTCAGTGGCGACTTTCGACCCCCTAGGGGGTCTACCAGCGAAGGAAACTCCGGAAGGCCTGGAGAGAAGTTTCCAGGTGCGACCGGCATCGCCGCGTTCTGGAACCGGAAGAGTTGTTCACATATTTGAATCCCATCACTGGCAGCGGTCATTAATCAAATACAAACAAGTGCCATTGCCAGACTGATACAACAAAATCAACAACTTACAGTCCATTCCAAAACCTGCGACACCCTTTGAAAATGAAATTTGTAGACTTGAAAAATAGGAATATCATAGATGTAATATGGAATGATAGAAAATAGAAACTAGGGAAAATACAGGATGTTTTGGAAACTGTAAAATATACTATTTGTGAAAGTCAGAACATTTGACAAGTAGTGATGTAATATTTAATATTAGATGATTTATCAATTATACCATACAGGACATTTTGGTTCATATTTAAACTTGTTGCTCAAGGTGTATAAAACAAGGCAATTAATCTCTGTGGAGTACTACATGAAAGCTGTAGGTGGCAGTAAAAGAAATATTATTGAAGGAGTCTCTTGTGGATCTGAAAGTCAGTTCTGGAATGTTCACCACAGTCGACTAGGGAATCTGTTGTTTGGAGATGAATATTATACTTGGGGAAATGCCTTTAAAATCCCTAATTCCTGTTTCTTCATCATTTTGCCAGTTAGCTTTAGTGGTTCAGGTGCTAGCCTAGAAACCAGGAGACTGTGATTTCTAGTCCTGCCTTAGACATGAAAGCCAGCTGGATGGCTTTGGCCCAATCACTCTCTTTCAGCTCAATCCACCTTCCAGAGTTGTTACTGTGGGGAGAATAGGAGGAGGAAGGTATATTAGATATATGTTTATGCTTTGAATTATTTACAAAGTCATAAAGGAATAAAAATCAAATGAATATATAAACATTGATTAGACGTAGATACAGTATTATCTGTGAGTGTATATGATAGATAATATCATAGGACCTGGTTATATGCAATAGATTTTGTGGCACCTTCTCAATAGAAACTGGAAGTATGTAAATATAGGGATCAAGCAATTGATTTCCTTTACAAAATACTGGTACTAATTCATTGTTCATCACAATAATTTCAGAAAACATATTTGGCTTCCTTGTGCCTTTCATTTATTTTTTTTACTAATAAAATTGAAAGCTGCTGAACTTTTAAGGAATATGGCACAATATTTGTTCATTTTTGTATATTTAGGAGAATCGAGCATACAATATAGTTAAGACTGAAAACAGAATAAATCAGTAACATTGTACTAAAATAAAACTACTGTATATCTGCTGAGGTTTTGTTCTCCATTGTATTTATTGATGCAGAAAATTCCAGGGAAAAAAGAGGATAAAAACAGGGAAGTGGAGAGGTAAGGCTCTAAGAAATACAATTTGTCACATGCAATGTTGATTAATCATTTTCATTTTTTAAATTTTAATTATCCCTATCAGAAGTTTCTACATCATGTTATTTTTTCATTCATTTCTGAAAACTGAAGTTTTGCTTATAAAGAGAAGGTTCTCATTCCCTTCAGATTATTTTCTTGATTTGAAATGAATATTTCCAACATTGACTAATTTCTTTCATATCCTAACCATCTTGTGTATTATTTTAAAATATTTCATTATCTTTTTTTCTTCTTGAGGAAAAAACCAAGAGGAAAAGAAAATAAATATTTTTTCCCCAAAGCAGGAATGGGAAGCACTTTTTTGAGTCTTTCAGTGACTTTGCCACTTATCTGCAGATATATATTTTCCTACCAAATCTGAAATAATAGTGGCAGAACTTGATAATTCTCTTGTCTAAGAATGTTATGAAGAACAATATTCTTGATGTATTGTAATCTGTTATCACCTGGGATGTTAGTATTAAGAGCTTCAATATCTACAGTATCTGGAAGGGTTTTTCCTGGGAAGTTATCTATGCTTTGTGGTTTTCTCAGGAACTAATGTGTAATTTGGATTAGCAGTGCACCTGATCTGAGGATTGAGTCCATAAAGCCGAATATCCCACTGTAATTGTGTCAATTCTAGGAACAGTGGGGTATCCCTTACAAGTGTGGCTATTTCCCACTATTCCTTTAAACTACTATTTATCCCTTCATGGGCTCCTGCACACAGTTCATTTAATGTGCTGTCCCTCAGTCTTTGAGCTGGCAGAAGGTTATTCTGGCACTTATAGTATACAGATATAAAAAGTCTACATACCCCTGTTAAAATGCCATGTTTTTGAGATGTAAAAAAATCACTTCAGAATTTTTTTCCACCTTCAGTGTAACATATAAGCTGTACAATTCAGTTGAAAAAACAAACTGAAATCTTTTACAGGAAAACAAAATAATGAAAAAGTACAATAACATGCCAGATCTAATGAAATGCCAGTAGGGTTGGGGCATCTGAACTTTGGGTATTGCAGGAGATGCTGTTCCATATCAGATGTCATGAGAGAAAAGGCATACTTCCTGAGTCCTACTACCATAGATGACATTGTTTAATGTACTTAAAGAATTAGAATTAACCAGATGTACTGTAGCTTACATGGAATAGGGTTTCCTGCCTGAGCAGGGGGTTGGACTAGAAGACCTGCAAGGTCCCTTCCAGCTTTGTTATTCTGTTCAGCTTCCAAGTAATCTCAAGGACACCCTGTGAGATGCAATAATTGAAATGGGAGGTTACCAAGGAATAAGTGACAGTGAGTAGGGCCTCCCAATTTAGGAATAAAGTGTAATTGGTACAGAAGATTCATAAAAAATCCAAGCGTGGAGTAGGTCCATTAGAGATGCCTGGGGAGTGGCCTTATCCAGTTATCTGCGAATAGTTTGATCCTGATGGACTTGATGTGGTGAACTTGGTCATCAATGCCTTCAGCGCAATCTGCTATCTGTCAGTTATATCTATATACCTCCTGGTTGATGAAAGCCTCCAGGACTATGGCCTATAAGTGGATTTAGGCAGTGATAAATACATCACTGCAGGAGGGGGCATTTCCGGGATTTTTTAAAGAGGCCCTGGTTCACCCCCTTAGCCAGAAAATCCTTATTAGGTCCACCTGCTTGGACAATTTTTGTCCAGTTTCTCGTCTTCCCTTTTTAGGAAAGTTGGTGAGAAAGGTGGTTGTACAGCAGCTTCAGAGGGTCCTGGATGAAATGGATTACCTAGACTTCTTCCAGTTGGGTTTCAGGCTGGATTATGGGACAGAAACAACATTGGTCACACTTGGTGATGATACCTGGAGGGAGCGGGAGAGGGATAATGCATCTATCCTTGCTGTCCTTGACCTTTCAGTGACCGTTGATACCATTGACCATGGTATCCTTTTGGGCCTGTTGTGGGATCTGGGGCTGGGCAGCTCAGTCTTGCACTGGTTTGCCCCCTTTCTCCAAGGCTTGTCCCAGTCAGGTTTGATAGGAAGCAAAAGATCCAGCCACTTGTTTGTTGTCAAGACTGCTAACATCGGATGTTCTTGCTTGCCATATATGAAGAAGCAAACCTGTTTTATTTAGCCCGTATAGCATTTCTAGAGTTAAGGCAGATAGCAGTAGTTTAAGGGGTGGGAAAGTATGCAAGTTAACCATAACAATGTCTGGGCACAGTGTGGCCAAGGTCAGCTCAGCTGCAACGGGAGGGGCACCTCACGCTTCACATTAATTGGAGAATGTGATTGATGACTGTAAAATGAAGGAGTGAGTTATGCTTTGTTACAGATGCTTGGGGGAGGGAGGATTCAGTTTCTGGCTTAACTTTGTTAGTGCCGAAGCTATGTAGAATAATAAAAGATTATTTTAGAGGAAAAAGCCTCAAAATTCTTTGAAAATCTGCTTTCTTTCGGAACCATGTCATCAAGCCAGAAACTGAATCCTCCCTCCCCCAAGCATCTGTAACAAAGCATAACTCACTCCTTCATTTTACAGTCATCAATCACATTCTTAGACCTAAGAGAAGCATACTACTGGGTGAGAATAAAAGAGGGAGACGAGTGGAAAACTGCCTTCAACTGTCCTATGGGGAGCTATCAGTTCAAAGTCATGCCATTTGGACTACAGGGGGCCCCAGCTGTATTTATGCAGTTGATTAATGAGGTTCTACATGATCACTTGTACAAAGGGGTTTTGGTGTATCTTGATGATATCCTGATATACAGCACAAACATGACTGATCACATAAAGCTAGTGAGAGAAGTGTTAAAGAAACTATTGAATGCCAAGCTGTATGTCAAATTGTCAAAATGTGAATTTCACCAAACCCAATTAGACTATCTTGGCTACCGAATTTCCAATGAGGGTATTGAAATGGATCCAGCCAAGGTAAAAACTATAATCGAATGGCAACCCCCAAGGACTCGCAAACAGCTCCAAAGCTTTCTGGGTTTTGCCAACTTTTATCGTCAATTCATCCCTTCTTTTGCCGAGATTGCCCTTCCTCTTACAGAACTACTCAAAACAGGTAAAGGAGGAGGGAAGCCACGACCGGGCCAACCACTAGCATGGACAATGAGCTGTCAAACAGCTTTTGAGAATTTAAAGAGACTATTTGCCGCTGAACCGGTTCTAAAGCACCCCTGCCCAGGGGAACCCTTTGTGATTCAAGCCGATGCCAGCGATGTGGCGGTTGGAGCAGTGTTACTTCAAAAGAACAAAAATGGGATCCTGCAACCCTGTGCCTACACCTCTAAGAAATTCACTGAGAGCGAGCGAAGATGGGCAATCTGGGAGAAAGAGGCCTTTGCAATTAGGTGGGCGCTATTGAACTGGCGACACTATCTAGAAGGGAGCAAGGTACCATTTGAGGTATGGACAGATCACAAAAACCTGGAGGCACTGAAAACTCCCCGCAAATTGTCACCAAAGCAAGTACGGTGGGCACAGTACTTTAACCGCTTCAACTTCACTCTAAAGTACATACCAGGAGGAAAGAACTTTCTAGCTGATGCGCTATCCTGGTTACCCCAGTACAAAAACGAACGAGAGCAGGTTAACAAGGCAATTATTCCCAATCCACAAACTGCCGCTCAACTTACGCCTCGCGGGGTCCCCAGTCCTGAAGACCCTGGAGTGAAGAAAATAAAACGAGAGCTCCTCACTGACCAATGGTTCAAAGATAATCAAGCATCCCTAACATGCAGAGATGGCTTGGCTTACAAAGGGGGGAAGTTATATTTGCCAGAAGCGCTCTGTCTTAATGCTCTCAACCACAGCCACGATGTAAAGCAGGCTGGACACTTTGGATATTTGAAAACCCTACACCTCACCCGCCGGCAATTCTGGTGGCCGGGGCTGAAAAAGGATGTGGAAAACTATGTAAAAAGTTGTACTGTATGTGCCACAATGAAAAGAATCCCAGGGAAAACTCCTGGGTTACTGCAACCAGTGGCAGACCCTTCTCAACCCTGGGAAGAAATAGCTATGGACTTTATAGTGGACTTACCTGAAAGTAGTGGAAATACTGTCATCTGGACTGTGATAGACCTGTTCTCGAAACAGGCTCATTTCATCGCCTGCAAAGGACTCCCATCTGCCCAACGCCTGGCCAAATTGTTCCTGAAACATATCTACCGGCTGCATGGTGCCCCTAAGCGAATAATCTCAGACAGGGGGGTGCAATTCACAGCGAAGTTTTGGAGAAATTTCCTTACATTGATTGGATCATCTCAAGGGTTATCATCTGCTTTTCATCCAGCCACCAATGGGGCCGCTGAAGCCGCTAACAAAATGGTGGAGCAATATCTTAGGTGCTACGTTTCCTACCAACAGACGAACTGGACTGATCTCCTCCCTTTTGCGGAGGTGGCGTACAATAATTCCATGCACAGCAGCACCGGCTACACGCCTTTCAAAGTAGCCACAGGGAAAGAGTTTAACCCAATACCTGAATATCCTCAGTTGCCCTCCGCCTCACAGACACTCAATGGGTGAGAGGGTGGGAAGGAGTTTGGAAAAACACAAAAACTGCTTTAAAAAAGACTTTTGAAACCTATAAAAAGCAGGCTGATCAAAAGAGGGCTCCCCAAAGAACATTCCAAGTTGGGGAAAAGGTCTATCTGTCAACTAAATATCTACGCCTCAAATTGCCCAGCAAGAAATTGGGACCAAAATTCTTGGGGCCTTTCCCCATAGTAAAGGTCATCAACCCAGTCACAGTACAACTAAAACTCCCTAAACTGTTAGGGAAAATTCACCCAGTTTTCCATTGTAGTTTGTTGAAGCCTTATCGGGGCTCCACTTTGAGACCTCCTCCAAAGAAGGCACCTGGACCCCTCGTAGTGGCAGGGCAGACCCACTATGAGGTGAAACGTATTCTTGATTCCAGAATCTTTAGAGGGAAATTACAGTACTTAGTACAATGGAAGGGATACCCATTGTCTGAAGCCACCTGGGTGACGTCCAGTGAAGTGAAAGCTGACAGATTAGTCAAAAAGTTTCATGTTAAACACCCCAACAAACCGAAAAATAACCCTTAACCTATACTTATGTTTATATTCCAGGGTTTGTTCTTTTTGTAAGGAGGGCCGGATGTCAAGACTGCTAACATCGGATGTTCTTGCTTGCCATATATGAAGAAGCAAACCTGTTTTATTTAGCCCGTATAGCATTTCTAGAGTTAAGGCAGATAGCAGTAGTTTAAGGGGTGGGAAAGTATGCAAGTTAACCATAACAATGTCTGGGCACAGTGTGGCCAAGGTCAGCTCAGCTGCAATGGGAGGGGCACCTCACGCTTCACATTAATTGGAGAATGTGATTGATGACTGTAAAATGAAGGAGTGAGTTATGCTTTGTTACAGATGCTTGGGGGAGGGAGGATTCAGTTTCTGGCTTAACTTTGTTAGTGCCGAAGCTATGCAGAATAATAAAAGATTCTTTTAGAGGAAAAAGCCTCAAAATTCTTTGAAAATCTGCTTTCTTTCGGAACCATGTCATTTGTTGTGTGCCGCAAGGCTCAGTATTCTCTCTACTCCTTTTTATCATCTACATGAAGCCTCCAAGATCATTCACCACTATGGGATGAAGTATCATCAGCTTTATATCTCCATTCTGGGTTAACCAAGTGTTGCTGTCGCTGCCCTCTTATGATGCCTGGAGGCTGTGGAGATGGAGACAAATAGGCTTTGTCTGAACCTTGATAAAACTGAGGGGTCATGGGTGCCTGGGACTTCGGGATCTGGGACTTTAACATCTGCAGACAGACCCCATGGGTAATTTTGTGGTCTTCCTAGACTCATAACTGCTGCTCAAAGAGCAAGTGGAAGTTGTAGCTAGGAAACCTTTTGAGCAACTTTGTGGGCCAGTTGTGCACTTTCCAGGATCATGAATTCCTGCACTCAGTCACTCATGTCCTAGTCACCTTGGACTACTGCTATATGTTGTACATGGGGCTATACTTGAAGAGCATTCGGAAGCTACAGATGACAGCGCTGCAGTTAATTCTAGAGGCACCTAAAGTGGTCATGTAATATAGCTGTTATTCAAGCTGCACAGGTTGCCAGTTTGCTTCCGGGTCCAAATTAAAGGTTATCACCTTTGAAGCCTTTTATGTCATGGGTCCAGGCTACCTGAGGAACCAAGGGAATTGGCCCATCCCACTCATTCCAGCAGAAGGGGCATGTTGTAGACCTGTTGGTCAAGGAATTCTGGCTGGTGGGGTCCAGGAGAAAAGCCTTTTCTGCCATGGCTCCCACTCTTGGTAATATTGTGTGCCTCAAGGTGAGATCTGTCCTTGCCCTCTTGGCCATCTGAAAGAGCCTCAAAACCTGTCTCTATCACTGGTGTGGGGCCCCAATGGGGATATTCCAGCCTGGAAGTGATTAGTGGGCTAGGAAGATCCCACCCTCACCCTGTTGTGTGCTGGTTCCTACGTTATTTAATTTTTGTGAATTTTATATTAATGTTGTAATGTTTCTGTCTCTGCTTTTATGATGTTGTAAGCCTCCCAGGGTTGCCTGACCATCAGATGGACCACATATACTTTTAATAAATAAATAAATAAATGAGGTACATAAGAGAGCCAGTTTGGTCTAGTGGTTAAGATTAAAAACTGGGCAACTGTGAGTTTTCTATTCTGGATGGGTGACTTAGGGCCAGTCATTCTCTCTCAGCCCAACTCACCTCACAGAGGTGTTTAGGCAATAACTCTTCAAAATCTTCATCAAATCGAGAAATAGTATCGCATAGGCTGGAAAAGGCTAAAGAGAGAAGTAGGGAAAAGAACGGCCACTGAAATTGACTGAATAGATTACTGGTGAAATCTTACCCTTAATTCAATGGAGACTGCCTACAAGGAAATAGGTCGGTCATTTGCACGCAACATACTCCAAAATTACTAAGAAGCAGCAAGAAATTACCGAAATCACCAAAGGCATTTGTGAACTTGACATAGCCACTCACAAGCTTCCCAACTGTGCTTCTGCACAATGGGTCATACTGCCTTTACTATCCCAGTCCTGTCAATCATGTCTATTTGGAGCAGATAATTCAGCAGCCGCTTCACAGTCGATTTGATCAAATGTCACACAGTGAGACACTGAAATTACCCGCTGTCAGAGGAAATGCCTCCCCCTCTTTATGAATCCCTACTCCACACAAACTTCCTTTCATTACTGCAACGTTTCCTTGATCAGCTGTATTTGCAAACAGCAGCCTGGGCTTCTGTGAGATTTGGCATTTGTTATAAAGATTAGCATTTGGGGGGGGAAAAGACGTTTGCCACCAAATTTAATTCTGAATAGGAGTGTCACTCTGCTTTCAAATGTTAAGTAGATCCTCCAGTTATGCAACAACCTATTTCATCCTAAATTTCTGAACATATTTTAATAGTGTCCATTTCTAAAATTTACACATAATTCCCAAAATAACCTTTTGTGAGAAATCACATCTAGTGAGCATATTAGGAGCACTTTCCTATTATCTTTTATCTGATGCTGCACCCTTTCAATGGCACATGAAAGGACCCCTTCATACTTCTATGTCTATGTCATCCAGGTCACAGTTATCCCAAAGGTGCTTTTTCACGAGGTCATTGGACTTCCCTGTTTTTCTCTGAAGACATTTCACTTCTCACCAAAAAAGCTTCCTCAGCTCTGACTGGATGGTGGGGAATGGAAGGATTTATATTCCTTGCAGACAGCTGGTTATTTGCATTCTTTTAGAGAGTCATTGAGGCCACCTGGAGGTTTTATCTATGTCATCAAGGTTACCTGAGTAGTGCAAATAGGTGTGGAATTTTCTGGGAACTGCTGAAAGGACTGTGTTGTAGACTGGAGATAGATGATGTCGTATCCCTCCCCCTCTATGGACAAGATTCAGCAGTCCATCTGCATTTAAAAGACAAAGGCCACTCTTTCAAAGATAGCAAGTCCACATTTTGGACAGAGAGGACCACTGGTTTGAAAGAGGGGTCAAAGAGGCCATCTATGTCAAAACTGAACAGCCCTCTCTCAACAAAGGGGGAGGGATACGACATCATCTATCTCCAGTCTACAACACAGTCCTTTCAGCAGTTCTAAGAAGGCTTCACACACATTTGCATTACTCGGGTCATCCTGATGACACAGATAAGCCTTCAGGTGGTCTCAACGATTCTCTAAAAGAATGCAAATGACCAGCTGTCTGCAAGGAATATAAATCCTTGCATTTCCTATCATCCAGTCAGAGCTGAAGAAGCTTCTTGGAGGAGAAGTGAAATGTCTTCAAAGAAAAACAAGGAAGTCCAGTTGCCTTGTGCAAAAGCACCTTTGGGGACTTCATACCTCCAGTGTCCATATGGAGATGTCCCTTAGATTAAAGACTAAATAAGATGGGCTAACTCAGTGGTGGTGAACCTATGGCACACGTGCCAGAAACGGCACTCGGAGCCCTCTGTGGGTACACGTGCCGTTGCCACAGCCCTGCCTCCCCCTGTGACCCTGTCCTCACCAGCAGCCTCACTGGAGGAGAATCACCCCCGGGTGCGGCCCACATGGAGCAGCGCAGCCAAGGACATAGCTGGGCAGCAAAGACACAACTCCACCCTTGCACCCCATAGCATGCAGATGCTGCAGGGTATGGGCGGAGGGCGTGGCTGCCATGGTGCTGCAGGGCTGCCTGGGTGATCTGCTGTGGGCCATGAAGGCGGTGCGTGTCCCTGCAGATAGGTGGGGCAGGGGGCGGGTGGGGGTAGAGCAGGCAGAGTGGGAGGCGGAGCAGGGGCAGGGGGCGGTTTTTGGGCACTCGGTCTCTACAAGGTTCGTCATCACTGGGCTAACTCATTAAGGTTCTAGTTTGGGAATAAGAGCTGGTTGATTAAAGAAGGAGAAGTAATGCAAATAGTATAAAACTAAAAATAAAACTAAAATAAACTTAAACTATAAAATTAAAAGTAATATAAAAGCTTGAGAATCTTGTTTATGGATGCTGACCATTTGGACATCCAGGACAAGTATTCCCCCCCCCCCACTCTGTTTTTCCTCTCCCTCCCTCTCTTGTTTTTTCTTTTTTATAAGAAAAAAATAGAATGTGGAAGATAATCTTTGAAGCAGGCTCATGAAACAACAGAGACCCTCATTAAATGCAGCCTTGGTGTGATGCTCTGAGACTAGACTTGTCCATAAATAGCATCCATCAACATGCCATGTGAAAGACACTTGAGGGTGAAAAATATGCTCAGTTTCCTGAAAGAAAAAAAAAATGGACAACAAGCTAAACAATTTTATAGCAGCTTCAGTCAACTAATTGGTTTGAGGCTAAGCTCAGTGGTACTTCTCTGCATGCGATGCAATTACATTTGCATTTTAGTGGAATTATCGTAATGGACAGAATTCTGCTCTGAGATTCCCTATGGTCCTGGTGAGAAATGAAATGTAATAAGTAAAAGAACCGTTGCATGCCAATGAGTCAGGGGAGAGGGCAATCCATTCACTCGCTTCTGAGATCATTAAAGAGTCCCTTGATCCCCAAAAGAGGAACGATGCAGGGAAAATGTAATCGGGAGAAAAATCAGAGCATAACCATTTGGAAAGGGAAACAGAAATGCGTATAGGTGCACTAGCTTAATAGTACATGAAAATTCTGCAGGTACTAAGCAAAATTTCATTTTCTAACATTTTCTCTTGCACCCTTAGCACGGTTAGCAGCCCTTTTCTTCTTTTCTGTGGCCACTGTGTTATAAAACCAGCCTTCCCAAACTGATGTCATCCAAATGTGTGGAGCCTCAACTTCCCAAATCCTCAGTTTGCAAGTGGAAAAAGGGGTAAATAAATCATCACATGTTTATAGGGGCAAATGAGTTTGCTACCACCATCTTTCACTAGATGGAACTAGACCACCAATAGCTGCTAGACAATTGCAATTTGTAACAGCAGAACTTAAGCTAGGTAGGAAAACAGATCCAGGAAGCTGCATTGTAATGGCAAAACACAGAGTACTTCAGAACTCAAGCAACAGGAAAGAAAGGTGAAAGAATATAGACACCTCATATATTTCGAGTATAAATGAATCATTATGAACTAATGTAAAATTAATAAATGTGGACTAGGTGTAGCTAGGCTATTATGAGTGGCAGGAATGAGACTAACATTTCAGAACATGTCTGAGTAAGGTTATGTAAACTCATCTCCTGTATTAGAGAGATAGGCAACATGATAGCCATGAGCACCAAATGAATCCAGCTGACCTGCTGCAAAGCAAACTCAGCCTTTAGCATTATCTTTATTTACAGGAGGCATCTGAGCTTCATCTCACCCGCTAAGTGAAAGCAATTGGAGGTTTAGAATCCTATGCTTTGTTTCAGAGCATGCTGACCTATCCAGACAAAAATCCAGTTTTATTCTGATCGCATTTTCTAGGCATGTACCGAAAGAGCCAATAAGGCAGGAGTAGGCATTCAGTTGTTCCTGAATTCCATATCCTGTATCCCTCACTGTGGTAGCTAGAGTGTCTTGAAGTTGTAGTTGAGGAACATCTGGAGGGCCAAACACGTTCCCCACTGTAACAGGCTGGAACAGTCAAAAGAAAAATCAATAACTAGAGATAGGAAGATCAGAAGAACTATGGGAACTAGTGTTGCCAATGGATTGTACAAGTTCAGAATGTAAGTTAGGTCATTCGTACAGTTGCACAAACTAGAGAAATAACAGAATGCATGAAATCCAAATGCCAAGATCTAAAGGTGGTTTTTCTAAGTGTATTATGCATGGCCGTCTGTAATATAAATGGGAGAGCTTTGCATAAATAAAGGGAACTGAAAGAAATGAAAGGCTTTGATTTCCAAAACAAGGCTCTTCTGGCACTGCATCTTTTTGAATCTATTTTCAAAAATATATTACATGTCAAAGTATTTTTAAATGGAAAATAATCCACAGCAAATCAAAGTTGGAATCAAAGTTTTACTTTTAATTTTGGAAGGCTTAGGTTATCCAAATCGCTATAGCATTAACAATTTCAAGTTTATATGGTATCATACTGCTGTATCCTGCCAATATCTACATTATGTAATGCATTATTTGCATCATATTATAATAAACAACTTGGGGAAAAAATCTGGAAGTTAATTTGGCAAGGCCAGCCCTAGAAATTTTGGTATTGGATGTAGAATAATTCAAATGCTGTCTTTGACAAAAAAAAAGAGAGAGAGAGAGAAAAAAAATAATAAATGTATGATATCCAAAATAACCAGTTGAGATTTATCCTCTCCTGGCCTAATGCTAGACTGAAATTTGAAGCCTTAGAATAAAAATCTAGGACGTTTGTCTGTATATGAGTAAAAGATTTATTTGCATAATACCTCCTAGCTCAATCCTTTAAATACATCTTAAAAACAATTTATAGAAATATATAGTTGGATACTCCCTGTGCAATGAAGCATATTAGCTGTAAAATCTCTCACTCTGGAATCATGCTGAGAACAAAGAAAAATCCATTAAGTGGAGGAATTGCATTACTTAAAAATACAAATAATATCATTCATCATTGCAGAGATATTTAAACTAGGGACACCCACAGCCTTGTCATTATACCAAATACTAAGTAAAAATAATTCTCAATTGGATACAACATTGGAAGTGGTTTCATGTGGCCCACGAAGCCATCCTGAAAACAGTGAAGGAACGGCCCCCACTGCCTTGGCCCTGGCCCAGGCCAGCTGGGAGCCAATGTACAATTTTGTGGTGGCCATCTTGGCACTTGCCCTGGTGGACCATGCCTTGGCACTTGCCCCAGTCCCACCCCCTTCTTCCAGAGACCCTCAGATCTATCCCACTCCTGCCCAGGCCCCCACAGGCCCCCTTGGCTCGAATGATATAGAACTTGCTATGCCCATCCAGTAGGCCACACCCACTCCACACCCACCCAGTAGGCTGCACCCACTCTGGCCACACCCACCCGCCCCCCCAAGGGCAACCGCAATGCTGATGCTGTTGAGTCCTCGAGTCAATAGCGAAAGAAGAGCACACATTCTGTTGATTCTAATAGCCTTTATTCTCAGCAGCTCTCTCCGATACAACTCAGAGGCTCGCAGGCCTCTCTGTCTCCTTTTAATAGAATCCCCGGGGAAAAAGGTAACAAACTGGTGTGCTTCTGCGCCTTGCGCATGCGCGCAGGCCGGCACCACTTGCAACAGCCCGGGACCATTGCAACGTCCCAAGCCTGCTTTTGCAGGCTCAGGACACAACAGATGCGGCCCTCAGTGAAATTGAGTTTGACATCCCTGATATAAAGCATGGCGATTCTACCCTTTGTTTTTTACATTTACAGTTCCTATGAGCCGGTGAGTATATGGATAAATTCATCGATTTCACCCTGCTTCCCCCTGCACTTTAAATGGGAGATAATCATATTTACCAACTTCATTAAGATCGCCATGGATAGCATCAATATTTTTTTTCTGTGGAAGAAGCCAGGGGATTAATATTACCCTGGAATTCTTCTTCCTTGCTGTCCTGTAAATCATAATCCGGGTGACATGACGTCCCAGGAGGCTATGGCAGGAAACGGCTGCAGTAGGACATGGGATTAAGTCTGGTGAACCCACAAAGGATGCAGCAGAGGGGGAGATGACATGTCAGAAAATCGTCTTAGTTACAGAAAGAAATCAGGAAGAAGGTGAAGAAGGGAGAGGGATTGCCACCCACAGGGAATCTATCATATTTTAGAAATATTTCAGGAAAAAATATGTGTGGCATCTACAGCGGGCAAATCTTGTTTCTCTTTATTCAGAGATATCAGTCTCATCCTGATAAGAATTTCTTTCTATAATCTGTCTCTATCTCATATGCACTATTACTGTACATTAGCAGAATGGTAGAGATTGGGAAAACCCATGCTGAGAAATTTTAGGGGGGGGGGAATATAGGCATCTCCAGTAAGTAATTTCCCTCTGGCAAGATAATGACTTGAGCTTTAGATCAGGTAAAGAGTAAAAGGAAGGAAGCAACCTCTTCTCATTAAAAAAAAGATGGTCCTGAGAATCCTGGCTACTGCATGCAGTATATTGCCATCATGACTAGTAGCCAGGGATAACTTCATCCTTCATGAATTTGTCTTAATTGCTTCCCTTTTAAAACCATCCAGAAATTCCTTAGGCTCACCATATGATCTTGAAGACGTCTTTCCTTTTATCCCTTGTGAACCGTACATGGATTAATTAGATAATTCTGGGCTCTAGAATTTAAGAAGAGAAAATATAATCACTCAAATATATAATCCCTCATTTTTGCTCCTCCACCTCAAACCTTTTTGTGGCCTATTTTTAGATTTTTAAACCTGAGGCCACACTCCAAAAAAAGAAAATTGGTGAGGGTCAGGACAAAACTACATTTGATTTCATTTTTATTAAAATTAATTCATTGTAACTGATTGTATATGTAAAGGTATGACTGATTAAATGTGAATGAAATGAGATTTCATTTTCTCTTGCCTCTACCCTCTACTTTTTGGGAGCACAGTCCCAATGTGCCACTCACAGGCCACATACAACCCCCTGCAACCCATATAGCATCATTACCAAATCCAAATTAGCTTTGATTTTATTCAAGTCAGCTTTGACTTCTGTCAAATCAGAAGGTAAGAAGAACCTGATTATTATAGTTATTTACATGATGGTCAAACCTGACCTGGAAGATTTTCAAAAGCCCAAGACATACTACTTGACTTGTGTTACTGTATTGTTGCTTAATAAACTCCCTCACAGGTCTCACTGTAATTGTCACTTTCCCCTTTAATTTCTATCACTGGGAAGAGCCAGTTAATAATACACAGGCCCTACCAAAACTCAACCTCAGGGGCCAAGGTCATAATTTCCAGAAAGTTTTGCCAGAAATCTAAGTAAGAAGCCACCTTGTTAAAGATAAAGCTATCACAAAGCAAGATGGGTGAAACAATGCAGCCAGAGAAGCCGATTCAAAAACCATTTCACACAATCCATCAGAATTTCTATCTGAGCTGGCAATTCATTAACAGAGTGGGGTGTCCCTTCAGTTTGACAGACCCATCCTGGTATCTTGTATTTCAGCTAATACTTTTGTTTTGATTATTTGAACTAGTTTGGGGGGAGGGAGGGGAAGAGAAAGTGAGAGATGCTCTGGCTTCATAGGTAAAACAAATGCTTTTACAGCTCAAGCTAAAGATAATAAGGAATAATGGATGGTGTAATTAGACCAGTGATTGAGATGTATCTCTGTGGATAATTTTGTTTCCTCTTCTGTGTAAACCCACTGAATCTAATGCCAGGTTCCCCTTTTTTAATCCAGCCTCCCTCCCCATCCATGTATCAGTAAGTGAGACAGCTGTCTCTTCCTCTGCTAATACAGTCAAATCCGTTTCCCAAACTCCTCAGCTGCTGGGAAAGCCAGAGCTTGCAACCCAGGTCGCAGCCAATATTAATTATATCCAGCCGAGTAAACATTGGGCCTTTTATTTTAATTAAGAGGGATGATTTAATTGTGAGGGAAAAGATGGGGAGAGGGAAGGTAAGAACATTTAGACAAAGTTTAGGTGATCCAAGGTCTCCTAGTGTGCATGGAGGAGAAGAATGGGCTGTAGAAGAGATCTTGATTGTTTAAATATTAATTCAACCCAGTCCCGATGGAAGTGGTCCTCTATGCAGTTCACAGAGCTGGTATGCAGGACTGTTAAGCCGAAGGAAAAGACTGGTTAAAACAGTGGTTCTCAACCTTTTTAATGCCGCGACCCCCAACCGGTTGTAAGTCGAGGACTACTCAACTGGTCGTAAGTCAAGGACTACTCAACTGGTGCAGCACTGTTTGCAGAATGGGAGTTTTGGCGGGCTCAGCAGGGCAGAGACAGCCTGGACAATTCCTATTGGCTTTTGAAAGCCAATAGAATTAGACTCTATTCAAGGAAAAGGTGGAAAAAAATGGTGGACTGCGTTGTTTGGCGACCCCTGTGAAATGGTCGTTCGACCCCAAATGGGGTCCCAACCCACAGGTTGAGAACCACTGGGTTAAAACAATACAGAACCATCACTCTTGGGTCCTACAGGTACCATACATTAGATCACAAATCTCATCAACCTGGAAGATATTGGGTTCTTCCTCACATCCTACTGTACTAATCAAAATACTAACCATTTTCAAAGGATATATCTTGATAATGGCATCTTCAACTCCTCTGACCATCTTTCAAAAGGTTGTTTTCCCTGATCCCCTAACTGTCTTGCCATATGACAGATCTACCTCAGTGAAGCTAGTGAGGACGCTGTCAGAGACTGCAGTCTTCTAGCCTTTATTGACCAGTTTTGGCTGCTGTGGGCATGCCTTCTCCCCTCTGTTGTCTGGGCACTGCTTTCCAGGTGCTCCCCTCTTTCTCACTAGGCTGACCCCTGTAAACAGCGAGTTACCCCTCCCTTGGAACTTTCTTCAGGCTGAGGCATGGAATGATGGATGCTTCCAGATAAAGGAGAGCCTCTTGAGTCCTGCTTTACTAAACAGCCTCAACCCAACCTGTGGGTTGGGTACTGCACCTGATCTTCTGGGGTGGATGCTGACAATAAAGCAGGAGAGCAACACCAGCTTTGATAGGCAGAAAGGATCCAATCTTGCAAGTCAGCTATTTTGAGATGAGGTTATGGCAGACAACCCAGGGGTCTAACCATCAGTTTAAAAACTTGCCTCCTCCTTAAGGAGAGTGATCGATAATTAATGTTTCTGCTGGTAGGTGATTCCTCAGGAATCTGCTAGGTGCTGGCTCATTGCTGGGGCGGAATATGCCACAACAACAAGGCATGCAAAATATGCCAACATAAATTGAGCTGACCTTTTTGACTGATGGAAAATGCATTGACACAGCTGTGAGGAACAGCCCATAATTGAAAATCTGGTAGTCCCTAGCTGGGAAGAACTGTTGTACTGTGAAAGAACAGAGCTCCAGGAAGTCTTCCTATACTTAATTTAACTTCTTGCTTCACTCTAGTACAATTATTTTGTTGTTTATGAGTCTTTATCATTCATTTAAGAAATCATCTACCCATAAACTGATTTCCCCAGTTACCAATTCTGATGTTCATGATCTGCCACAAAACAGTATGTGATCCAGGTTCTTTTGTCTTCTTACATCTAAAATGAGTTTTCAAGATGGGAAGTGTGAATGAGGGTAGAAGCAGGCAACTTTTTGGTAGTATTGGGATGCAATTAATTTTGGAGGAAGGGAGGATATTGGGGGGAAGGTGACAACACAGAGTGAGCAGGTGTATCATGCGTAAGGGCATGAACTTTTCTTTTGGGAGGAGCAAAGGAACTGGAAGTATTTATTAAATTTCTATGCTGCCCATCTCACTAATATAGCAACTCTGTTTGGCTTACGGGATAATAAAAAATTCAAAAGTGCTAAAAACAAAGAATAGAAAGATTAAACATTAAGGACCAAGTTGATGGCCAGCCTGGGGGTGAGAATTTTCTCTACCCCATCAGCCACTCCCAATGTAGCAGGCCCCTGTCAGGGACCTGGACCAAGTGGCAGAGACATGTTTTTAGGCTTTTCTGGAAGGCTGAAAATATCTGATGGGAGAATATTCTAGAGCAGTGGTTCTCAACCTGTGGGTCGGGACCCCATTTGGGGTCGAACGACCATTTCACGGGGGTTGCCAAACAAGGCTGTCCACCATTTTTTTTCCCTTTTCTTTGGCCACGCCCCTGGTACCCAGTGATGTATAAGTGGTTGGGGGTCACCACAACATGAGGAACTGTATTATGGGGTCGCGGCATTAGAAAGGTTGAGAACCACTGTTCTAGAGGGCAGGAAGCACAATGCGAAAGGTTCTTGTCTTGGACTCCACCAGCCAAAAATATTTTGCTGTCGGAATCTAAAGTAAGCCCTTTCTGCCAGAACAGGTGGAGTGAGTTAGTCCTATTGGGATAAGGTAGTTCCTCAGATACCCTGGACCCATGCCATAAAGAGTTTTTAAGGAGATAACCAACACCTTGAATTGGACCCGGAAGCGAATTGGCAGCCACTGCAGCTTATGTGCCAGTGGTTTCACATGTGCCACCCAAGGGATCTCCAGAAGTGTCTATGGTTCTGGGTTCTGTACCAGTTTGTAGCTTCCAAATAGTCTTCAAGGATAGCCCCATGAAGAGCATGTTGTAGTAATCCAACCAAGAGATGACTAGGGCATGAGTGACTGTTGTGCAGGGCCTCACGATCCCGGAAAGTATTAGGCAAATGCCTCAAAGTATGTCTCCTAAGGATATACTTCTCCTTCCAAAGTATACTCTCTTTTATTGATGTTTTTTAGCTTTTCACAGAACTCTTCCTCATGGTTATATTAAAGTTGTGTTAATGTATGATCCACTAGTCTTTGAGATTGTGGAAAAATTTGCTATTGGCAATGATGCCAATGCTGTCTTTGCAGATTTTATGCAGGGCAAGTTAAGGAAAGTGGGCTTCTTTGGTTTCATTTCTCTTCCCACTAAATATGGCCATTTTGCAAGAAAATATATCCACTAGTCACTCTTTTAATGTGGGATGGGGCCAGGAATGAGACCAGTGGCCTTGGCCATCTGTGTGGTGGACCAGTATAACCCTGGCCAGAGCATATATTAGCTTGAGATCTGTATGTTAGAATGTTTGGCATTTAAAGGGTTAGATGCTGTTTTCTTAAGAGATGGCTTATGGGTAATGTAGCTTAGCTAAAGCCAAACAAATATCACTTGTATTCTAGGAATACAAGTTTATTCTGGATAAACTTCTGGTTTATGCAGAAGTTTATCCAGAATATAGATAGCAATATAGACTCATTTCACAGGTAAATTGACAATGGAATTCCACTCTTCTGCATAAACCGTGCATTAATGTTTGAGGATTCCTAGAAAAAAAGTGATATTTGTTTGGCTTATTCCACCGAGTTAACTGTCTGTCTCAGCGGAATCCAGCAGCTTATTCTGTGTGGCACAGAATAATCTGTCAAAACCTGCTACCAAGAGAGCTGATCACAAAGTGGATGTAGGGTGTCCAAGAAAGCAGAAGAGGCTGTCCCCTTAGTCTCTGTTCTATAAATTGGTCTAGCCCTGGTACATTAGCTGCATAGTGGCATCATCCTTCACACTTTCCCCCCTCATGAGTCACAATTATGTTTGAGTTAAATAGTAGAATAAGAGACTAACTGGTTTTTTAAATTTCATGTATGGAAAAAATCATGGAGATGGAATTAAATATCCTGAAAAAAATTGAACCTTAAACCCTTCAGTCCGCACATCTTTATAGGCCAGTCAAGTGAGAAAAAATAAAATAAAAGCCACTCTCCATATTCATTTATACATCTTCTGAAATATATGGAAAGGATTGAGCTGTACACTTATCAGAAATAATACAAAATAAGAATTTGGGGAGAAAGAATGAATGGATAATTATGCAAAAACAGAATACCAAATAAGTTCCACAAATGGAACTATCCTAACTTGAACAATTCACAAAACTGTAGGCATAAGATTCTATCAAGCCCTACAAAAGAAGAAATGCTTCTAATTTTAGGATCACCTTTATATATCCAAGTATGTATTCTGAAGCCTCAGTCATGTACAGCCTCAAAATCTTTAAAGTATCTCCTCAAGTTCTCACTAAAATTGAACTTTAGTAATAAAAACAGACAATATAATGACCTATTTTAGGAATAATCATATGATTTTTCAACTGGGAACCAGGATCTCCTACTTTTTGACTCAGATTTTGTGGTATTCTCAGCTAAATCTTTATCACTACACCCCATTCCTTCCCAAATCTAAAACAAGTTTCTTTGGCTTACCTTTAAAGCTTAGATAACCTTGGACCAGTTTGGAACTTTTTCTTCCATTATATCCCTTCTTTTAGGAGCTTACATTTTCCATTCCTATTTCCATTTCTACTATATTCGGCTTACATCCTAATTGAGAGCGGTATGAATGGGGCTTATTTCCAACAAACGGAAGCAGAAATGTGCGTCGCAATACTCTTGGGGAAGAACAGGAATGGTTGTAAAAGAAAACTACCTTCTGTAAAACCTTAATTCTGTCATGACTTGTGTAGCTGAAATTCTTTTTCTGTTCTTGGTGGAGAATAAAAGAAGAATGGGCTCAGAGCTGAGAATCAGAAAGGCCAAGGCCATTGCTTCTCCTTTCTGTATAAAATAGAATTCCTTTAATAGTAAAGTAGAAAATAGTAAATTTGAATTTAATTGATACTTGAGACTGAAATCACTCATTCATATTCACAGGCAGAACACTTGTAGAATTGAAATCTTTCCATAGATTATTCAATAGCTGAGAATTATATTTTCCAATATTTCGGGCAAATTTTTTTTAAAAAAATATTTATTATTGATGTATTTATTTTGCTGCTTTTTTTTTGCTCCTTGAGAAATCTTGATCCAACAATTTAAAAGCCAAAAGTCATTCTTTGCGATTCTCTAACTCTTTATTTCTCTACCCTGCATTTTTTCATGGCATTCCCCACTAAATTATATTGCAAAATTGCACACAACATTAAACCCATCTGTACACTATATGATTTGGGGCTCAGGAGGATTCGGGTTTTGACAGATAGCTAGACTGGTAGGTTTGATCCAACAGTGAAAACTCACTCTGGCTTTATAGAAGTGTTTTGTGTGGCAGCAATCAAAGGGAGCCAAGTATCAACCCCTTTTTGATGAGAGTTTAGCATTAAATCTCTTTCAAAGGAAGCTGAATGCAAGTTCAGTGCTGTTCTAGAAGAGTGCTAAACCTGTGTTCAAAAGGAGACAAATTCACCACTCTTCCCAAAGAATGGTACATTCAGGTTCAAAAGCTGCTTAGCAGTACCGTATATTCCGGCGTATAGGGCGACCCGGCGTATAAGACGACCCCCGGGTTCGACGCCGGGTTGCAAGACGATCGACGCCGAGTCACAAGACGATCGATGCTGAGTCGCATGCCTAGAAAGTCGTCTTATACGCCAGAAACTACCGGTATTTCCGGCGTATAAGACGATCGACGCCGAGTCGCATGCCTAGAAAGTCATCTTATATGCCGGAAACTACGTTATTTCCGGCGTATAAGATGATCGACGTCGAGTCGCATGCCTAGAAAGTCGTCTTATACGCCAGAAACTACCTTATTTCCGGCATATAAGACGACTCGGCGTATAAGACGACCCCTGAGTTCGGAGGCTGTTTCAACACTCTCAAAAGTCGTCTTAAACGCCTGAATATATGGTACTTAATACAAATAGGAGAGTTGTGCCATGAAGCATCTGAGAGAAAGAAGCCTCTTCATGTTGCCCTCCACCACTGCTACTCTGTTGCTGCTCAGATTTATCCTCAAGCTGAGGATTGACTACATAATGTAATAATTATTATATTATTTCCAGTACTGCAGGAAATGCACTTTGCATTTCCTAAGAAATACTGCAACGTTATTCCAACTTTTTAAGTATTGGAATGAAAACCCGGCAAATATTACCGTATATGCCGGTGTATTAGGCGACCCGGCGTATAAGATGACCCCCGTCTTTGTCGCCGAGCCGCATTCCTAGAACGTCGTCTTATACGCTGGAAACTACCAGTATTTCCGGCGTATAAGACGACTCGGCATATAAGATGACCCCCGTCTTTGGCGCTGAGTTTAGCGCTTGCGGAAGTCGTCTTATACGCCGGCATATACGGTAACTAAGATTTGGCGGGGAAGGGCTTTTCTTACACATAATCTGACAAAGCTTGCCTCTTTTTCTACCTTGTCGCTCCAACAATTCCATTATTCTGCCCCCAACCGCTACCTCTGTTAGCTTAAAGTTAGCTTGAACTATTAATTTTAACTGGTGTTAAAATACTGTTATCTTCCTTTCAAATACAACCTTTCCCAGCCTGTCATTTTCAAGAACTAAGCACTGCTAAAAATGTCACATCCCATTTTTTTTCCCCTGCACCTCAGGAGGAAGCCCATGACATGGAAGCTGGCTGCAGACTGAACGAACAACTATTAGCCTGGTAAGCCCAGCATGTATGTTTCCTCTCCTCCAGTTCATACCAATATATTGCTGACACCTTTCCTATTTTTCCTTCCTTGAAACGGGCCAGCTTCTTGGCCTCCAACAGGCAACCTTCGTCATCTCACAGCAGAGAGCAAAATGCAAAGGCTGCCGGCCAGAGAGAAAGGAAATCAAAGGACAGGTTCTGAAGCAATCTTCCCTTAATCGATGCTCCTTTGCCCTGGGCACCTGAAGCACCAATCTTCCCAAGGACAGAGGGAAAACAACGTGGAGAAGACAAATGATTCAAAACAGTGAGAATTAGGGGCAGGAAAGCAAGGAGAACAGATGCTTGTCTTTTTTCACCTACCCCTTCTAAGTGAGAATAGCTATTGATTCCTCTTCCATTTAATGTCCCCTGAGAAGGTCTGATTAATGTCCAAAAAGCATCTGGCAATCCCTAACTAACTCAAGTTTGGGGATGGGCAAAGGCAAGCCCTAGTTATTTTGTCTTCTCATGCATTATATGGGATGGACCCAAGAGGACTGCTCCCATGACTCAGAAGATGCCCTTTGCCAGGAGCATCTTTTGCTCCCATACAGTATTACTAAAGACCATTCCCAAGGCACTTGCTTGAAAGAGTGAATTCTCACCTCTGATGTCTCACCTGGCTGCATCGTATCTTTGGGTCTTCTAGAGTTATCCAACCACTGCTTATGCTAATGTCACATCAACAATGGCGGGATGATGCTATGAAAATGTTATATGTCACTACCTGGGGGGGGGGAAATGATCTATTTTTGAGCCAAGATGTGGCTTCTTCTATTTGGCAACCAAAAAGTGCAGCCTAGTGGTCCAAGAAGGCTTTAGGGAGGGGCCATGCATAAATGCTAAAGGAGCTGCTTTGCCCACAGAAGACATGCATCTTTAGCTAAGGCAGAAGCCCCAGAACCACTCAGCATGTGGCAGTCTTCCTGTGACCAATTCAGCACAGTTTTATTACAGAAAAGTTGCCATTTTTTCCTATTTCACTTGTATTTACATTGCTTTTACAAGCCTGACCTCTTTTAGCTTCATTTCACAACAATCCCTGTCAGACAGATTTGTATTACTGAAGCTGAGGTTAAAAAGTCTTTTCCCCAACAGCCTCTCCATGGCATCACGCCCTAGATCAGGGCATTTCGAACTTTCAACATTTCCCAGAACCCCTGACCTAGAGGCAAAGCACCAGAAAGTAGAAAATTAGCTATGTTCCAGTCAGTTTCCCTTTCTTAATCTTTCATGCACAGAGATTAGGGGATCTTAGATTAAGGTGACATTCAGCATGGCTTTGTGAAACAACGATTTTCTGAGAGCCCACTAGCTATTACTTGACATGCTGGGAAAACCAGGTTATCCTTTTAAGTCATAACACATGGTATCCATTTGTTTGGCACAGAATATTATGTGAGCAGAGCAATGGTGTTGGATTAATTTCAGTTTAGGATTTAGGGAACTGTGTGTGATTCCAGTTCTTGATTGTAGACTAGGCAGCAGTTCATTTCTTCCAGAACCTCTTCTTTTTACTCATTGCACACTGCACATACTTAGACAGACATAGAAATCTGTCTTAAGCATCAGAACTTGGGTTTTAAACTAGCTGCTTTGCCGTGGAATAGCAAAAGTTCTTGAGCCATTCCTATGGCATATTTCCAGGCTGGAAACATCCAGAAGATGGGGGCAATGAAGCTGTCTGTTTATTATACTGTACTGCATTGCATTGCATTTATCCTATTTATATAGCCACCCATCTGTCTGAGATACTCTGGATGGCAACACAAATAAATAATTACATTAAAACTAAAACCACACTGAAGTTCAACACAAGCCATTAGACACATGCAGCCATGCTGCAGCTTTCCAATTAAAGTCCCCGATGCCTCCAATGTCTTGGGAAAGAGGCAGGACTTCACAACCTTGCAAAAGGCCAATAGAATTAGGACTGTTCATATTAGGAAAAATCTTTCTCATTCAGCCTTGAAGCTTTCTTGCTGGACCAGTCAGGTACCTCTTAGGCCAGTGGTGGTGATCCTATGGCACAAGTGCCAGAGGTGGCACTCGGAGCCCTCTCTGTAGGCACACATGCCATTGCCACAGCCCCACCTCCCCCCGCAGCCCCCTCCTCAGCAGCCCCCCAGGAGGAGAGTCACCCCCGGGTGTGGCCCGGGCAGAGCAGTGCAACCAAACACATGGCAGCTGGGCAGCAGATGATGCTGCAGGGTGCAGGCGGAGGGCATGGCCGCCATGGCACTGCAGGGCCACCTGGGCGATCTGCGGCAGGCCGTGGATGGCCCTGAGAGCGGGCAGGGTGAGGGTGGAGCAGGGCGGGGGGGCGGGCGGAGCGGGGGCAGGCTGGGGGCAAGGCGGTTTTGGGCACTCGGTCTCTAAAAAGTTTGCCATCACTGTCTTAGGCTAACCTACATCCCAGGATTTTGTCAAAAGAATGAAATAAAAAGGAGAACCGTGCAATTTTGAAGTCCTGTAGAAATAGTTGAATATAAAGATATGTATGTAAACATTTGTATAAATGACTGCTTCTTTTTATTATAACAAACCTACAAGCATCCATGTTAGCAGATTTGGTTTAAAAAATTACGTCACCATTAGGTAACATCTTTCTATCAATGAGGAAAAATTTCAAAAAATTTTCTCATCATTTAGTAACACTCGTAGCTACTCTTAATCAAGGCCTGGCCATATGGTAGTGGCATTTAGATTTTGATCCATTGCTTTTTTCCTAGGCTGACTCCAATGCATGCAATTCTCACTTATATATGAATCCATATTCTAAACATACTAATCTCTCCACAACATGAAGAAGTACACAACATGAAGAAGTACAGTTGTACACCTTCAAGCGTCTTACTTCTAAGTTTCCAAGTATTGCAAAGCATACAGAGAGGAGGGAATGTGGTGATGTGTATTTGCAGCCTTTTCCCATGGGTGTGTCGCACTGGTTTCTACCCTTCTTTGACCCAGCAGAAAACTATCAACATGACACTTGCTGTCCTATTTCCCATCTTTCTTTCCTCTCTTGTCTCCATCCCTAATCCTAACAGTGACCTGACATCCCTCCAAGGTAAAGAGAGACAAAAGTTAATTGACTTTGCACACCTTGAGTGCTCATTGGACGAGAGAAAATAACTTTAACGTCAATACAGCTAAGGATAACTGAAAATTACCTCATTCATAGACTTCGTTTGCAATGAACGAAAGAATCATCATGGAGGCAGGATAGAAAAAAAAGATGCCACCGGGAAGTGTTTGTTAAGTGCAAGTGTGGAAAGAGCTCAAAGGAGACTTCTCAAGAGGTTAGCAGCTAGGCCATCTCATTACGGATAAAAGCCCAGGAAGCACATACTATGGATCTCTTCAGGAAGCTGTCTTGAATCTAAACTTTTGCATAATTAGAATTGACAGCATAGCAGTCAAACTTGCAAATGACCAAATCACACCGATTAGTAAAACAGGGATGCATGGCAAAGGACTGTACAAGGGGCTTTCAGATTGGAGACTAAACAAGAAGGGTAAAGCAGGCCTGTTGGGGAAAACAAAACAACAACCGTCATCTCACTTTATACTTGGTGTCAGAGTGACATCACTCAAGGAGAGAATGAGAGAATGAGATGGAAGAGCTCAGGAGCAGGTTAACTATGACACGATCCAGCACATGGCTGCCTTAAAAAGGCGACATTCATTGTAGAATTTCACTAAAGAATCAGCTCAGGATCACCCCCTCCTCAATTTGCTGGAACCTGTTACAAAAACTGGCTTTGTGTATAGTTTGTGATCATATCTTCACAAAAGACTCAGAACTCTTCCTCAGAGCTGGGGAAAGCAACTTAAACAATCTGCAGGCAGTTGGAATCCTTCAGGAAGGAAAAGTTACAGCCTTTGACTCATTTAAAGTTTGAGGAGGAGGTGAGTGAGAGGAGACTGGCGGTAACAGCTAAAATTATGCCCGATGTGACAATTGTGGGGAAATTGGCAAGTAAGAAAGCCAGGCGGTTAAAGAAGACACTTCTATCTAGTTAAAATGAGGGCTCCTGAAAACTGCCTCCTTGCACAGCTCTGAAGGTATATTAAACAAAGGGCTAAACGATAAGATGACCAACAACGAGTAGTCATAAGAGCTATGAGCTATCTCTGATCCCCCAAATCAGGTGTATCCATATCCTTGACTTCTCCAGTCAGCAGGGGAGGGTGGAGAATAAGGTACCTGTTTGGGGGAAAGAGGGACAAAGGCTTAACTTGACTTCAGAGTAACATCTTAGGAACCACTCTTCAACACCAGTGGAGCAGAATAAAGACCTGGGCAGGCCCAGGACAAAAATCAAAAAAGGACTGGATATAATCAGCATAGAATGAAACTATTCAGTGCAATTGGTATAATTCCCATCCTTGTGTTTCATGCATCTGATGGGACAATTGGTGGCAATATTTAGAAGTGCTCTAGGAGCTGCCCGCAAAGCTTTGTGTGTGTGTGTGGGGGGGACTTCTGCGGCTTAGGCTCTGTGTCCCTGCACAGGCTGGCAGTCAATACGAAAGATGGCTTGGCTTGTGGCCCACAGTGAACCTTCAAACGACCTGCCTCTAAGATTTCCATGGGATCTCTTGAAGGCTGAATCATTTTGAGGGGGGGGAGAGGTTAGAGGCAGCAGAAATAAGTGCTGCCGAATTGTTGCATCTCCCCCATGAGCTTTAACAGCCTTTTCGCAAAGGGCAACTTGGAGAGTGATGGACTACCCGGGTCCTGCAGGCTGTAGAGTTATAGTTTTAAACATTTGGGTTGCTTGGCGAAAATCCGGGCAAATCCCAGGGGTCTCGGAGAAGGTGCATTCGCGCGCTTGTGCAGGCGCGCGCTTGTGTGGACATGCCTACACCTTTTTCCAATCAGAGAATCTTTGGGGCGACCAAAGGAAGTAAAAGTGGGGGAGAGGATGCAGCTGAAAGAGAGGCAGAGATTAGGGAGAGAGGAGAGGGGCGAGGGAGAGGTGGGAACTGGAAATGGCCAAAGGGAAAGAAAAAGAGCAGCATTCCTCTCTTCTCCCTCCCTCCCTCCTCCCTCTCTCGTCCTTAATGCATAGCGGGGGGAGGGTCTCTATCCTCCCTCCCCCCTCCCATTTGCACGCCAATCCTCTCCAAAGCCGGGTGCATTAAAGCGCGAGGATTTTCCGAGCGGATTTCCTTGCCCGTCCCTTCGCTGCCATCTCTTAATTCCCTCGGGCGCCCGCCGCACCGTCCTCCCCGGAGCGGGCGGAGATGCCGGGCGGAGAGACCCCCGTGTCCCAGGGGTGCCCAGGGGAGCCTTCGGAGGCAGCAGGCGTCTCCGGCATCAGGTAAGAGAGGGGAAGTGGGGTGGGGGCCGTTATTCCTGTCCAGGAGAGGAGAGTTGCCCCGAGCATCTGCAGAGGGCTTTCCCCGCCGACTTACTAAAGGGAACCCGAGCTCGCGGGAGGTTGCAACCGGCTTGCAACTCGGCTTCAAACCTGATCGGAAGGGCCCCCGTCTCGACGCGCCTGGAAGAGAAGAAGCGTTTTCTACTTGCAAGCTCAGGGGCATTCTCGGCTATTTTGCCTGCCAGGCTAAGTCTGAGGGGCGAAAGCAGAGCCCGCAAAAGTGGACGCGCCTGACTCTCCGCCCCCCCCCCCCGCCGCCCCCAGCCCAGCCTAGTCCTAGAATAAGGCTCAGCCCTAAGGAGCGCCGGCGGGCAAGCGGGTCTGTGGGGCGTTGTCGGGGGACCTGAAGAGGCGCTGATGGGATAGGAGGAAGGGAAGCAGCCAGGTTTGCCCCATGAGGACTAGCTTCACTCTGCCGACGCTCCTGGCCTGCTCTTTGCACACCCCGAGATGTAAGTGGGAGAAGAAATGCCATTGTCTGGCTTTCCCTGAGATTGGATCCAACCGTTTGGAGTGAACGCCGGCTCTCCACAGGGACGGCCAGATGCGACTCTCCCTCCCAATTGGGCTTTGTCTGCTGAACTAGTTGTATGGCCAAAGGGGATGTGAAGCAGACCTATTGCGGATTCCAAATGGACAAGTTGGTGCCGGGGAAGGAACATTAGCTTTTCCAAACATCTGGACAACGCTGGAGAAGCAGAGAGAGCCCATCAGCTAGAAAAGGGCTATCTGTTTAGAAAAAATAAATAAATCAAGAGGTGAGCTCCATTTGCATAGAAAGATGGTTATCTCTGTGCTGGTCACCCAGGAATGTTTGCATTAACTAAGTCTGAGGTCGTTTTGACCGAGGTTAAATAATTAAATAGGTTAACAAGACCTCAGCTTGCGCTGTTTGATTTTTATAGTACAACAGTTAATAGAGTTTGCAAATGTTCCTTGAAATCTAACAGTGAAAGTGACCTTTCATAGGGATCCAAGCAGTTTTCAAAGTTTGACCTGTCTTTCAACCTCCTTCTGAGGATCTCTAGGTAACATCTCAAGGCTGAGAAATCTTAACAGGGATAGCAACTGGTGGGTGTTGGCGGGCACGTCAGGAATTATTATCAGAGTTCCATGGGGCAATCCTAAAACACCTACATACCAGAAAGGAAGTTAATATGCTTGCCCCCCACCATCTCCTCTAGCAGCATAGGATGCACTGTTCCACCCTAGTTTTGATTCTTTGGGAAGCAGATAAGGGGACACCTTTCTAAACAAGCCATTTGATTACAGCAGTGTTTCTCAACCTTGACAATTTTAAGGCATGAGGACTTCAACTCCCAGAATTCCACAGCCAGCAATGCTGGCTGTGGAATTCTGGGAGTTGAAGTCCACATGCCTTAAAATTGTCAAGGTTGAGAAACACTGGATTACAGTAACTTATTAGTTTTATTTTCTAGCAAAAGTTATATGAAGCCCAGTGGTATTCTGATGGGAGGAGGAGGAGGGGGGGAGGGGAGGGGAGGGGGAGGAGGAGGATACCAAGAGCCAAGAAAAAGCATACCTTGGACATACTGATGCCCACAGACATTATGTTGCTCAAACTTGAGAAAACAGGTGATATATTTTCTGTGTAGTTTTGATATTTTTACTTTCATTGCATTCATTGTCATCTGGATTCAACCTTATTCTACCAGCCAGACCTTTTACAACTGCAGTCACTTTCTAGTAATCAGCTCACAATTTTTCTTTTGTTCAACAATTATAAAGACTCAGGAATCCGAAGAGATTCTGCAAAGGAATCAACATTCAACATGACAGGGAAAAAAAAAAAACATATTGCCATTTCAACTTTGAATCAACAGACCAAATTCCAGGCCAGCAGACAGTCCAAATGGGAAGCACTAAGAGAGGAAGCATCGTAGGTGGTTCAGAGGCCTGCATGAAGCAGGTCCCAGTTCAGTTTCTGGCTTCTCCAGGTAATGTCCTTCCTCTAAAAAAAAAAACAACCTAAACTAGCCCTCCTGACTTGGTTCCATTCATATATGTTAGGATTCTAACTCCCAGGCCATGCAGGCTTCAGATTGTCTTGCAAAGCATTAGAGGTGTGCAAATTAATTGTTAGAACATTCCAGAAAAGTCTACATCATTCTTTATCTGCCAGCCATTGCTGGTAAAGCAGACAGGAAACATGGGAAGATGCACTAAATCTATTTTGTTGTATCTGGTCAGATACACTGGGTGCCACACACACACCCCAGTCTCAACTGTCAGTACCTATCATCCATCCTTCTCTCCCCCCATCACAACTGATGAAATTTCTTGGATGAGAAATGAAACGTTTTGTTCTTCTTAAGGAAAAAAACAGTCCACTTGCCTTTTAAAAAGCACTTTTGAGACTACTTTATTATAAGGTTACACTAACAAAATCTTGCAAGCCTGGAGGCACAAACTTCCCACTACCACTTTTAACCATCTGATTAATTAAGGCGGGTCCTTCTTAAGTTTCTTTCTCTCCTCCGTCTTGTTCGCTCATTCCCTAGGCAGCACCTCTTTCCTCCCTCCCTCAAAGTCAAAGTCATATATTTCATTACAGTATCCCTCTGAAACATACCATTCTGGGGGAGTGGTTTCCAGAAGTAAATCCTCTTAATTAGAAGCAGGTTGAGGTGTTCCTCACACAATGCTCTAAAGCAGGGGTAGTCAACCTTGGCTCTTTTATGACTCGTGGACTTCAACTCCCAGAATTCCTGAGCCAGCTAAGCTAAAAAAAGAGCCAAGGTTGACTACCCCTGATCTAAAGGAAACAAACCTATTTCAGAACTGACACACCCAGAACATTGTGAACCACTTCCAGTTTGAAGGATTTACCTTTGCAAACAGCTGAATCTCCCGAACAGCAAAATGCGGGAGGAAACTCAGCACGGTACAGAGGGCAATGGAATTCTGAAGTTTTCCAGAATGTTCCATTCCCAGGTCAATGAATTTGTGTGCATTGCTATACCTAGGACATGGTACTAGAAAACTTGCCAGCCACATTTTAGCTTTGCAAGTTGTATGGACTCAGTTCAGCTAATTAATATGGGATTCTATAGATCATACACACCAACAAAATTGAGTTAATCGAGTAAACTGAAGCTAAGTTAACTAGAAGTTATCATCTGTAATTTAACACAGCACCGTACTTGAGCAAAATGGTTCAGATAAGATTGGCGGATGTGGGACTGATTGGGGTAGATTGTAGGAGTGAATACCGAAAAATAATTTTACCTTATTTTACTTGTCTATAAATTAAATTATTGTATTTTACCCCAATTTCATTTTAAATTGTTTTTATAGGATTGTATTAATATTATATGTTTGGAACTCTGTATTTTGATATGGCCTATGGGCTAATCAATAAACTAAACTATCTAATCATTCTGTATAGCACTACTATTATCTCAACAAATCTGGTGGATGCTAGATTGGGAAAGGCTGGGGAAGACAGTTAGGACCGTGGTCTGACTCTGTACAAAGCAGTTTCTTATAAGCCAAAACAGAGCCAATAGATGAAAAATCAGTGTCCCTCCATATCTACCCTGCTTTCATAACCAGCTGTTTCTCCTCTTAATCCTCTCCTTGACATCTACCCTGCCCCTCCCAGCCTGCTTTCATCAGATATACTCCCTTCTGAACTGCCCAATGCACACAGCGGCCTTGACTTTAGCACCTTCACCAGCTATATTCCGTCTGCATGGCCAGAGTCACAGAGGAAAATATATTACTTTCACTGCATCAAACCCTCCGGGACTGTATTCTTGTCCCTCGTTCCTCTTTCTCCAATTCTTCTCCCCCCCCCCACTTTCTCTCTTTTTCACTCCTGCTCTTCATTTCCAACCATTTGAAGCCATTCCTTCTGACCCAAGCCTCCATCTCTTCTACTTTGACCAGTGCCTTCCATCTGCTCTATAACCCAGGATTTATATACTTTTCACTGAGCTGCCCCATGAAGAGTCTTTTTAACGGAGAACTTCCTGGGCAACAATATTGATGGCAATCTGCCATTCCCTTCTTCCAAAAGATCCTTCCAACTTCCCAAGCTAACCTACAACCTTGTGGTCTCCTTGTGGTCTCCGATCCATGGAATGATCTTGGTCTCGGCTCCATAGAATAATCTTGTTTAGCTTTTGGGGGATCAGTCAAAGTCAGTTGCTGCTACTTCCAGTATTGCTACGCATCTTCTGGAGGTATTTCCAATCACAAGAGCCCTCTTAAGATAAAAATATCCAGGCATTCTGGACAATTTGTATGTAAGCGATTGACTTGCCAACCAAATCACACGACAAGTAGCAAAATTCTGTCTGGCAGTCTGGCAGATACAGCCCTGTTGCATGGAGAAGCAGGAAGTGAAGAAAGGGAGCAATTGAGATTGTATATTAATGTACTTTACTTTGATTTTTTTTGTGATTTCACGGAACTTGTATAGCTTTTGTCTTATTTATCATTTGAAGCAAAGTAATCACTCTTTGATCCTGATCTGAGGTTGTAATCAAGTTGATTGACAGGAGACAGAGATAGCACTAGAAAAGCCCATGCTTGTTGCCTGCTTCAAACCTCGTGTATATTTTTTGTATATAAAATCCAATCTTCCTTTTAAAAAAAAGCAAAATTAAACGTCTAATTCTTAGCTAGCCTTAGAGATAAGATGTAGGCAGTTCCTGAGAATATAAGCCAGCACAAGACATCCTGTTGTTTGAGGCAAACACTCTCATAATCCCACCATCCTCACATTGGATGCTAAGGTCATAGCTGTCTGGACTCTGGTCCTATTTCCATTGCCTCCTTCCTAAACTATTGCAAAAAAGCTATGGAAGGAAGGGGGAAAAATCTTCTCCTTTAGCTTTGGATTCCCCTGATATCTCTGCGACATTCCTCCTTTGAGGGTGCTTGAATCCCTTTCTTTTTATTATGCTATCCCTTTGCGTTCTGAAAAAAAAAAAAAAAACCGGGCAGGAGGGCAATTACAGCAAACATCAGCAGGGGAAGCTCCAGACAGGCACTTAGAGGAGAGCCAGATGGAATCCCAGCATGTCCAGGATAAGCTCCAGACTTGTCCTCTACAGGCTCCAGCTATAGGATCAAGCCAGCTGGTTCACCGGAGAATGGTAGGGAGGGATAGTTGCCAGAAAGGAGACTGAACCATCAGAGAAACAGCCATAGAATGCATGACAACACAGAAGGGAAAAGTCAGCTATTGTGTGTACCCAAGTAGATAACCTAAAGACCGGGAACATTTTAAAACCACAGGCTTCCTCTAGCACAATCTTCCTCAATCTAATATTTTCCAAAGGTAGCAGAGCACCCTTCCTTTACCTCCAGCCAGAGGACCCATTGGTTGGATTGATTAGAAGTGATGGGAGGTCTAGGACAACCCGTCGGATGTCCAAGGACTGGGGAAGTTTGTTTGGGTAGAACTGCCTTCCTGGCAAATCATTCCTGTATATCTATTCCTCATCAGAAGTAACAATGATAATGGCAATAATGGATCTCCTGACTGGGAGCAAAAGCTGGCTGTTGACAGGCACAAGTTCAAAGGTGGTTTTGCAGCAGATGTTAATGTATTGTATTCAGTGTGTATGTGTATGAAAATGACAACACGGATGCACCAACTTTGACTTGGCAGTAGTTTAGCTTGTTCAATATTTGTGCTTACATGTGAAGAAGAAACGACATATCTGAAGCAGAGGTAGAAAAGCTTATTTGCTTAAGAAAGCTATATAGAAGGTGGAATTATATATATATAGAGAGAGGGAGATGTAGGTATTTAGCAGTATTTTTCCTACCTTATAATGTCTGAATTTTCATTATGCCCCCAAAGAAAGATTTTTGTAAAGGAGAACTGTTACAATTTGGGAAGGCCAAAGCTGAATGTAGTCATCCTAGAACAGTTTGGCTGGCTGTAATTAAAATCCAAGTTGGTTATTGTTAAAATCAAAGAGGAGTATGAATTAATAATGAAAACTTAAATAATAAGAGTGAAATCAGGTATGATATATATACAATGAAACCTTATACAGAGAATTAATAATATATATGATCAGGGCTTTTTTCTCATAGAATGCCCAGAACGGAGTTCCTGCACCTTTTTTGGATGGAACCTTGTAGGGTAGGCAAGGTGGGTTGTATGACGTGTCTCAGTTCCAGCACCTTTTTCTTTTACAAAAAAAAAAGCACTGTATATGATCCAGATCAAAATAGCTAGCAAAAACTGCACTGCTCTATTGTTTAAGAGAAATGTCTCCAGTTATAAAATGTAAACGTGTAGTGCAATGGCCATCTTTAACTGATTGTCAATAAAGGACTGGTTCCAAGGAAGGAAGGGAGGGAGGGGGAGGGAGGGGAGGAAGGAAGGAAGGAAGGAAGGAAGGAAGGAAGGAAGGAAGGAAGGAAGGAAGGAAGGAAGGAAGGAAGGAAGGAAGGAAGGAAGGAAGCTTTTGCCATAGTAGAAAAGCAGAATAGAAAATTTGAGTGTCCTCACTATGAAAACTATTTCTGTGCTCCTGAAGAAAGTGTTACGGAATGGAATGGAAAAAGAGAACAGAACAGAACAAAATAGAATAGGCCAAGTGTGATTAGACACACAAGGAATTTGTCTCCGGTGCAGAAGTATAATAATATTGTAGTATAATAACTGTAGTATAATAATACTACAACCATACGACATGGGAGAATATACTTAGACAAAAGACAGAACTGTGAAGATTAGGTGTTCAGCAGAGTGATGGCCTGGGGGGGGGGGGCAAACTGTGTTTGTGTCTAGTTGTTATGGCATACAATGCCCTATAACAGTGGTTCTCAACCTGTGGGTCGGGACCCCATTTGGGGTCGAATGACCATTTCACGGGGGTCACCAAACCATGCTGTCTGCCATTTTTTTTCCCTTTTCCCTAGCTGTCCTACTCCCTCTTATTGGTGGCCACACCCACTTGGGGGTCACCACAACATGGGGAACTGTATTATGGGGTCACGGCATTAGAAAGGTTGAGAATCACTGCCCTATAATAACATCCTGAGGATAGGAGTTGAAACAGATTGTGTCCAGGATGTGAGGGATCTGTGATTATTTTCTCAGCTCTTCTTCTGACTCGCATAATACACAGGTCTTCTATGGAAAGCAGCCTGGTAGCAATTGTTTTTTCTGCAGTCCTAACTATCCATTGGAGTCTGTACCTGTACTGTTTAGTTGCTGTACCAAACCAGACAGTTATAGAAATACAAATGACAGATTCATAATTCCTCTGTACAACTGTATCAACAGCTCCTGGGCCAGTCTGAACTTCTTAAGTTGACGCAGGAAAAACATTCTTTGCTGTGCCTTTTTAATGATGGCTCTAACGTTAGGTGTCCATTTCAAATCCTGGAAGATTATAGAACCCCAAAACTTAAAGGATTCTACTACTGATACCATGCTGTCAAATATAGTAAGAGATGGTTGATTAGGAGGGCTCCTCCTAAAATCCAGTCTCATCTCTACAGTTTTAAGCATGTTCAGCTCCAAAGTGTTCTGACTACACCACAGGACCAGTAGTTCAACCTCCTGTCTATATGTGTCTTGGAACATATGTTTGCAAGAACATACTGCAAGTGCATAAGCAATGCCCTGCTGGACTGAACCATTGGCCCATCTAGTTCAGCAATCTGTCCTCAGAGTAGCAACCAATGGAACAAGGAAGCCCATTCACCTCCCAGCAGATAACCGTCTCATGTCATAAAACTTAACCACTGTTGAACTGTGGTGGAACAGTGGTTAAATTGCAGTATTGCAGGCTATTTCTGCCAACTGCCAGCAGTTCAATTCTGACTGGCTCAAGGTTGGCTCAGCCTTCCATCCTTCTGAGGTTGATAAACTGAGGAGCCAGATTGTTGGGGGCAATAAGTTAACTCTGTAAATCCTTAGAGAGGGCTGTAAATCACTGTGAAGTGGTATGTAAGTCTAAGCGCTATTGCTATTGCTATCCCCAAGGCTTCCATTGACTAGCCCAACTTTTTTAAAAGTCAGCCAAACTGATAACTAGCACCACACTTTGTGGTTATGTTTTATTATTTTATAAAATGTAGTGTTTCAATACTGTTTTGAAGAGTTGCAGGATGTATAACTGGGAGCATAGCGTATGTATACAGATAGCCCTCAATTTACTACCATATTTGAGTGAAATTATAGTTCTAAGTCGTTGTGGCCCTGATTACACCTGTGAATATTTTTGAGGTTACAGATCAACATTAGTAATAATAAAAAAGATTGATACGATTAATGTGCCCCAGTTTTTACCTGAGGAAAAATGATCATTCCAGCCCATTCTTATTTTTCAGAGGTTGATGGCAGCGAAAATGATTGCAGCCTTTTTCAAATTGCTTTTGAAGGACTTGGGAGTCAAAACGTCAATATCGAAATTCTTCCCCCACCCCAATGTTTTGCATCCCTATTCTTTGCAAAATGTCCTTAAATAACTTTGCAATATCAAAAGTGTAAAGTTATTCCATCTGCAGCAGCAGATGGACGAATGGACTTGCAATAAAGACCAAGAGGGGGTTTTCTTTTGAGAGAGAGAGAGAAGTAGTACAAGAAATTATTTTGTAGTTCATCACTAAAACCATGCATGCATACCATCGCTCTCTCACACACACAGAACGCAATTAATCCTTCCATGCAGACTCCATAGAAATAAAATAAAAATAATTACGCAGTAATAGGTGGAAGGAGTTTCATGAGACATACATGCAATACGCGCAGTTGTAAAATATTCCTTGGACAGGGAATATGCTGCAACTGAGAGAAACACTGCATTTTCCAGTGAATGCTGGAATTTCTGAATGCTCCAGAAATAAAGAGTGACTGTGGAAAAATAACACTTTCCCAGAGAAATCTTGTGAACCTGGTGCCATGAACAGAATGTGATTTTATAGCACAAAAGCCCTGATGAGGCAAGACATTTTCTCCCCTCCTTGCGCCTCTACACTTCAGGCTTCTTTTGTTTCACTATTTAGCTCTGCTCCAAAAGAGCCTGACCTTGTTCAGAGGGACTTCACACAGAGAACGATGCATCCATTACTTTTGTTTTTTCTCTGAATTTTTCTTTGAAGTTTGCACTGAGCTGCATTCACCTGTTTCTTCTTATCTCCAATCTAAAACAATTTGAATAGTTTTGCTAGCAATTTCCCTTAGTCTGGATGTTTTTATGTGCAGTATTTTCATTACAAGGTGCATTTTGTGTAGAATATCCATCCATCCATCCATCCACCCATCCATTTGTTCATTTATCCTCTGAAATTCATGCATCTCTAAATGTTGAGCTATATTGGTGTATTATTTTAAGAATATGTTTTTAAATCAAACCACACTAATTTCTCCCATCCCTGCCATGTCATATAAGGATTGCTCTCTTGAAAGCTGATATCCTGTCGCTTCCTGAAAGTGGCTTAGTAAAAAATATTTATTTATATTTCATGTTTCTAAATCACCCATCTCCCTCATGAGATCTGCACCACCATGAAGTCACACAATCAGAAAGGGGGGGGAGCTTTATTTTCTCTGCTTGTCATTCACTCACACATATTCCTGCATGATTAGCCCAAGTATCTCCTCCCCACTCTCCTTCATTGCTTCAGTGTCCTCACTTCCAGAAAATGAGTCACCATTCAGATATCACAGCCTTCCCCAACTCAAAGTCCCCCAGCTGCATTGACATGTCTAGCCCAGCAACTATCTGGAAGGTACTCAACTATCTGGAAGGTACTAGACCATCTCTCTCTCTCTCCCTCCCTCCCTCCCTCCCTCTCTCTCTCTCTCTCTCTCTCTCTCCCTCCATCCCTCTCCCTCCCTCCCTTAAAATCCCCAACCATTCTTATTCCCTGGTGTCCATGTGGCTGCTTAGAAGAATGTAAAAGGAGAAGGCAAAAATTCATAGCTCATTTGACAGGTTGCTTTTCAACACAGTTTCTTTCATGATGGTTGATATATTAACCCAACATTATGCATATCATGAGATTGTAGAGATTTTAGACAAAGAAAGGAACCTGACCTGGTTGTGACATGGAAACTCGTCTTGAGCAACTGCGGCTTATTAGTCACCAAAACATGGTCACCCCCCCCTCAAAAGGTTAAAAAAAACTATCCCTAACAAACCAAAGTTAGAGATATTAAGAGCTGAGGGCAGAAGCTGCAGAAGGATTTTGGGGTCTAGAAGGAAAGCAAGTTTTAGATTTATTGTGACTGTTTCACTCTTAGGGGAAAATGCTTTGGGATTTTTCACTGCCTCCAAAGCCAGGAGAACCTGATCAGCAGCTCCATTGTCAGTAGTCAGAAGTCCTGAACTGGATCCTACAGCTCCCCTCACAATTCATGTGCTCCCCTTAGGGAAGCGTATCATACAGAGAGAACTCCAGCCCAAGGGAATTACTATTTTTTCCCAGTTCAGGAAATTTAGTTAAACCTAATGATATTGGCCAACAGTTTTGTTAGAACAAAAGACAGAGAACCGATTTTTGGCCAAGGAATTGTAGACGTCCAGGGGTTACAGTTGAGCAAGGGAAGGATTGTACCATGATCAGAGTCTCTTTGAACATCTTGCTTGCAAGATGGCCTAAGAGATTAGGGCAAAAATGTTCAGAGGAGATAAAGGAAATACTGCTCTGTGCAGTCAGCCATTAAATGATGGAAGTTGTTGCCTCTGGATGTAGCAAGGCAATTATTGTGGGTTGTTTTAAGGAACCTGAGGAGAGCAACTCTCATTCTTAGCCCTAAAACTAGGAAAATAAACCTCTATTGACAGGGATAGTAAATTTATTACCTTTCTAGGTGCATTGAGACAAACAACAGGTGAATGTGATGCATCTCTGAATTGTGCTGGATTATTTGAGCGGCAGTTTTTGAAGAAAGCGTTATTCACATGTGGATTTTGATTTATTTATATATTATTTTGGCTTGTATGAAACTACTGTACATTTCCAAAAAGTAGTGGAGTAGAGCGTAAGTGCCTCTAAAGGAAGAACTTTTGTATATCCTCATTTTAAACAAAAAACCTTTCCTGGACATGCATCTGCCAATGATTTTTAAATGAAATATCCTGGGGATGGGGGAAAGTACTGTTTAACTTTTAATCTGCTCAGAATGGCAAATCTTAGTGGGTGCTGAAATGAGATTTGAACCCAACTCCATTCTATGTTTGCCTTCTTCTGTTGTAGGTTGTAGCCATCCCAAGTACTCAAAAAGACAGGAAGCCATCATGGAGTCTACTAACTTCCCATTGTTTTGGTTCTGGTCACTGTGGGCCTTAGGATCTGGCCCAGGTTGGGTACGTAGCCAAGCAGCCACCCAGCCACATTCAATCAAGATAGAAGGAGACATCACTCTTGGAGGGCTGTTCCCTGTGCATTCCCGTGGCCCAGCCGGAGTACCTTGTGGGGAGGTGAAGAAAGAAAAGGGGATCCATCGGATGGAGGCCATGCTTTACGCTCTGGATCAGATCAACAGTGACCCTGATCTGCTTCCCAACATAACTTTGGGAGCCCGGATCCTGGATACCTGCTCTCGTGACACCTATGCCTTGGAACAATCATTGACTTTTGTCCAGGCACTGATTCAGAAGGACACTTCCGATGTGCGGTGCTCCAATGGGGAGCCACCCATCATTGCCAAACCAGAGCGTGTGGTGGCTGTCATTGGGGCCTCTGCCAGCTCTGTCTCTATTATGGTGGCCAACGTCCTTCGCCTCTTTGCTGTAAGTAGAAGGCAGGCCTTTCACACGACATCATTTGGGGGAAAGGAGGTTGGTCAGCAAAGAGGTGATAGTAGCTACAGCTTCCTAGGTAACATCTGGATTCCTGTCTCAGGAGATGATATTTAAGATGGTGGCCGTCCTTAAAGGGTGCATTTGGAAAGTCGCTGCCTGTTTGGGAGGATACTGCAGGGCACTCAATTGTGGTTCTACAAAAAAAAAAAATGAAGTGTAAAATTTAAAGCACAGGAAAAAAAATATCTGTAGGAAAAATAAATATTTTCATCAATAAAGATGGAAAGAGTTGTATTCTGACCTATGGCCCAGAACAAGTTGGGTAAACTGGGCCTGGAGAGCAGAAAACACATGGAAGATATGATAGCATCATCAAGTACTAGAAAGGACCACAAAGAATAATAGTTCTCCATCATGCAAGCTTCCAGATGGGTTGGAAATTGTGATTTCCAAAATTCCCCAGGTAATATAACCACTGCTGAAAATTCTGGCTCTACACAAGACAGATTCCCCTGGGATTATAAGGGAGGGGAAAAAAACTCCCTAAGAATAGTTCAGCAGTAGAACCAGCTACCCAAAGACATGCTGGTTTCCCCTTCACTGGATGAGTTCAGACAGAAGCTAAATAGGCATCTATCTGGGATGTTTTAATCTGGATTCCTGCAGGAACCAAAGAGCTAAACTCAGTCGTCTCAAAGAGCCCTTCAAACTTAGAACAGCTACAATTTTATACTTAACCCGAAGTTTATTAAAAATGATTTTAATAGCAATTTCTAATTATTGCTAATAGTTAGCAATATTTGAGGCCAACTTTTTAAAAAATTATTGGGCCTCATCTGTCTTTTACTTCATTTACATTCTAATTTGGCATGGTGCATTTAACAAAGGGTTCTGTGCGTAAGAAATTCTTAGGAACCCAGCAATGGCGCAATCATTCATAGCATCCTAAACCATAATGTGGTTTCATTTAAGCCCCAATGTTTGCAGCAAGGAAGCTCTGCAGGGACATTACCAAAAACTGAATCTCCCTCCAAAATTGATGAAAAAGCAGGAAGAAAACTAGTCTGAGCGGACGACACAAAGGCTTCCAAAAGAGATAAAACCTTGAGGAAGCCTTCATGTCCAAGACTTTTTCCCCACTGGGGAGCATCACACTGTATCCATGGAGATCAGATCTCTACTGAAATTATGGAAGTGTCAGAGCTGCTCATTGTGGTTTGTGTGGTTTGTGTGTTTTACTCTACAAGCCAGCATGTTGCCAGAATAGAGCTACTGTTAAAACCCAGTTGGCTTTAGCACATGAGACAGGAGGAATGTCATCTTTTCTTGTGCTCATGAACACTTTTTAAATGCATCCTACTTCATGCGAAACAATGAAACCTTGAATTGGTACTGAGGCTGACTCTGATGTCCCCATCAAATGAAGTAAGGGAGTAGTTAACCAGAGAAAGGGACATTTAGCAATACATCCTGGAATTCTTTCTTTCTGGAAATATGTTGCATGCCATGCCTATTGAGCAGCAAAGATTTTTTAAAAATACTTTTAATATTTTAAAAATGATAGTATTTTTTTAATATTTCTGGACCTTTTAACATTTTGTGATTTCACTTTTGAATCCACTGCTGCTTATTTATTAAGATATTGTGAATATAGATAGATAGATAGATAGATAGATAGATAGATAGATAGATAGATAGATAGATAGATAGATAGATAGATCGATCAATCTTTGGTTATTCGGGTTTTCTCCCGCATAAAATTGGAAGTGTCTTGGCGACGTTTCGACGAAGTCTCATTCGTCATCTTCAGGCTGGTGCTTTCAGCTTCGAAGGAGCACAAAGCTGAAAGCACCAGCCTGAAGATGACGAATGAGACTTCGTTGAAACGTCGCCAAGACACTTCCAATTTTACGCGGGAGAAAACCCGAATAACCAAAGACCTACATACAAACACCCACGAAAACCTCAGAAAACAATATATATATGTATGTATGTATGTGTGTGTGTGTGTGTGTGTGTGTGTGTGTTGTGTGTTTTTCTTTTAATGCACATAGTTTTAAATGTTTTATCTAGTTTTGTTTTGTCTTTGTAATTTTTTGGGGGGGGGGAGTTTATATTTTAACTTTTTGAATAAAATAAAATGTAAGCGATAGAAGAAAAAGAAAGAAAAGGAAATAAGATATTGTGAAAATGGATCTAAGATATTTATTTGTACAGGGTAAATGTTGTCACACAGTTATGGCAATTATTGCTTTGTTCATGACTATTAATGGGAGCCATATAAATGCCATAAATCAGTCAACAAAGAAGCTTAAGCCTCACTCGGGTCATTACTCCCCATCTCTTAAGAGCATTTTTGCTTTGTAACAAAAAGCTACCATTTAGCCTTAATATTGTGTCAGTACTGGGAGGATTCGATAAAACACAATGGATTAAAATAAAAACAGGGAGGAGGACAAGATGTGAGCTTGGTGAGCCTTTGATGGTACAGTACAGAAATATTTTTACAAAAGAAATAGGTTCTGCAGAAGGACTAAAGGGATAAGGAAGGGCTGGAGAGGAAGGGTGGAGGCTAAGGATAATTCATCACTTTTAACCCGTGATTTTCTTCCACTTCTACAGATTCCCCAGATAAGCTATGCATCCACAGCACCAGAACTCAGTGACAATAACCGCTACGATTATTTCTCCCGTGTGGTGCCTCCTGACTCTTACCAAGCTCAAGCAATGGTAGACATTGTTAAAGCACTAGGCTGGAATTATGTCTCCACCTTGGCCTCTGAGGGCAACTATGGCGAGAGTGGGGTCGATGCCTTTGTGCAGATCTCCCGGGAAGCTGGTAAGAGGAGTTTGGGAAATGTCTGAAGCCAATGATGGGGGTCAGTAAAGCTGCTAATTTCCTGGAAAAACAGCCCATGAACAGACACATGAAAACTGCTTGAGGTTGTTCCATGTTCAGGGAAAGGGGATCTCTGCATGGCATCAGAGATTGGCTCGTATTTTTGCAGTGTGCAAATGCAATGAAAAAAAAAGTCCCACACCTGAGCCCTAGGCCAAGTCCACACTGAAACAAATGAGCTTTTGATTCTGGATTAGCTGTGCTCTGGATTGCTGCCAGTGGAGAAGGAGAGGGTATAGACAGACATGATGGAATGTGAGATCATGGTAGCTCAACAGGGCAAGTTACATGCAACATAAACCATTTCTTCCATATCTACTGTTCGATAGCTGGGTCACATTCATCACATTTTAATCTAAAGTAAAATAGAGTTGTGGGTTTGGGGTGCAGCATATCTTCTGCTTAGCCTCTAGGTCAGTGGTTCTCAACCTGTGGGTCGGGATCCCATTTGGGGTCGAATGACCATTTCACGGGGGTCGCCAAACAACCCAGTCCGCCATTTTTCTCCCTTTTCCTTAGCTGTGCTACTCCCTTTTATTCTATTGGCTTTTGAAAGCCAATAGAATAGATTCTCTTGAATAGAATCTAATTCTATTGGCTTTCAAAAGCCAATAGGAATTGTCCAGGCTGTCTCTGCCCTGCTGAGTCCGCCAAAAGTCCCATTCTGCAAACGGTGCTGCACCAGTTGAGTAGTCCTCGACTTATGACCAGTTGAGTAGTCCTCGACTTATGACTGGTTGGGGGTCACGGCATTAAAAAGGTTGAGAACCACTGCTCTAGGTCATTATGTGAACTCAAAAATATGGTCATTGGAGAGGTTATGAAAATATGGGCAATTGAGATTGGTTAACATGGGCTGAGCATTTGTATTGGTGTAAACCTGGTCACCCTGTGAGTTTTTGCTCTTTTTATCCCATGACTGATCCCTGACTGATATCAGTAGCAAACCACTTCTGTATTGTTACCAAAATACCTACAAGGACACATTAGTTATTGGGAATCAAGGTTAATTCAAGGAAGATGCTATTTTTATCTCTTACATACACAAGCCACTAATTTGTGAGATTCCTCCTTTCCCCAAATTATTTTTAGGAATAAACTATTGGTTTTCACACTTTCTGTTGGCAGCAAATATTTTGCAGATTTATTTGGCTTCCAGGATCCTTTCCCTCTCCCCACAGTGAGCATAATAGAAGATTTAAGGGTAAAATCTAACACAGTGGTATCTTGGTACTGAACTGCTTTGAAACTCATCAGATTTGGTACTCAATGCATTTTGACGTGACACTTTTGTCCTGGTACTCATTGTTTGTTTGATACTCAATGCACAAGTTAGAACTTGTCAGTGTCGGCTGCCTTGTGACTCACTTCATTATTCCCTATGGGGAAAAAATTGATACTCATTGTTTTGCTATTCATTGTGTCTCCCAGAAACAATGAGTACCACTGTATAGCCTTCAGGTGTTAGGTCTATAATTCCCAAATTCCTAACCAGCAAGGCTGTGCTGCATGAGAACTCAGGAAATAGTAGTACAGTATTCATTCATGGATAGCTTTCTCTTTGGAAGTACATGCACTCTGAAATTCATGAGGTATGTACTCAGACATCTTTCAACTGCCTATTGAAGATGTATCTTTTCATTCCCTGTATGAATGTTGTTCAAAAGATGAGGGGTGTTGAAAAATTCAAGTTGGCTGTTGCAACCAGGTGATCAAACATTCCATTTTAAATTGCTTTGAGATTTGCAGTAATATGAAGTGGCATATTAATAACAGGGCATCCCTGTGTATCATACAGGGAATGCCTGGGTGAAAAAATGGTCTTCAATAGGAGCTGAAAGATGTATGAGTACATACCTCATGAATTTCAGAGAGCAGGTGCTACAAAGGGAAATGAATGCATGATGTAAGATGACATGCAGTGGTCCAGGCACAGACAGTAGATGTTCTATCTGTATTAGTTTGCATTGTTTAGGTTGGGGAGTTGTTTAGGTTGGAGAAAGGGCTCAGTTTTTATCTGGGTACCTGTCTCCGTAGCTTAAATAGACTTTAGAAAGGAAGGTCATAAAGTAGACCATATTTTCCTTCTTGACAAACTGGAAAAATATGGGCTGGGTGATCCACTACCAGATGGATTCAAGGTTGAACAACCATCACCAACATGTGATCCTCAATGGGTTTATGCCCACAGAGAGTATGCAATGGGATACCTCAGGGTTCTGTCCTGGGCCCACTAAGTCTTCATAAACGGCTTAGATTAGGGAGTAGAAGGCATGTTTATAAAATCTGTGGATGACACAAAGCTTGGGGGAGGGGGGAATTGCTCTGAAGACAGGCTCAAAATCTTGATAAACTTGAACAAGATCCAAAACCAGATCCAAATGTTGTTCAGCAATGAGTAATTGACCAGATACAAAAGTCAATGCAGTTTTGGGCTGCATGAATAGAGATCTAGGCTCAAAATCACACAAAGTGATAGCACCCCTCTATACTGCACTGGTCAGACCACACCTGGAATTCTGTGTCCAGTTCTGATCAGCACAAAACAAAAAGAATAGTGAGAAACTGGAAAGAGTGCAGAGAACAGCAACAAAGAAGATAAGTGGCTTGGAAGCTAAACTCTATGAAGAGTGGTTAAAGGAACTTGGTATGCTTAGCATAAAGAAGAGAAGGCCAAGAGGAGACATGATAGCAGTCTCCCAATATATGAAGGGCTGTCACAGGGAATGAAGAATAGATTTAGTCTCTCTAGTGCTTAAGAATAAGACAGGAATCAATGGGTAGAGCTTTATAGTAAGCAATCAAAACTTGAACCAAGGAAGAATTTTCTGACTATGAGAGCTTAGCAATGGAACAGCCTGCCTCCTAGAGCTGTTGGTGCTCCCTCACTGAAAGTTTCCAAGAAAAGATAGGACAGCCATTTGCCCAAAATGGTATCATATTCCTTTGCCCAGTCTGCTGCAGGTTATCTTTCAGTGATGACAGGTTGGAGAGAGTATTAATCCTCCTCCAGTAAACACTTTACTCACTTTAAATCCCTCCCTCTCCAAGAATCCTCATTTTATCTCTGAATAAAGAAAAGCACAGGGGATATGTCAGACCCCATTTGGAATACTGTGTCCAGTTCTGAAGACCTCACTTAAAAACAGATATTGATAAGACTGAGCAAATCCAGAGAGGGGCAATAAAAATGGTGCACTGGAGAAATGGAATATGAACAGCCTGGAAGACAGAAGGGGAGTGGAGGACCTGATTGAAACCTTTAAATATATTAAGGGTGTGAATAAGGATCTAGAAGGCAGTATTTTCAATATTAAGCAAAAATCAAGAATACGGGCTGGGGGAGGGGGCATAACCATAAACTGATAGTTAGTTCAAAAGTAATGCTACGAAGTATTACTTCACAGAAGAAGTAGTGGAAGCTTGGAACCAGCTTCCAGCAGAGGTATTAGGTCAATCAACGATTACTGAGTTTAAATGTGCTGGGGATAAACTCATGTCCAAATAAAAAATAAAAAATTAATTAAAAAGAAAACAAAACCCACAAGAAAATAACCTCAAAGGTCAGGCTCAATGGACCACTAGGTCTTCTTCTGTGGTGAGTTTTCTCCATGTCTATATATGGTGCATCTAACCTAGTTTGGAGCACAGGAAATTCTGAAAAGCCTCTAGTGAATGTGAAGCTTTCTTGAACCCATTTTAGCAACCAGCATAGCTTTGGGCTGTGCCCAGGAATATGAAACATCAGCAAAGAATCAGGACAGAACAACTGAGAGATAGTTCAAAATAATAATCTTTGGGACTGAAGAACAGAATAGGAACGTAGGAAGGAGTCTTATTCCAGATCAGATTACTTGCCAATGTAGACCAAGGTAACATAAAGCAACCATCAGCTTTCAGGATCTCAGGCACAATGGAGCTCACCATGATCTGCAACCAATTTCTTTTTAAATAGGAGATGTTGCACCTTCTGTGTATAAGGCAAATACCCTCTAAACCAAGTTTTCCCAATCATTTCCTAAAACTTTTTCCTACCTGGCAGGTGGAGTTTGCATTGCCCAGTCCATCAAGATCCCACGGGAACCCAGGCCAGGAGAGTTTAACAAAATGATCAAGAGACTGATGGAGACTCCCAATGCCCGTGGCATCATCATTTTTGCCAATGAGGACGACATCAAGTAAATGCTCCATCTGCTTTTTTTCTTTTGTACATTTGTGTTCTGGCTTCCTTCCAAGAGTTGCGAACATGTTTCCTCTTCTGTTTCATCCTGACAACAGCCAGAATGGTGGGTTAATCTGATCCAAAATTATCAAGGGAACAGGATGGCTAAATCTGAGATTATTTTCATCTTAGTATGATATGCAAATAATAATTCAGGGAATGGTTAAATTAAATTAAATTAAATTAAATTGAAAAGATGGTTTGTTCTTAGCCTGACTAGTTCAACTGATATGCAAATATGTAGTCTGTTTATGGTTCCTAGTTAGGCCTGATTAGATCTTGTGGTCCATCCAAATCTCTTATCAATCCAGAGAGGTACACAACAAGAGTAGCTAAAAAGGAATAAAATCGAACCAAGAATTAACTAAACTATGATTAATTCATTCATGAGTTTTAGACTAGATCAAAAAACTTGATCAAAACACATCATGCAAAAAGTAGGCAATTTCAAATCCACAGTTGGCCTGCCAGCTCCTATTTTTTAGCTCCCAGATCACAGCAGATCATCCTGCTGAAATCTGTCAACAAAATCACTCATTTGCAACTACATAATTTTCAGCAAGTTTTCGTAAAATATTAACTCTGTCTTTAACTGATGCTAGATTTAATATACTCCCACAACCCTCAACACACTACCATTTCCCAGAGTCTTTCCACCATTAGATATGTCTCTTGCTTCCCCCCATAAATATGTAAATAAATTGCTGCTCACCTCCCAAGCTGGAAAAAAGGTGTCTATTCCTGACTCAGCGCAGCATGTAATAGTATATAGTCCTAGCCTAGCATTAACTGCATGATGACTTATAGCCTAAGTTCTGAATTCACTAGTTACACTTTCCCTGTGGCTGAGTTGCAGCAGTCTCCATTCAGTCTTGAGTTTGCAGAAGACTATTTCAGTATGAAAGTTCTTCTCCCCACTGAAGACCCCTATCTTGCCTTTAGTAATTTGGTTCCTAGTCCCTTGACTTGCCTAGGTAATGTTAGACAGAGCCTAACAGATTATACAGATCTTGAGGTTTTCCTGGCATCAGTTGGAATAAGGAGCAAAACACCGATATGGCCAAAGTAAACTCAAGTTTATCTCATGCAAGAGCTGGGGATAAGATGTCCATGCAACACAATATCATAGGGACACAGCAAAAAAAAAAAAAAAAAGGTGACTGACAGAGCATGTTTTATCTTGCTTAGGGATTAGTCATGAATGTCTCTCATTTTTCCATTGCACCCCTGCAGACGAGTGCTGGAAGCTGCCCGCTTTGCCAATCTGACAGGGCAGTTCCTCTGGGTAGGTTCCGACAGCTGGGGCTCCAAGATCTCCCCCATTCTGATGCAAGAAGAAGTGGCTGAAGGAGCAGTGACCATCTTACCCAAAAGAGCCTCGGTTGAAGGTAACAAAGGCTTAGACAGAGCAGAGGAGAGCAGCAGCGTGCAGTATGGGAGAGTGGAGAGAAACACGAACTGGCTGAAGTCACATGACACAGCTGGCCCACTCTGCCATGACTCCAAGATCCACTCTCTTTCCTGAGACCTGGTAGAAAATGACCAGCATTGCCCTGGGCAAACTGGTGGCAGATATCCCTCAGAATGAATGTCACTTCTGCATTTGTTATTCTTCCTGAAAAGACAGGGTGGGTTTTTTTCCTACCTATCTCTATCCCTTTTCTGCCTGTTTCATTACTCCACATTACTGATTAGATAGTAAAATAATGGGTGAGAGGGGACTCATATTAATACCCATTTTACAGGGTCACCTACATTGACCACCAGAGGAAAGTTTAACAAGAGCTGGGGATCAGAACCATAAAAATCACAGTCACCAACAGAGGGCAGAAAAGTAACTCTTGCAGCTGATGGCCAGTTAGAATTAGAGATCCTTAATCTCAGACTACATGGACAGACTCAACCACAGTTTCAACTGGGAAATTGTAAGCATCTTAGACCAAGCTAAATCTAAAACCACTAGGAATTTCTGAAAGTTTGGCATTCAGGCAAATCAGCCATCAGCAGACACATAGAAATAAGCCACATTTATACACCATTGAAAAAGGACAATAAAAAGGCTAAGAAGGAAACAAAAAGACCAGAATGCATCCTCTCCAGCAGCTTACACCCAGATAAGTAGGGATGAACACCAAACAATTAAGTAGAAAACAATATCATAATTAAGGGTAACTATCAAGGAGAAAACCACACCAGCAATGCTGGCAGGGCAAGCTGCTGTAATTAAACAGGGAGCAAACTCCGTACTCACTAGCACTGAAGAAGTTAGTCAAGTAATGAAACATCCACAAGCAAACAGCCAAGCTCAGAGAACACAGAGGATTCCATGATTAGAGCTTCGCTATCCAATATGGTGGCCTTAACTTAGTAGCATATGTGGACAAGCCTTCCCAACAGCTTGCAACCCAGATGTGACAGTCCTAGTTTAAACCAATAGTTATCTTCTTTCCTATGTTTGCATGACATGGCTATGCATGGGAGTTTAATTTCAAAGTGCCATGCTTGGTTTGGGTAAAACTAACCCTCTATAACTTACAGCTGGCACAGTTTAACAATGACACATATGTCCCAGTTGCATATGTGTCAAGCAAACAAAGTAGATGTTTGGAAAATGCAACCTTAAATAATTATTTTCCCTGTTCCTTCATTTCCTATTGAGCATAGCTGCATATTAATTCATTTCAAAAAGACATTTCATTCTTAAGCTCTGCTCTCTAAGAGCCTGTGAGGGTTTTAAAACGCATTATTGGCAACTAATCCATTTTAGAGTGATAGAGAAGCCATGATTTAATAGACTTAAAGCAACTCTTCAGAGCTGGGAAGACCAATGAGTGGGAAGACAGATGTCTTCCTTCCTGTTCTGCCCCAGACAGATACTTGTGCTTAGATATTTCAATCTGCTAATGACTGAGACCGAAAGACTTTGTTAATGTCTCTAAAATAAAAGGATACATTATGGTGACAAAATGTAACAGAGAATAGGATTCTCTCAAGGGAACGAATTCTGTAAGATAAAGTTTGACTGGCAGGAATGAGTAATGTTCCATTCTCCTGAAGTTTCTGCTTGATAGATAAAAATCACCATCTCTACATCCAAGTACTTGATGACTGGATGCTGACATACATTCACACACATCTGGCATGAGAAATAGCCACACAACATACTCCTTTGCTCTTAAAAGTGATCCACCCTGAAAAGCCAAGAAGGAAAACTTTTTTTCATATGGAAATAACACTGCAATTGAGAGATGAAGCAGCTGATCATGATTCAACTTCAGTAACTACCTTAAAAAAAACATTGACAGTTCTTTGAAAAAAAAATGACTGCGCAGCTATGATCCTCCTCCTTGTTCTTTTTCCAGGTTTTGACCAATACTTCACCACCCGCTCCTTGGAGAACAATCGGCGCAACATCTGGTTTGCTGAATACTGGGAGCAAGACTTCAGATGTAAACTGACCCGCCCAGGGTTCCAATATGATGAAGGCAGCCGCAAATGTACTGGTAGGGCTATTCCTGATGTGCGGAGCGAGGGAGGGAGGGAGGAGTAAAGCAAGGGGAGTTAATGCACAGAATAATTGCTCCAATGAATAATTCCCCAATTACACCCTAATCCCTGGTTTTGAGGTGATTGTGGTAGAAAACATCACAGAGCTTCAAGGCCTAGGCTGTTGTTCAACTCCACAGGAAACAGAGGAGATTAGACTTCAAGTGTCCCCCCTCTCCTTATGACAGAAAGAAAGCAAGGAGTCCCTGCCTCCTCTCCAGGTGCTGTTTTTTCCTGGAAAAATGTCCAACTCAGCCTCCTTTTCTATGCTGTTTTTAGTTGTTTTAGTGACTCCTTCAGTAGTCAGAATCCATTTGTTCCCCTTGATTTCTCAAGCCCATCTCCAAAGTTCCCCAGTATTTCCCACATCCACTTCTCTTCCACTGAACTGCTGGCAATTGAAGGTGCATGGTAAAGGTGCATGGCGCCTTGCCCAAAAAAAATTAACAAAAGTTGACCAAGAAAATTAGGTTCAGCCTCCCTCTCTCAACAACTGAGAAATTATCAGTCGCTACACAAATTGTTCAAGAAAGCAGACAGGCAAGATTAAAACACTGCAACTGCTTTGGAAAGAAATCCATCAAAAGTCAGGAGCTGGCAAAAAAGGAAGGAAGAAAAAAAAGAAAGGAAGGAAGGAAGGAAGGAAGGAAGGAAGGAAAGAAAAAGAAAGAAAGAAAGAAAGAAAGAAAGAAAGAAAGAAAGAAAGAAAGAAAGAAAGAAAGAAAGAAAGAAAGAAAGAAAGAAAGAAAGAAAGACCTGCCAATCTGGCTTAGCATCAGTGTCCTAAAGAGTGGGATGTGGAGAAGGAGGTTTTCAGGGTTTCATAGACAGCCTCGTGAATGGCTATTATTCTTTACATGAACTAAGGATATGTCTGTTTACAACGGTAAGCTTAGACATCCATAAGTACAACTTGCACATCACACATTGCCTTGATCGTGACATGTAACCCGACCTCCATTCCCATGTACACAGTTTGTACTGACAAAGGAAATCCTCTCCTTGACGTTGCCCTTGTCTCATCCCCATTTAGTGCGTAGGAGAGCTTTAAGTCCTGATTAGTTGTGCCTGTATGAAAGCAGATTTCCCCTCACTCTAAGACTCTCCAAATACATCCTCAAGGCATATAACGTTTGTCATCATTACTTGGATGCAATCCGAGGTTATGTTTTGGAAGGGTTGGAAGTGTTGAAACGCCTTCTCCTGCCAACACTAGCCAGCTTCCACCACAGCCATTTCTCCCCCATCTTTGCCTTCCAGATTTCCCCAAAGGGAGAGCAGAATTGCTCTATTTTAGGTGGGAAGAAGGAGAGGCATACATTTGCAAGGGATTTAACGTTCTGGGATGGTAAACGCACCACTTCAAATTACAGGTGCATTTGCTTACTTTTGGGGAAAAAGTTAAAATCTCTGCAAGTCACAAACCTAACCAAACAGCAAGTAGATTTGGAGGAATATGGAGATGGCCTGAAGAAGGTATTCAACAGCCATTATGCAAGCATCCAGCTCAGCCTAGGTCAGGGCTAGGCAACCTTGGCTGTTTTATGACTTGTGGACTTCAACTCCCAGAATTCCTGAGCCAGCCAGCCTAGATCAACAGGACTGGGGTGGTGAGTTAAAAAATCAGGATTGTCCTGCTTGGATTCTCGTTACTACAAGTAGTCCTTGACCTATGACCACAATTGAGCCCAACATTTCTGTTGTTAAGTAAGACAGTTGTTAAGCATGTTTTGCCCCATTTTACGACTTTGCTTGCCACAGTTGTTAAGCGAGTTACTGCAGTTGTTTAAGTTAGTAGCACAGTTGCTAAGTGAATCTGGCTTCCCCATTGACTTTTCTTCTCAGAAGGTCGCATAAGGTGATCTTGGGACATGACCTTGGGACACTGCCACCGTCATAAATATGAGTCAGTTGCCAAGCATCTGAATTTTGATCGTGTGACCATGGTGACCCTGCAATGGTCATAAGTGTGAAAATCAGTCATGTCACTTTTTTCAGTACCGTTGTAACTTTAAACGGTCACTAAAAGAATTGTTGTAAGTCGAGGACTATCTGTATAAAGAGGGGTGGAGAGAGAAAGAGAGAGAATCTCTGTCAAGCTTTGAAGATTGAGGTCAACCCTTTGAAATAGAACAGGACAGGAAAATGGACATCCCAAGAACTACTGCAACTCTGTTATTACAATATAAGATATGATAACAAAATAGTGAAAGCCTAACAGATTTTCTCTGTTCCCTTTTATACCAAAGACAATCAGGGCAGGGTAATCCTGATTTTTTTCCTCACCCCACTCGCATCTAACCAACTCAAACTGATGTTGACATAAGAATTGTTGAATCCCCTTTTAAGCCCATCTCCATACTCTTCTATAGTAGGCTGTGCTTTAGTGTTTTAGCCTTGTACTTTTCAATTTGTTTTTTTTCTCTTTAGTATGGATGGAAATTGATAGCGGCACCCTATAAGGATCCATCTAGCCTAATTTCTTATTCTGAGCTGGGTACACACATTCATTTGCTTGATATAAAGAATAGAAAACTTGACTATCATAATAAATTCTGTTCTACTTCAGAATGGAGGAATGCACAAAACGTTTTGCTTATAGTAAACTAAATAGCATCAAACCTTCCCCCCCCCCTTCTAAGTTACATTGTTAATACAGCCAAGAACAGGGGATGCAATATAATTTATGAAAGAAATTACAATGCTGCCCAAATATGAATCATTATTTGGGTAGCTATTTTTCTTGGAAAACAAAGTTGGTATGGCTCTGATGAGACAGGTAACCAAGTTATCACAAAATAGAAAAGAACATCTAAAAGGCCAGAGAAATTAAAAGAAGAATCTTGCATCTCAAGAAAAAAAAAAGCAGAGCAAGAGATAGCTGAGTCTTTCTGGGGAAGAAATAGCAATATCAATGCACTTACTTATATACCTCTTCACAGTGCTTTACAGCCCTCTCTAAGCGGTTTACAGAGTCAGCATATTGCCCCCAACAATCTGGGTTCTCATTTTACTGAACGAGGAAGGATATTATAATAATAATAATAGTAGTAAAGTTGGAAGGGACCTTGGAGGTCATCTAGTCCAACCCCCTGCTCGGGCAGGAAACCCTACACCATTTCGGACAAATGGCTGTCCAGTCTCTTCTTAAAAACTTCCAGTGTTGGAGCATTTACTGCTTCTGGAGGCAAGCTGTTCCACTGATTAATTGTTCTCACTGTCAGGAAGTTTCTCCTTAGTTCTAGGTTGCTTATCTCCTTGATTAGTTTCCACCCGTTGCTTCTTGTCCTGCCTTCAGGTGCTTTGGAAAATAGCTTAATTCCCTCTTCTTTATGGCAGCCCCTGAGATATTGGAATACTGCTATCATGTCCCCCCTTGTCCTTCTCTTCGTTAAACTAGACATACCCAATTCTAGCAACCATTCCTTATATGTTTTAGCCTCCAGTCCCCTAATCATCTTTGTTGCTCTTCTCTGTAATCTTTCTAGAGTCTCAACATCTTTTTTACATCGTGGTGACCAAAACTGGATGCAGTATTCCAAGTGTGGCCTTACCAAGGCATTGAAGAGTGGTATTAATACTTCGCATGATCTTGATTCTATCCCTCTGTTAATGCAGCCTAGCATTGTGTTGGCCTTTTTGGCAGCTGCCGCACACTGCTGGCTCATATTTAAGTGATTGTCTACTAGGACTCCGAGGTCCCTCTCACAGTTACTACTATTGAGCATGGTGCCACCTATGCTGTACTTGTGCATTTGGTTTTTCTTGCCTAAATGTAGAACCTTGCTTGGATGGAAGGCTGAGTCAACCTTGAGCCTGTCAGGATCGAACTGCTGTCAGTGGGCAGAGTTACCCTGCAATACTGCATTCTAACCGCTGCACCACCCAAGCTCAATTCTGTAAGCAAGGCACTAGAGTCAAAGAAAAAGCTTTCACAGCCAGAGAGTATTTTAATATCATGGGGTATTCAGAATTGCCAGTGGCTTTGACACACTTTCCCCACTTTTCTTCAGGAGATGAACGAATTGGCCGAGAATCAACTTATGAGCAGGAGGGGAAGGTGCAGTTTGTGATTGACGCTGTCTATGCCATGGCCCATGCCTTACACAACATGCATATGGAGCTCTGTTCAGGCCACATCGGGGTGTGTGACAAGATGGACCCCATTGAAGGGCGAACCTTGCTGCACTACATTCTGGGGGTCAACTTCAATGGTGAGATTGGCAGAGGATCAGCTTTTCAGCCAAGGTGCCGAGTTGTATCACTCTATGTCATGGATAGTATTCTACATTTGCACACATGGAGACCTGAGCAAAGGTTTAGAGCAGGGGTAGGCAACCCAAAACACTCAAAGAGCCACTTGGACCCGTTTCCCACCAAAAACAAAACACCGGGAGCCGCAAAACCCTTTTGATATCTAAAATGAAGATAACACTGCATATATCCTTTTTTACCTTTCTTATAGGTGTGTGTGTGTGTGTGCGCACGCGCGTGTGTGTGTATGTATGTATGTGTGTGTACACACACACACACACACACACACTAAAAAAAAAGTAAAAATATGACTCTTGGGAATATCCATACTATTAAAACAATGATCACCAAGAGAATGCTTTAAGAGAATAAAATTACATACACACACAGGTTAAAAAAAGGATATATGCAGTGTTATCTTCATTTTAGATGTCAAAAGGATCTCTCTCTCTCTCGTCTCTCTCCCTCCCTCCCTCTCTATCTGCCCTTGGTCTGCCACTCCTCTTCCCCCACTCTCTCTCTCTCTCCCTCCCTCCCTCCCTCCCTCCCTCCCTCCCTCTTTCTCTCTCTCTCTTTCTCCCCTCCCTCCTATCTGCTGCTCACCTGGCAAGCTTCAAGCTATTGTCCAACAAGATCAGGGGTAAGCAACCTCGTCTCTTTCATGACTCATGGACTTCAACTCCCAGAATTCCTGAGTCAGCCTACCTGGGCTAGCTAGCTCTCTCCTGCCCTTCCTGCTTCCTGCAGAGACGCAGCAAAGGGAGGAGCTCCGCCCAGAAAGCTTTTCAGCTCCTCGGAGAACACTGTGAGTACACTCTCTTTTACACATACACACACACAAAAACACAAACACACAGAGAGAGAGAGAGAGAGAGAGAGAGAGAGAGAGAGAGAGAGAAGTAGGGAAGCGCAATTCCTCTCTCTGTCTCTATCTCTCTCTGCAAAGGCAGAGGAGGCTGGGAGCCAGAGGGGAAGGCTCAAAGAGCCGCATGCGGCTCCGGAGCCGCAGGTTGCCGACCTGTGGTTTAGAGCAATGTAGGGCTGTGATCATGAATTGGCAGGCAAGTACAAATTTGCAGTATTCAGGGCAGGAAAGAGTGAGAAAGCTTTACCCAGATTCTGCAGCTTTAGATCACAAACCAAGGGAAGCTACATGTTGAGGTGCAAACCAACAGCTCCAGGTCAACATATTTGTTATGCCCATTTTGTAGGCATGTCATACTCAACATGTCCTATCCTTGCCAATAGATGACATGTCCATCTTCTAGAGAGATAGATAAGTGGAGAAAACTGATCTGGAGTTTTCTGTTTCCATCAATGCTTGCAGCAGGAAACAGTCTAAAAAAAGTTTCACAGGATTAGACCCTAAACCTCTTGTGTCTCACATCACAATAGCAAATCAAGTTTTCACAACAGCTAACCAAACCCCTCTGAGGCCCCCAAGTAGATGACCTACCACATTTGACCGTGGAGGCTGCCTACAACTTTTCTTCCCGCTAGTCTCTGTTGGCCAGTATCCCTTAGCATAATGTTGTCTTATCTCCTTTAGAGAATCTCCATCTTGAGGGATGTCAGTGTCTCCCTGTAATATTTTCCTTTCTGCAGGCAGTGCTGGGACACCGGTAATGTTCAATGAAAATGGAGATGCCCCTGGGCGCTATGATATTTTCCAGTATCAGCTGACAAATACTACAGCCCCAGGATACAAGGCTATTGGCCAGTGGGCAGAATACCTTCGATTGAATGTGAGTGATGCAGCATAGAATCAATCAATCGTCGTTGTCATCGTCTTTAAATCATGTTTATACCCTTTCTCCCCACCATAAAAATAAGGTGGAAAATATGATTCCTCTCAGCAGTAGATTTCCCAGCCTGATCTTCTGGGGCAGGTGGATCACCTCTGAGTATGTGGTTGAGTTTTTAGCTCTCTTTACTTTTCAGAAGTTCCTTCCTGCTCTGCAGTAATCAACACTGGGTACTTTGGAGTTTTGAAAAAATACAATCAACTGGGACTTCGCCTTGCTGAGATTTAATGAAGTCTGTTCCTGGCCACAACATCTCTTTCAGTTAAATGCCACCCAGCATTCCTAGAGTATACTGTCTTACCTTACCTTACGTATTTATCTATTTAACACATTTATATAGCTGCCCATTTCATTAACCAATAGTTAAAATAATATTGCAATTATTAAAACACTTTAAAAATAAATTAAAAACAAGACAAGTAAGATAAGAAAAGCAAGATTGCATGAGAACATCATCTAAATTGTTGCACAGGCTCCTCATGAGATCCCCACATTTTCAGAGCCTTACAAAAGGCTAATAGGAATGAAACTAATCTCATCTCAGGGGTGGATGAGGTAGGAGCCACAGCAAAAAAGGCACATGGTTTGGGTCCCATCAGATGAAGCTCTTTAGCCGATGGGACTTGTAACATGACCTTCGTGCTGGATCTGAATGGTGAATGGGACATCGTTGCATGTTATTTTAAGGTACCAAATTGAGAACTATCAAGAACAAATGACAAACTGCTATCCACTCTTGGATATATTCCTTCTAGTGCATTTCTATGATAGAGCATACCTGATTGGCTGCTTATGGATCTGACCCCTTGATAATTAATCAGCCAAAGAACTGCTATTAAAGTCTTTCAATATCGTAGTGCCACTGCACAGTGTGGGCTTTGTGGAAAGGTCTTGTATTCCAACAATTTTGGAACATAGCAACTGGATGATAGCAAATAAAAAAAAATGCCAAAGAAACAAAAACATATTTTATTTGTATTAAAGGAGCTCATTTCAATATGTTTTCCCTATTAGAAACTTCTCCAAAGATACATAAAAAATATCACCCAAATGTGATCCAAATTCAAAAGAAGTCCTTTCAGACTTTAATTATAGTGTACAATTCAACCTATACCTTCACTTCTCTGAATATATTCAGTTCCAGATCATAAAATTAGACCATTTTCATTATACTCTTTTACATCCTTTCCCTTGTCTTAGGTTTTCAAATGCACAACATATTGATTCTTCTTTCATTTTCATTTATTAATCCATGCTTTTCCCTTCTTAATCTTCTTGTATTCCAGCTGGCAATTTTCCATGTGATATGTATGTCACGAAATGTCCCTGTAAATATTCTCTCTGCTGCTGATCATGGCTTTAGTCATTCAATGTTTTCACATAACGCTGTTCAGTAAGATAGAGAAG